>NC_092336.1:383741111-384058333 GCF_046630445.1 Rutidosis leptorrhynchoides | reverse complement strand
ATTACGAGCGAAAAATACAAATATTACACTAAAACAAATAAAAAGATACAAAATATAAAAATATACTTAAAGTTGTAAGAAGTACAATTTTTATAAAAATATTATTTTTATATTATTTATTTATAAAAGTATTAATTTTTATATATTAATAAAACTAATTAAACTAAATAATACAAATTAATTAAAAACTAAAACAAATTATTATTAAATGTAACCCTAATTAGGGTTTAAATAATAATAATAATTAATAATACGTAATTAATGCTGGAATAGGGTTTGATCAGGCGTGTCAGAGTTTACCATGCGATCGAATGGAATTATCACGGCCAGCTCATGCGATCGCATGGGCTTGGATTCCAGTTTTTTTTTATAGATTTTATATTGTTTTTCTAAAAATTATATATAAAAATATTTACACAAATATATATTAAAAATATAGCGTTTCGCCGAGTTCCCCGGCAGCGGCGTCAAAAACTTGATGTGTGCGAGCTGTACTAGGAAATAGTATTATTTTTACAACGTAATACTGTTAAATATGATACAATTTTACACAAGATATTTATTTATTTATTTACAGATGGGATATACCTAAACCTTGCTACAACACTATAGGCAGTGTACCTAATCGTAAAGTAGTATAGTTTTTAGTAAGTCCGGTTCGTTTCACAGGGAGATGGCTTATTTCACACTATATTTTAATTAACTATATTTGTACAAAATATATATAATTATATATAATAATATATAAAAGGGGGGTTTACCGTTTAATGACCGGTTTGTCGATTTTAAAACTTAAGCGTAAATATAAATGACAATAATTAAAGTGCGTAAAATAAATAACAATATAATAATTATGCTTATTTAAACTTCCGTAACCATGATGTTTGACGTTTTGATTATTTATTACCCTGGGTTAATTGTCCTTTGTCCTGGATGTATTTGAAACCTATCTGGTTTTTGTCCATAATAGTTCATCGGTCATAATTATAAAATGCTCGGCAAATTTAACCTTATACCCGAAGTCAAATATTCTAACTAATTGGGGATTCGAACTGTAACAAGGTCTTAATACTTTGTTTAATGAATACACCAGGTTATCGACTGTGTGTAAACCAAGGTTTTAATACTTTGTTAACAATTACACCAATTATCCTTGAATATAATCCACCCCTGTTTTAATGAGTCCATTGACTATTAATCCATCCCCGTGTCCGGTCAAATGAACAATTAATTGTATTTATAAATATCCCGCCCATCGTATCCGATTAAGCGTATGTGGTTATATATAGATACGCCAAATTGTAACCTTTATATTAAATTAACGAGGTATCGTTAATTTAATATAAAGTCCATTAATAGCCCATAGTCTAATTTCCACAAGTGTCGTTCTTTTGTCCAAACTCCAATTATGGTCCAAAGTCCAATTACCCCGTATTTAATATTTAGCCCAACATCACGATTACTTCGGCTCAAATAAGCATAATAATAACTTAAGTACGAGACATTAATTTAAAAAGGAGAACATAGCTTACATTGATTATTTATCGCGTAGTGTTACACGGACAGAGCTCCGACTTTAAAACCCGTAAAATAACCTTTGCATAACCCAAAACTAATCTAATATAAAACTACACTATATATATATATATATATATATATATATATATATATATATATATATATATATATATATATATATATATATATATATATTATTACAGAGGAGTATTATTATTATTATGTTGTTGTGTTTTTACTCGATCAGAAGCCTGGTATTTATAGATGTGGCCTGAGATTTCACTCCATGCGATCGCATGGAAAAATAGCTTCCAGGCCATGCGATCGCATGGCCAGCTGGATCCAGCCACATTGCTTTGTTTTCTTCTTTGTCGACGTATTATTTAAATATATATAATATATAAATAATTTATATAATTATTTAAATATTATATTATATTCTTGTGCATAGTTGACTCATAATTTTCGGCCCGTTGCGTCGCGCGTTGATAGTTGGCTCAGGTCCTGGTTCCGGATTTTCGAACGTCCTTTCGTACTATTTAATATCTTGTACTTTGCGTTTCGCAATTTGTAATTTGCACTGAAAATTATTTTCCTTAACTCCCAAAATCCGCGCAAGTCTTTTAACTCAATTTTTGGGACGCTTTTGAGTGCACTATGGCTTTAAGGACCCTTTTCCAGTTTTAGGACGCTTTTTCTTCAATTCTTTAATCTTCATGCTTCGTCTTCGCATTTATTTATTTAAACGATTACAACTTAAATATAGAATAATTACAACTAAAAACTTTACATATTGGAAGGATATTGTGACTAAATATATGATCATTTGGAGCACTATCACCTTGCGTGTTTTATGTTAAGATGTCAGTCATCACTTATGCATATGTATGTGTCATCATCAAAATATATTCTTTGGTTAATTACACTTTGGTTAATCATACTTAAGTTTATTGTTTAGTGTATTAACCCACATTCAACCAACAGATTCTTCTATGTTGTTTAGATATGTTTAATTGTCGTGGATCTTTTATATGTTACTTATGTTGTCTGTTTGTGTTTTATCTTATTTGTTGTGTAATAAATGGTGTGTGAGACAAATGTTGTGTAATAAATAAATGTGTGTTATTGACCTAAGCAACAAAAGTTAATATTTAAATGTTTTTTAGGTAGTCTACCATGGTTACGTCTACTGCCTTATAACTTCGTCTACTACGTAGTAGACCACCTTTATTGAGTAGTCGACGAAAAAACTGTCGACTACTTTGTAAAAATAATAGTAGACGACATATAAATGTGGTAGACAGAAATCCCGTCTACCGAATGGTGTAAAAAGACAATTTTTTTTAAAAAATGTATTTTGTTTGAAGCCTTAAAAAAGTGTATTTTGATCAATTTTCCTACAATATTAAAATGTTGTTAACATATTATATTATTTAATTTTAAAATACGATAATATAAACATTTTAAGGTATATGACATGATTAGAAATTTAGAATTCACCGTATAGTGACATCATGCTCAACTACATCAAAAACCAACATATATACAGAATAGGAGTCGGTAGCTTGGGGATCAACTATGTTTTATTAGATAACATATATTGATAAATTTATTTAAATTATTACTTTCTCCATCTCATATTAATTGTCATATTTTAATTTTTAAATTTTTTTTTCCAACTTTAAATTAAAATTATATTATATAATATTTAATAAATATTATAGCAGTGAAAATATATTCAAAAACCAATCTATTAATATAAATTTTATTAAATATTTTATAAATAAACTAAAATTATATAAAGTCAAATTTGAAAATTAAAGACCTGCAAGAATTTAATTTATTTAATTTTAATTGTGAAATTAACTTAAAAATACTTATCGGATTTGGTTCGTGTTGGATCCGGATGCAACTTATGGGCCACCTTATTAGTCGTCGCCATCATTCTCCGGTCAATCAAACACCAACCCTTCTCCGGAGCCCTAATTTCCAAATTACACAAAATTCCCAAATCATTGCATCTTTTTAACAAAAACCCGTATGACTTTCATCTCCCTCAACCTCTAATTTTGTTATCTGAATCGTATACAGCCAAAATCGTATACATAGATCCGAAAACAAGGTACGAACTTTTCCAGCTGGAATGACGTCACCGATGAAATATTTCACGTGGTTGCTGATGTTGAACATAATGTTTCCGTGTTCATCGTTCGCGTTGTCATCGTTATCGTGTCCTCAAACGACACCGTTCCTTAATGATTTGAAGCTTCAATGCCCTACTTCCATCATGTATTCATGGCCGTCTGAGGTACATCGTTTTAAAATTGTTTGTGTATTTATATGATAACTGATAATTTGATACACGTTTTACACGAATTTGTGTTTATATTGAATTAGGTTTTGGGTAATTTATAATCAAATTATTATTGTATATTGTACTCCGTATTATATACTGCTGTTTATTACTGTTGGTTGTATAGAAATTGATACATGTTGGAAACTTGTGAATATCAATTAGATAGTTTGCTGTATTGGATGAGTTTTTGATAGGGCTATCTGAGAATGTGTTGTAATTTTAATTGATGTTTTTCCAAATTAAAAAAAAATATTGGATTTCGCTCGGCTTTTTAGGTTTTGCTAATCTTATGGAACTAGCTCTTTCTGGAATTTCTAAGCACACAAAATGAACTGAATCTAATGGACGCCACAAGCTCCTAGCCATCTGAGATTGAGTAATAAAACTATATGTTGCTTAGTCAAAAAACTACTCCGTAGAATGTTATTGTTTAGCGCGAAAACACATGAGAAAAGAAAAATAATGTTTTGAGTTTCATGTTTGATGGGTTTCTAATATGACTTGTTATGGGCATATGGAGTATGTGTAACTAAAAGTTGTTGTTCGCCTATGATCCTTGGCTCATTGATATTACATGATGGCAGTTAGAGAGAATATCTATTTCAAATCTACTTATTTTCAGCTTTAGGGTTTAACGCTGCAATTTTTTTAATGAGCCTAAGCTTTTATGACATGTTATGAAGTGTATCGAATGTCAATGAAAGGGAAAATGAGAAAAATAGAATTTTCAGATCAGGGTCATGAAGAGTGAGTGTGTGTGTGTGTGAGAGAGAGAGAGAGAGAGAGAGAGAGAGAGAGAGAGAGAGAGAGAGAGTTGAGGTGAGGTGAAGGTCGTGTTTTTTTTAGTCTTTACATTTTAATAGTTATATCGTAAAACTAACTGATACAAGTATTGGATATTAGAACTTTAGAAGGTAAAACCCTAGTCTAGAAAAAGGAATACTAGGAAAGAGGGCTTTTTTTATACAAGTTGAGGTGAAGGTTATGTTTTTTTAGTCTTCTCATTGAAATAGTTATATTGTAAAACTGATACAAGTATTGGATATTAGAAGGTAAACCTTAGTGTAGAAAAGGGAACAATAGAGAAGAGGGCTTCTTTCATATACAACATTATAAGGTATACATAGTAGTCTATTAATAGGAACCAAAGAGAAAAGGGCTTGTCCCATACACGTGATTTTTGTTTTTTTGTGTTGTCCATCGTCGCATTTTATGATTTTTTACTGGATTGGATTCATGTCAAAACTTCCACATTGTACACGTGAAAAGGTCAATCTGAATTTGGTATGTAAAATTCATCAAAGGGACCGACCTTTTTTACCCAACAAGAGTTTTTCCATGAATACTTATTTAGTAACCTTATTATTATTATTCCTGTGATGGAACGTTTTCTTGTCGCGATTTGGGGCTTCGTAGACTGTCATTATGATTTTTATTTTGAAATGTTTCTGTAATATCCAAGCTATATATAACATAGTATTCCTATGACCCGTATTTGACCTAAAATGTTGAACGGGTTGGTGGGTATCCGCTTTACTGGTTGATGACACAACAACAAATCCAATCCCACAAAAGTGGGGTATGGGTATGGGGGAGGTAAGATGTAGACAATCCTTCCCCTATCCTACAATAAAGAGAAGTCATTTCTCCACCCAGAGTTAAACACCCCGAGAGTACGAAAGGCAATCCCACAAAACTGGTTGACGAGTTGAGATATAAAGGTTATATGTCGGCATAATGATAGGTTTTAGGTAATGATACCCATTTCCCCCAATTTGATGGGGATTGAGTGATTACCATCAATGGCTAATGAGGCATTGCATTATACCAGTAGTAATGTAGTATACTAAGCACCATTATCCATACTAAGCACCATTATCCGTTATCATTCCCATATCCACCCCCTAACACCCCAACCAAGCACGTCCTAATTTATAATGGTATTAAGCTCATTTGGGTGTAATTTATTGTGTTTTCATATTGTCAATGCTACTTTTGCTGGTCATGTTATTAGTTATGCATTTCCCATGCAGAAATAAGCTGTTATTGTGAACCCTTGGAACTTATATATAATAATAGGTTGGTAAGTACGATACTGGTCAGTGGGTCCATTTAAATATTTAAGTGTTTGAATAAAATTGTTGTTCTTTTGATTGGCTAAAAGTCAAAACCATTCAGCAGTTTGCTTAGATTACTTGGGCAGGAAAACTGAATACTTTGAAAGATCATCCCTGTGTATTGGCGACTTGACTGACTCTTAGAGCCTAAATTAAATTCCAGACAGGAGTTAAAACCCATGGAAATTTGATTCTACCATTTTCATGGCGTCTAATTATTTTTATTTTATTATTTTTATTTCTTTTTAAACTTTTTCCTACTTAAAGGCCGGAGGTCCTCTCGGAAGCAATCTCTTTATCCGTCGAAGTCGAATAGAGAGAGGGATGACTTTCTCTACTTTTGAGAGTGTTTCACTCTGGGTGAAGAAATGACTTGTCTTTATTCTCGGATAGGGGAAGGATTGTCTACATCTCACCTCCCCCATACACCACTTATGTGGTATTGGGTTTTTTTGTTGTTGTTGTTGTGTATGAACAGTTTATTTTGATTAATTAAAGCTTAAATGTAATCTTTCTCTGCAGGTGAATGAAGAGTCTCTTGACAAGGTTTTGAGTTCCAGTCAGATGAATTCATTCGTGTCCATATTGTTCTATGCTTCTTCATGTCCATTTTCTAATGACGTTCAACCCAAATTCAATACCCTCAGTTCAATGTACCCACAAATCAAGCATGTTATGGTTGAACAGTCTTCAGTTCTACCAATGTAAGTTGTTTATTATTTGTTAGAGCAATATATATATTGAACTCTGAGTTTTCTTTTTATATTAGTAAGAAATGCTGAAGGTGTTTATTCAGACTTACTCTCCATATTCATCCAACACATGCAGTGTTTTCTCAAGATATGGCATTCATGGCGTTCCTTCCATTTTGATGGTGAACAAGACAACCAGAATGCGACACCATGGCCCAAAAGACCTTACTTCGCTTTTGCACTTCTATAAAAAAGCAACAGGTACCATTTTTGTATTGGGTAAAGAGCATAAAATGATAAAACGACATTGGTCAAGTTTCTGTTTCAAGTAACATTTTTTTTTTTCAAGGAAAAATTGTTAAAGTTTCGTTAAAACCCTCCAAACTTTCCGATAAACCATGTTACCAGATTTTGACGTAGGATTGATGTGGAGTTGTGGACATTTGAATGTGACCTTAAATTGAAATTTCTAAAATATGATGGTTATTTTTTTTTCTATCAAAAAAGTAAGTTGGATACTTCAAATAGAATTTTGACTCAAGTTCGTTATCTTTTTATCCTTACGTACACGTGGTCAGTCTTTTTGTACAAGGATATTGTGATATCTTGTGGTTGGATTACCTGGCTGGGACCACTATGGCATATATACAATAGTTTCTACTTTCTAACCATAAGTTTTGTATAAGCTTGATCAGTATATGCTACGTTTTACAGGACTTGAGCCTGTAATCGATTTAACTGCAGATCAAACCGTCTTCCCAGAAAACAAGTCTAGAATTTTCGAGTCCCACAACAATACCCAATTGAAAAATATAGTCTCGAAAGAACCCTATCTCATATTTTCCCTGCTCTTCATCTTCTTAAAGGCACTTCTATACCTCTTTCCAAATATGGTATCGAACCTTATCGCTCTGTGGCTTGCATACATTCCTCACTTGAACCTTTCAATATTTGGAGAATCAAGACAGCTTTTGGCACGTGTTCTTCATGTGGTCGATGTCGAACGGTTGTTTAACAAACTAAAGCTTATTAAAAGCAGGCCCTTTCATAATGGAGCTAGAAGCGCTCGGGCATGGACTTCATCATTGGCATCGTTCTCATTGGGCAAGACGTCTTCATCACAGGGAGGAAAGTTTTAGACTTTCGTTGCGTATCTGGAATGAGCATGTTATATCTTTTCTTTGTTTATGCTGGGTCATTTTGGGACTGTGGTTTAGTAACGTGAAAGTAGAAGCGTTTGTAAATTCGAGATACAATCTGATCTTTTTCTTCTTCTTGTATATCATGTATCAAAGTAATAGAGTTAAACCCTGATTTATCTCAGTTTGATATACACCCATAAGAATAAATACTACCAGATTGTTTTTGGTATATGTTGTCATATACGAGTAGTATATAGTATATTTTGACTTAGCAGACATGGTTCCAACATAACTTGCAAAATACTCGGTACTTGCATAAATGATAAGTATTTCTTCTGTTTTGATCGTTAATCAAATGATGATTAACTGCTAACTTGATGATGGCAAATTGATTTACAATTAACTCTGGAATATGTACCTACTTCATTCAATACCTAAGCTACATACATGATAGAAAAAAAAAAAAAAAAACTTGTGAAAGAGCATAAACAAAGCCATTGAATATTACAATATCATAGTTCAACTATGATATCAATCAATAAAGATAAACGACTTGAACAAAAGTAAGTAATTGAGAACAAATTAGAAAGCAAGATAAGTTAGTAGCAAGTAAAAACGAAAACAGCAATAAACCAACAAAACACAACGCCCGCACACTAACTATAAATCAATTAAGTTTTGAATGAATGATCTTCAATTCATATATATAAAATCAGACATGAGAAAGAGTTTCAAAAAAAGGAAAAGCATGAAGACCTTGAAGCCATATCTCTGTACAAGTTCCAAGTCGATTAGACGAGTCAAGATCAAAAAGCTTTTGACAAGTCTTGGACGCTAAATTGCATCATATAATAGCCTTTCAAGGAGTTTCAATCACCAAGAATGCGTCATCATCTCTTACTCCCGGAAAGAAACAATGTAATACTACATATTCACAACTTAGGTGATGCTCCCCTACAGAATAAAGATACAAAATAAAGTTGACATGATACATTTTGGACCAGCCAGCGTTGTCTGCCTTCCAACGCGTAAATACCAACCTTAGTGCACCAAAAATAAAACTTATCGAAAAACAACAAAGAATCACGAGATTCATATAGAGTCGGATAAATATGGCACGTATCCCAAGGTAGAGGTAAAGGAATTATACGGACATGATTCTCATTGATCTTAAGATAAAAAAAAAGCCATGACTGATATGCCCAATGAATTGCACCGTTCCAATACACTCCAGCCATACACTTGTGAAACAGACTGAATTTATACTTAAAAACCTGATTTGCAGAAGCCACCCAACTCTTACTTTCGGATGAGTAAACCTCTATACGTCCAGAAACATCATCCGAATACATGCGGACACATACAAGTTTATATTGAGGAGATTCAAGTGGATCAAAAACTAAAGTCATACCGCAAGGAACACCATCAACACTATCAAATTCTGGAATTGCCGTGCATTGAAGATTGTAAACATAAAAGTAAATTTTTTTTTTTTTTTTTTTTTGAAAAGCATAAAAGTAAATATTATTCATTATCTTGGTGCGAATTAGCAATAACCCATTTGAAGATTGCACAACTTTAAGCATACCTGGTGTAAATGGAAACTCCTGCATATGATCAAAGGACTTAATAAAATCTAAGAATTTAAAAGGAGGTTTGACAGGCTTCTCAGGATCGAGCGAAACAATAATATAATAACTCTTTTCTTCCCAAAATGACAGACTCTTTCGTATAAATAAACTTGATGGGGAGATAAGATTAACGTTAAGGTTTCGATGAAGAAGAGCAAAACGAGGACTTGAAAGGAGATACTGCCAATATTTAGATACACATTTGAATAGAAGAATTGATCGAACCGGTAATTGGAGTAAAATTTGTGTCAATATGTCATCATGAGGAGCTAATTCGGCTGAAGTAGTCGTTAAACTCATCTTTGAACATGCAATCGTGCTCATGGAAACTAGTGATATATCATATATATCATATATATACGATATGAAGAAATTAAAGAACAAAGTAAGTTTTTTTTTTTTTGGTTTTTTTTTGGCAAAAAAACCGTAACTTTTATATAACCACGAAGAACAAAGTAAGTTTGGAACCCTAGATGAAGTGAGTTTTAATATGGGCAGATCTAGCATTGTAGTTGGGCTGCAGAGGGAAACACCAGATCATATTATATGACCCGACCCATACGATTTTGACTACCTAAAAATGTGGTTATTGTGTTGGAATTTTAATTCTATACGTGTCAAATTATTTGGTCAGATGGAAATTGCTTGGTCAACCGAAGAAGTAGGAGTTATCAGAATAAATCGTGGACCATGAGTATCATGTACCACACGTTTTAGAAGTTGGTTACTATCGATTTTAAAAGTTGTTATCTGTTATAAAATATCTAGATTGGATGTTAATTTTATTATTATTATATTTCTTGCATAGTAATATTTTATACTATAAATAGACATGTATGGTAGCCATTTAAGGTGTACCATTTTTCTTGAAATATCAATATCAATATTTCTTCTCTCTTTCTTCTCTCTTTCTCTCTCTTTGTTCTTATAACTATTAAAGGTAGTTATAAGCCTACTGAATTATAACACGTTATCAGCACGAAGAGCTCCCGCAGGCCACCGTCCTCCGCTGCTAAAACCGTCGGAAGATCTAGAAACCTCCGATGTGTCTTCTGATCAAGAATTTATCAGCTTGATTTCTTCCACTACTGAGTTATACTCATCGGGTTACATCTCCTGCATTTCTTCCTCTTCATATTTCAATTCATTCATATCATAAATCATAAAAAAAATATTATTATATCATATTCTGAAGAAAAAAAAAATTGAGATCAATCGAACCTTTATTTGATCTTTTCCATTTACACCACACTCTGCCAAATGTTTGCAACATTTAACCAGTGTATTGTACACAAAATCCGGTCCACAATACTCCTCTACTTTTCTTGTTGTCATGTGGAACGTTAAAATATAAATACTTTATTAAAAAATCAATCACTACTATGCCATACAAAAGAGTCCTACTTTATGAAAACCAATTATTAGACAAATGACTTCGACTCGCCTATTATCTCAAATCATGTCTTCTTATATTCATGAAAAGAACATAGGCAGATTTAATTAAGCATTCTCCCTCACGAAGTGCTCCGTATAATCAAGGTTTATCTAAGTAAGCACAAGTCACTAATCAAGGTAACAAAAAAAAAATTCTTATTTATGTTATTTAAGTTATATATGGTCGGTTATACCGCCTGAATTATATTTTCTGTAATCTAACTTTTATTAACTTCACTAACATTTATATTTAAGATGGTCGGTTATACCGCCTGAATTATACTTTCTGTAATCTAACTCTTATTAACTTCACTAACATTTATATTTATGTTATTTAAGTTATATATGGTCGGTTATACCGCCTGAATTATATTTTCTGTAATCTAACTCTCATTAACTTCACTAACATTTATATTTATGTTATTTAAGTTATATATGGTCGGTTATACCGCCTGAATTATATTTTCTGTAATCTAACTCTTATTAACTTCACTAACATTTATATTTATGTTAATAAGACCTCATGATTGTACGCAACACGTCATTTGACAACACGGTACTTTATGTACGCAACACGTCATTTGACAACACGGTACCATAGGTCGAGATTAATTCCGATCAATACGAATACGATGGGGTCTTTATATGTTATCTAACATTTATGATTACTTATGCAATTAATCATTATTTATTTCATGCATACTAATGTTTATTCTTAAATTTATAAATCTTAAAAGTTAAAATAAGAAAAAGTAGTTTGTATTTTTATTAAAAGTAAATCTTAAAAGTTAAAATATAAAAAGTAGTTTGTATTTTTATTAAAAGTAAATCTTAAAAGTTAAAATACAAAAAGTAGTTTGTATTTTTATTAAAAGTAAATCTTAAAAGTTAAAATAAAAAAAGTAGTTTGTATTTTTATTAAAAAGTAAATCTTAAAAGTTAAAATAAAAAAAAAAGTAGTTTGTATTTTTATTAAAAGTAAATCTTAAAAGTTAAAATACAAAAAGTAGTTTGTATTTTTATTAAAAGTAAATCTTAAAAGTTAAAATAAGAAAAAAAAGAAATGGTAAAATGGAGTAGCTTTTTGTCAAAAATGAAGTATTGAAAATGAAGTGGTCTCCTTCTATAATTAAAAAAAATATACTTTCATCAAATAAATTTTTTTTGTGGCCAACAATTCCAAACACGAGTCAGTGTTTAGTTTATCAAGAATATCTCTTGATTTGGTAAAAGGTCACGATCACGATATCGGGTGTTGTGAAAGAATTAAAAAAATTAGTCAAGTGGCCTTTTAAAAACTAGAAAGTTTTTTTTTTTAAACAAAAAGTTTTTATATATTTATAATTTACAGGTAAGGTAAAAAAAAAGGAAGTTTTTTTTAAAAACAAAGAAAGTGTTTAAATGAGTTTTATAGAAAGGGGGAAAGCAAAGTAAAAAAAAACTTTTTTCAAAACTTGTCAAATGTTTTGTTAAAAACGTGACCGTTGAAAAAAGGAGGTTAAATAATAAAACTTAAAAAAACAAATTATTTTTTTAAGAGTGTGCATCAAAATGGCCCGTTTAATAATGGGGAGTTAAAAAAGATAGTCAAATTGTTTCAACGAACAAGGGTTCAATTGGATGTTTCTTAAAAAAAATAATCCAAATTTCCAGTTATTTGATATAAAAAAAAAAAAAACAAAAAAAAAAAAACCGTCACCTATTACCCCAACCATACAACACCACTGATGCCACGTTATTTCTTTTTCTATTTCAAACGACCATAAACCATTGAATGGATCCTTGCAAAAATTATTAACATTGTTGTTTGGAAACAAGTGACGAGTATTAATATTATACCCTCGACAAGCTGATAATGACAAGGAATTTGTGGCCTGTTTAAATGTGATATATAATTTAATCAAATGAAAGTGCACCACTTGATATAATTTACCCCACATGTACGTAAAATAAGAATGGGTTGATTGGTAGCATAACCTTTCTTGGTCCACCAATATCCTTTTTCTTTAATGAGCCGTGATTTGTGGAAATGTGTATTGGAATTATTAGTCTACTATGATTAATTTTGGCCGTGAACATGATAAGGAGAATTAGGATATAATTGAAACATTTACAAGTGGGGTAGTTACAAAAGTAAAAAAAAAAAAAACCGCGGGTACGGGTAATGGATCCAATGAATCCGCATCCATGACCCGCGGGTGCTATCCCTAATTGTGACAAATACAAATCAACTAAAAGTCTAAAAGATAAATGCTCTTATAGGGACCAAATGTTTACAATAATTGCCTAAGCTAGATATGAAACAAATAGTTCATCAAGAAAAAAATATGCATCTAAAGATTCTACTGAAAATTAATGTGCAAGGTACAACATATAACTATATGGTCAAATTCATTTGAGCCTTCGGAGTCACAAGTATATGATGTATATATATTACTCAATTAACAAAATAGTAAATCGAAATTAATTCATATGAATAGTAAAACGAAATTAATTAATTTACTATTCACATAAAAAGCGCATATGATTAAAAAGCGCATATGATGAAAAGCGTAGCGCATATAATAAGCGCATATGATGAATATGATGAAAAGCGCATCGCATATGATGAAAAGCGCATATGATTAAAAGCGCATATGGTGAAAAACACAGCGCATATGATTAAAAGCGTATATGGTGAAAAGGATATATGATGAAAAAGCACATATGGTGATTTATGAAAGAAAAAAAAAACACATATGGTGATTAATGGAAAGCACATATAGTGATTAATGAAAAGTATATTGTGAAAAAGAATCACAAATGTTTCTTGAAAGAATTCAAGGTAAGATATATGAACCAATTCATCCATCATGTGAACCATTTTGATATTTCATGGTTCTAATAGACGCATCTAGCGGATGGTCTCATATTTGTATGTTATCAAGCCGTAATATGGCATTTGCAAAGTTTCTTGCACAAATTATTAAATTGAGAACACATTATTCTGATTACACCATTAAAAGAATGAGACTTGATAATGCTGGTGAGTTAACATCTCAAGCATTTAATGATCATTATATATCTACAGGGATTGTTGTTGAACATCCAGTTGCTCATGTGCATACACAAAATTGGTTTAGCTGAATCAATAGATAAACGCTTGCAGCTAATAAATAGACAATTGATAATGAGTACAAAACTCTCAATATTTATATGTGGACATGTAAATTTACATGCTGCGACATTAATTCGCATTATACCATGTGGAAGTCATAAATATTTTCACTTACTACTTGATTTTGGCCAAGAGCCAAATATTTTCCACCTTAGAACATTGGTTGTGCAGTGTATGTTCCAATTGTATCACCACAACACAATAAAATGTTATTTCAAAGAAAGATGGTAATATATTTTGGATATAAAACATCTTCAATCATAAGATATATTGAACCCATGATGGGTGATGCTTTTTACAGCACGTTTTGCTGATTGTCATTTTAATAAAACATTGTTCCCTAGATTAGGGGGTGAAGTAAAAAAAATAAATAAAATGATGCTTCATATTAAGGTATATTGAACTCGCACAAAAGAATGTGAAACGAAAGTTCAAAAATAATGCATATGCAAGAACTTGCAAATTAATTACTTTATGCATTTACAGATATAAAAAAGTGACTAAATCATATATACCAGCGATAAATGCTCCAGCTCGAACTGAAATTCCAAAAGCTGGCAATAATGTCACTGTTGAGTCTTTGTCACGCATCAAACGTGGAAGATCAATTGGTTCCAAAGATAAAAATCCTCGAAAAAAAATCAGCTGATAATGAGGTAAAAGAAAGTGTTCAAGAAGAACCACAAATCAATATTCCTTCTGCAGAGGATATTGATAAATGTAAATACTAAAATTGCGATAAATTATGCAATATTATGGAACCGAAATTAAATTAAAATCTCTATGAGATATTTTCATATAATGTTACAATGACATCATGAATAAAGATGATGATCTGGAACTAAAATCTGTCATTGAATATACAAAATGGACATGATTGAGCTCAATGGAAAGGAGCAATACGAGCTGAATTAGAATCGCTCGATAAAAGAAAAGTTTTCGGATCAATCGTTATCACTTTTAAAGATTTGAAACGTATGGGATACAAATGAATTTTTATCTGAAAAGAAATGTGCAAATGAAGTTACAAGGCAAAACTAGACTTGTAACTCAATATTTTTCACAATGACCAGAAATGAATTAGGAGAAAAACTTATCCTCCTGTAATGGATACAATTACTTATTAGATACTTAATCAACCTGGTAGTTATTTAAATGCATCTCATGAATGTTGTTACTACTTATCTGTATGGATCACTTAATAGTGATATATATGAATATACCTAAAGGGTTAAGGTATCATAAGCATCTAATGTAAAACCCAAGGGAATATATTCCATTAAATCACAAAGATTTCTAAATGGGTTTATACAAACGGGACGTATGTGGTATAACCGATTAAATGACTACTTGATAAAAAAAAGGGTATACATATAAACTTATTTTGCACGTATGTTTTATAAAAACAATGTCCGGATATGTGATCATAGCTGTTTATGTTGATGATCTTAATATCATAGGTACAAATAAAGAAATCTATGAAATTATTCAACTTCTAAAGAATTATTTTGAAATAAAAAATCTTGAAAAAATCAAGTATTACTTTGGATTGCAAATTGAGCATATGCCTAATGGTCTACTTGTACATCAAACAACTTATACTGAAAAGATTTTAAAACATTTTTTTTAAAGATAAAACCAATTGGTTGTTAGATCACTCAATATTGACACTGATCCATTTCATCCCCGTGAAGATCATAAAGATATTAACGGATCAGAAGTTCCATATATTAGTACAATTGGGACTGTTATGTATCTTACAAATTGTACAAGACCTGACATTTCTTTTGCAGTTATTTTGTTGACAAGGTTCAACTCAGCCCTTACAAAAAGACATTGGAATAGGACAAACACATATTTTGATACCCTTGAGAAACTGCTGATTTAAAATTATTTTATTCTAACGTTTCAAAACAAGATTTGGTTGATTATGTATATGCAGGTCATTCATCAAATCCTCATAAAGATAAATCTCAAACTCGATATGTATTCCTAAATGGAGGTACCACAAAATCATGGCGTTCTTAAAACAAACACTTGTTGCAACATCATCAAATCATGACGAAGTGATTGCATTATATGAAACTACTCGAAAATGTGTTTGGTTGAGATCAATGACACAAATCATTATTGATTCTTGTGGACTAGAACGCTATAAAAGACTAACAACTATCTTCACCAACAACTATATATGAAGATAATGCAGTTTGCATAATACAAATGAAAGAAGAGTATCAAAAGTGACTGAACAAAATATAAATACTGACGAGGCGCCAAAGCCATAGACGGTCTTAACGGTCATAAGTTTGATGGAAAAGAATGGTATGTTGGTAAGGCTCAGAAAAGACTACAAGGGAATAGGAATTGAAACAAGGGTTTGAGCAAACCATGAAGGAGACTGTAGACAAATCACAGGGGCTAAACTTGTACATAAAAGATTTAGATGATACAGTTTTAGATGAAAACCTCAGATTCTTCTCATATACTCAAGATCTCGTAAAAGACAACCAGATTAAAATGAGATACGTTTCAATCAACAACTCTGCTGATCTTTATACCAAAGCACTGCCAACTGCTATTTTCAGAACACACGTTCATAATATTGGCATGAGGCATGTTCAGAAGATGTAACAACTCAGGCGTTGCCTACTTGAGGGGGAGTCAACTCTATGCTGCACTCTTTTTCCCTTAGCTAAAGTTTTATCCCAATGGGTTTTTTTTAGTAAGTTTTTTAACGAGGCAGTACTAGTTATTCTCTAATAAAATTGTCATCCAAGGGGGAGTGTTATAAAATATCTAGATTGGATGTTAATTTTATTATTATTATATTTCTTGCATAGTAATATTTTATACTATAAATAGACATGTATGGTAGCCATTTAAAGTGTACCATTTCTCTTGAAATATCAATATCAATATTTCTTCTCTCTTTCTTCTCTCTTTTTCTCTCTTTGTTCTTATAACCATTAAAGGTAGTTATAAGCCTACTGAATTATAACATTATCGTTTATTTTTAACTTAATTACATTCACTATGATTGGTTACATCTTGCAAGTTTAGTCATTAATTTCTTTTTTTTTTCTTCTTCTTTTTTTTTTCTGCAAAAATAGTCACTATGATTTCAAAATATTACATGTTTGGTCAACTCGAGTAGACGAGTCAAGATCACAAAGCTTTTGACAAGCCTTGGACGCTAAATTGTATCTTATAATAGTCATGAAAGGAGATTCTATCACCAAAGGTGTGTCATCGTCTCTTACTTCCGAAAAGAAACTTAACAATGTAATACCACATATAGATGATGTTCCCTTACAGATTGAATATCAAAAAATTGGGCTGAAGAGGGATAAACCAGATCATATTATTTGACTCGGCCCATACGATTTTGACTACATAAAAATTTGGTTACTGCACGGATGTATATAGTGATAAATAATATATGCATCCGGTAATGTGCACCTAAACAAATTGTGAAATTGATCCGAAGATCAATAAAATACAAAATCGAATCATCAAGAATCTGAAATCTAGCCCACAGCGTACTGTAAAAAGCGGAAACAAACAAGGTAAGTTAAACAAACAACACCACCAACACGGTGAAAACCCTAGATCCGGAAGACCAGAAGCACCTAAACCATTACCGAATAAACAACGAAACCTTTTGAAGAATGACGAAGAACGTCGGGACCCGCTGAGCCACCGAAAATTAGAGAACATAACAAAACACCCCCCAGACACAACAAAGTTCCACGAGCCGCAAGAAGAGTTATCCCAATCGCAAAAAAATAAAAAAAAATAAAAAGAAAAAGAAAATCTGTCCCAACCAAATCCAGATCTACAAAAGGGAGGTCGTCGTCTACTCCAAATCTCAAGGACGAAACTGGAAAATAAGGGACCCAAAAATAAAAGGAAACACTGCAAGAAGCAACACGCACCAAGACAAATTAAAGCCACTCAATAAACCACCTCTCCCGCCCACAACGACCATGAGTATCTACCACCAACAGGGTGGTAGACCACCTGACCAGCCACCGCCAACCACCGTCTGCCACCACATATCACCATAACCTGGTAGTCACCACCAACAGGGTGGTTAACCATCAATGAAACCTGCAGACGCCCATGGAGAGAGGAAGAAGTGGAGAACCACTGTAAGATAGAAGCATCCAGTGAACCAAATGGGCGGTGAGCCACCAACCATCGCTATCCCAGGCGTCTCTTGTTGAAATAAAAGGATCAGAACTGTTTTCAGCTCATCATTTCCTGTAAAGAGAAGACCAACGGCTATTTCCTTTTTTAGTCAAAAAATAGATTCCTTTGAAAGTAACAAAGCTCCATTCCAATAAAGGAATTAGCTGTTACATTTTCGTTTTATAAATAGTTTAGCTTTTCATTGTAAAGAATGCAATACAATCTGTAATCAATATCAGAATCAATACAGAGATCAAATTCATACATTTAGCAAATCAAATTCTTATTTTAACATGGTATCAGAGCTAATGGTGTAGATCTGAGGGATCAACACAACCGTTTTTTTAGCTTCAATCATTTACCAGAAAATTATTCAAGCTGCCATGTCAAGAATTGACGGTAGCTCAAAAAAACAGAAGCAAGAAAATAGCCTCTTAAACACAGCTGCCATGTCAAGGAGTGACGATAGCTCAATCAATCAAAGCAATTGCAATGATTTCAACATACAAGCCAAGCAATTAAAGGCCATAAAAAATAGTTACCTGAATGCTTTGTGTCGGTCACCACCGGTCACCATCAAAACCCAAAAATTCATAGCCTACCAAGAAAGTAAAAGGTTAAATACGGCGAAGATGGCGGCAACGGCGGCAACGACGGCAGCAATGGCAACTGGAATGGCGGCCAGAGATGAATGCGAAAGTACCAGCAAAGGCACTTCAGTAATCAAACGGAAAAGCCACACGACATCAACAAGAGGTAAAGAGTTGAGATTAAAAACCTCAAACCCTGATAAAAACTCTCTTCCTTTTAATTCATTTATATCGGCCAAAGGGGTTAGGTACAAAACCTCAAACCCTAAATTACAACAGCCAATCGAATTAAAAGGGGAATCGATTGTAGCAGTGAACCCTAATCGATACTTTTGTCTTCAAGACAAAGAAGAAGAATTAAACACTAATTTTATAATAACAGTAAAGGGAATGAATGTAAAGGGAAAAAGAAGCCAGTGGGTTGGTGAGAAAAGAAATCCCATCGACCATAAGCTTGATCATAGGTCCCTTGTTGACCAAATTTTGCAAAAAGGCTCCTCCATCCCCACATCCTTTTTAAATAAACCCATAGTTAATAAACAATTACAAAACAGTACCAAAGTTTTAAAAACTCATATTTTAGACACTAAAATTTTAAATAATAAAGCCCAAAATCATATTATTAATATGAAAAATGAACAAGCCCAGAAATCTATTTTTTATAAAAATAAATATTTAAATAACTCTTTTATTACCAGAAAAGCTAATATTGTTTCAAATAACACCAAAAATAACGAAAGGATTTTTGACTGCGGTGCTACTCACACCATGACTTTTGAAAAATCCGACTTTTATTTCGAATCACAACCCCAGGTTAATAAAATTCAAACGGCTAACGGAGGGATTGTACGAGTTGAAGGGGGTGGGAGAATTGAAGTCACTCCGACTATGAAACTATCAAATTGTTTATATATTCCAACCCTATCTCATAAACTTCTATCCGTTAGCCACGTTACGAAAGAACTGAATTGTTCTGTTTTATTACACCCTACTTTTTGTATCCTACAAGATATCAGGACTGGGGTGATTATTGGGCGGGGCACTGAACGGGGTGGGTTATACTATGTAGACGAAGTAACCCAACAAGGTTCTGTGATGCTTGCACACGGAACACCTGATAGAGAGGCGTGGTTATGGCATAGGAGATTGGGTCACCCTTCTGCCGGATACTTACATGCTTTATTTCCTAGCCTTTTAAAATCCAATGTTAATTTAAACTGTGAGACGTGTATTTTGGCCAAAAGTCATCGAAGTACATTTAAACCTAGTAATACTAGGAAAGATGTACCTTTTGCTCTAATTCACTCTGATGTGTGGGGTCCTGCACCGGTTATTGGGGGGAGAAATTTTCGGTACTTTGTCTTGTTTATTGATGACCATTCACGCATGACTTGGATTTATTTTTTGACTCACAAATCTGAAGTGTTTGAAAAGTTTTCCCATTTTTATAAAATGATAAAAAACCAATTTAACAAAAATATACAAATTTTGAGATCCGATAATGGGGGTGAATTTGTCAATACTTCAATGAAACAATTTTGCGAAGAAAACGGGATTATTCACCAAACATCTTGCGCTCACACTCCCGAACAAAATGGAGTAGCCGAACGAAAAAATCGACTACTCTTAGAAATGACAAGAGCTTTATTAATTGAATCTAAAGTTTCGAAGAGTTTTTGGCCAGAAGCTCTTGCTTCCGCTACCTATCTTATCAACCGTTTACCTACTAAAGTTTTGGGCACAAAAACCCCTAAAGATACCCTTTCCCAATTCCATAACCTCCCGACTTCATTTAGCATTGAACCTCGAATATTCGGGTGCTCGGTCTTTGTCCATATTCCAAAACATGAGCGTACCAAACTTGACCCTTGTGCGGAAAAATGTGTCATGGTTGGCTATGGAATAAACCAAAAAGGATATCGGTGCTATAGTCCAAAAAGACGTCATGTCTTTACTACAATGAACTGTGACTTTGTCGAAACCGAATATTTTTATGATACCCAACTCACGAGTGAGGGGGAGAAAGAGGATAATGACACTCTCAGTTGGATAACCTGGATACCTAAACCTGGTAACATTCAAACACCAACACCAAATTCTAATCCAGAATCATCAAATCCTGATCCAGAATCACCAAATCCCAATCCCGAATCACCAAATCCTAATCTCGAATCACCAAATCCTTGCCCCGAATCACCTAAACCTGGTAACATTCAAACACCAACACCGAATTCTAATCCAGAATCATCAAATCCTGATCCAGAATCACCAAATCCCAATCCCGAATCACCAAATCCTAATCCCGAATCACCAAATCCTTGTCCCGAATCACCTAACATTGAACCAAATGAAGTCCCCTCAAGTAATGAAGTTCAAGAGGAACAAAACAGTCAAACTCAAGATATACCACTTGACAACAATTCCACTTCTCCTGAAACCACAGAAAGATATGTTCTACCACAAAGATCCAACAGAGGAGTACCACCAAAGAGATACTCTCCAGAAAAAGAAGCTCAAAGATCTAGATACCCAATTGCTAATATTGCACACGAGAATCTATCAAATGAAGCACAGAAATTCAATTCAACTTTTTACTCTGAAGAAATTCCAACTACAGTTGATCAAGCAATGAAATCTGACAAATGGAGAAAGGCCATGGATGAAGAAATGGAAGCACTCAAGAAAAGTGACACATGGGAAAAATGTGTCGTTCCTCAAGGAAAAAGAACAGTAGGAAATCGATGGGTATTTACAATAAAATACAAACCAGATGGTACCATTGAAAGATACAAAGCCCGGCTGGTTGCCAAGGGATATACTCAAACATATGGAATAGATTATTCCGAGACTTTCTCACCAGTTGCGAAGATTGATACCATCAGGGTTCTTTTCTCAGTTGCTGCAAATGAAGAATGGCCACTTCACCAATTTGATGTGAAGAATGCCTTCCTACATGGTGAACTAAAAGAAGAAGTCTATATGGAAGCTCCTCCAGGATTCTCCGAAAACTTCAAAAATGGGGAAGCTTGTCGACTTAAAAAATCTTTATATGGGTTAAAACAATCCCCACGGGCTTGGTTTGAGAGATTTACTTTATTTATGAAAAAATATGATTTCAAACAAAGTAACTCGGATCATACTCTATTTTTTAAACGAAGAGGAAAATTAATTACATGCTTAATAATTTATGTTGATGATATGATAATAACAGGAAATGATAGAGAGAAAATTTCTAACTTAAAAATAAACTTATTTAAAGAATTTGAAATGAAAGACTTGGGCAGACTTAAATATTTTTTGGGGATTGAGGTATTACGATCTCAACAGGGAATATTTATCTGTCAAAAGAAGTATGTTCTTGATTTTCTTGCAGAAACAGGTATGATTGATTGCAAACCAGCTGACACTCCAATGATTCCAAACCAGAAGCTATACATGGAAGATGAAGCCGATCTCGCTGATAAAGGGCAATACCAAAGGATGGTGGGAAAACTCATCTATCTTGCTCACACTCGACCTGATATAGCACATGCAGTTGGAGTTGTGAGCCAATTCATGCATCAACCACAAGTTCACCATATGGAAGCTGTAATGAGAATCATCAGATATTTGAAGAAAACAACGGATCATGGAGTTGTTTTTAAAAGACATGGACACTTAAAGACTCAAATATATACAGATGCAAGCTGGGGTGGAGAAAAAGGGGATAGAAAATCTACATCCGGATTCTTCACACTTGTCGGGGGTAATTTAGTTGCATGGAGAAGTAAGAAATAAAAGGTTGTCTCCCTTTCAAGTGCCGAATCAGAATTCAGAGGAATAGCCAAAGGAGTAGTCGAAGCCCTATGGATCAAGAAATTGTTAACAGAGATTGGTTTCCCTCCAAATGAAGCAATTCAAATCTTCTGCGACAATGAAGCAGCAATTGCCATCTCAGAAAATCCCGTTCAGCACGACCGTACTAAACATGTGGAAATAGATCGACATTTTATTCGGGAAAAGCTAGATGGTGAAATCATTTCTCTCCCGTCTATTAGATCAGAAGACCAATTAGCTGATATTCTCACCAAGTCAGTCAACGGGAGATTATTCAGTGAAGTTCTTGGCAAGTTGAATATTGGAAACCCCACTATTCAACTTGAGGGGGAGTGTTGAAATAAAAGGATCAGAACTGTTTTCAGCTCATCATTTCCTGTAAAGAGAAGACCAACGGCTATTTCCTTTTTAGTCAAAAAATAGATTCCTTTGAAAGTAACAAAGCTCCATTCTAATAAAGGAATTAGCTGTTACATTTTTGTTTTATAAATAGTTTAGCTTTTCATTGTAAAGAATGCAATACAATCTGTAATCAATCAATATCAGAATCAATACAGAGATCAAATTCATACATTTAGCATATCAAATTCTTATTTTAACATCTCTTTGGTGAGCACATCATACAGAAACGGGCGCGGACCTAACGGAAAAATGGAGATACGGGCTATCAAAGTCAATCCCACCACTAAAATGGTTGGGGAACATTATGGCCTATTTTTATACACTAGCTTCTACTTTTTTAACTACGAGTATAAGTATTGTATAAGCTTGATGAGGATATTCTTTTTATCATAGTATTCTCTTGTGTTTTAAGCCGGTAATCGACTTAACCGCAGATTGAAATGTTTTCCCACAAAACAAATCTAGAGTTCTCGAATCACACAACAATACCCAATTCAAAAGCATAATCTTGAAAGAACTTTATCTCATCTTCTCCATGCTCTCCATCTTCTTAAAGTCACTTCAATACCTCTTTCCAAATATGGTATATATCGAACCTTATCGGCTATTGCTCTGTGGATTGCGTACATTCCTCATTCGACCCTTTCAATATTTGGAGAATCAAGACAACTTTTGGCACGTGTGCTTCAATTGGTTGATGTTGAAAGGTTGTTTAACAAACTGAAGCTTATTAAAAGCAGACCCTTTCATAATGGAGCTAGAAGTGCTCGTGCATGGACTTCATCTCCTTTGCATCCTTCTCATTGGGAAAGACGTCTTCATCGTTCTCTTTATGGTGTTGCTTAGTTGAATTGTTGGGTCATTTTGGGACTATGGTTTAGTGAAATGAAAGTAAAAGTGTTTGTAAATTCGAGATAAATATCTGATCTTTTTCTTTTCTTCTATATTATGTATCAAAGTAACAGAGTTTAACCGGATTAGGTGTTGTTTTCTCAATTCGATATATACACCCATAAGAATAAATACCAGATTGTTTTTGGCATTTTGTCACATAATGATCGACTTGTCAGACATGGTTCCAATGTAACTAGCAAAAAATACTTGCATAATGCACCTTGTTATATGTTATCATTATATTTTAAATCCAATGATGTTTAGTTCATATATATAATCAGACATGAGAAAGAGATTCAAATAAGAGAAAAGCATCAAGTCCTTGACTACATCTCTCTGTATGAGATCCAACTCGAGTAGACGAGTCAAGATCGCAAAGCTTTTGACAAGTCTTGGACACTAAATTGTACAGTATCTTATAATAGCCTTCGTAGGAGTTTCTATCACCAGGAATGAGTCATCGTCTCTTACCCCAGGAAAGAAACAATGTAATACATATGAACAAATAACGTGATGCTCCACTACATAATGAATATCATTAATAATGTTTACATAATACTTTTTGGACCAGCCAGAGTACTCTGCGTTCAACGTGAAAATATAAACTTCAGTGCGGGAATTAAAATTATCGAATAATATTAAAGAATCACAAGATTCAACCAGAGGTGGATAAATACGCAACATATATGGAGGTAAACGTAAATAGATTATATTTCCTCGATTCTCATTGATCTCAACATAAAAAACCCAGTGCTGATATGCCCAATGAATAGACCGTTCCATTACACTCCAGCAATACAATTGAAAAGCAACCTGAAGTTATTCTTAAAAAATTGTTTCGCAGAAGCCACCCAACTCTTACTTTCAGACGAGTAAACCTCTATACGTCCGGAAACAGTATACCCATACGTGTGAATGCATACAACTTTATAATGAGGAGATTCAAGGGGATCAAAAACTAAAGTCATACCACAAGGATCTTTATCATAGCCATCATCACTATCAAATTTTGGAATGGTCGTGCATTGATTGATCGTTGGATTGTAAACATAATAAATATAACTATTCATTGTCTTGGCGCGAATTAGCAATAACTCATTCGAAGATTGCATAACTTTAAACATACCCAGTGGCGGATCTAGGAATTGTAGTCAGTGGTGTCACCGTTTAAAACTAAAAAAAAAATTCTACAAGTGGCGAGTGGTGAATCCAGAATTTTTTTTTAAAGGGGGCTAAAAAAGATTTTACAAGTCAGATGTACTTTTTTAAAAAAACTTTTTAGTCTTGACTCTTACTTACTTTTGTCCTACATTAATAAAGTAAGGTAAAAAACAACTAATTTGGAACATTCCAAAGTAAAATAATGAGCAATAAAGTTGGAACGAATGTAGTAATTATTATCGAAAAAAGAAAGAAAAGAAAAGGTTAGATATACTTAGGTACTACAGAGTAATTAACATAATCTATTTCTTTTTAATTTTAACTAAAAAAAGGAAAGAAAAAGGACACTGATGAAATAACATGAGACGTTTTATTGAGTTTTGCAGCAGAAGATAAATAGATTACATTGTATTTAGAGCATTAAATGTCTTTAATTGATATGATATGTAATGAAGACTCCAAGCATACCAAACAATCATCATCAAAGCAGCAGATATACAGCGGAAGCAATATTTAAGTACCTGAGAATAAACATGCTTTAAAAAGTCAACACGAGGTTGAGTGAGTTCATAGGTTTATCATAAATCAATAGTTCAGTATAGCATTAGACCACAAGATTTCAGTTTAAAGTTGATTGATACCAAATATATCAATCGAAAGAGTTGCTGTTTGTAATATCGCGACTAAACAAAAGTTACCCGTTGACACCTTGTACTGTCAGTGTCGTTGAATCATTATTATGTATGTGACAACCCGAAAATTTCTGACCAAATTTAAACTTGATCTTTATATGTTTCCGACACGATAAGCAAAGTATGTAATGTTGAAATCTCAAAAACTTTGAACTGTGTTCATGTATTCATTTACCCATCGACTGCTCTTGACGATTCACGAACAATTATGTGTAAAACGACCCGGATTTTTCCGTTAATATATATGAGATTAATAATTACACAATTAAATGTTTCCAACATGTTAAGCAATCAAACTTGTTAAGACTTGATTAATTGAAACGGAATTTATGTAAATGTTTGACCACCCTTTTATTCTTACGATTCACGAACGTCATAACTTGTATTAATTATATATATATGTGTATATGTATGTATGTATGTATGTATATATATATATATATATATATATATATATATATATATATAGATTCAACTTGAATATATGATAATTAAATATCTCATTAAGTATATTAACAAAGTATTATATATATATTTTCATACTACTAATTTAAAGATTTTTCGAACAATATATATGTTACTATTTAAACGACGTAATTAACTTATGTTAAAATGTATTTACATATAAAGTATTACGAGTGTAAATACATCCTTACAAGTATTAAATACACTTTATAATATACCAATACATATAAAGGATAGCTATACTCGTATTTTCGTTCAATTTCCTCAAGAATTCTACTCGCATTCATACGGTATTTTTACCCGTATTATACACAGCTTCTAGAAGTATTTACTATTGGTATATACCAATAGAAATCTGCAATTATTTGTGTAATATGTCATCCATGACCTAATCAATTTAATATGTCATCCATGTCTTAATACATTTTAACTTATCTTAGATATTTTCACTAAAAACTAAATTTTCAAGCCTATAAATAGGCACCATTTCTAACTCATTTTTACACATTCATTTTTCAAATGTTACTTCCAATTTTCACACAAACTTGCAAGAACTCTCTCAAGTTTTGTTCTACTACTTCTTTCCAGAAACTTTACATTCTAAACTTGAGGTAAAAACTCTACTTCAACTCTTGTTCAATTCATATGTTTATAGCTATCTATATAAGAGTTTATAAACTAGAACATAGTTTAGTTAATTCTAAACTTGTTTGAAGAACTAATCTAATCTTTCTAACTTAACTCTAATAATACTTATTTATATGTATTATGATGTTATATTAAGTTAATATAAGAACTTATAACTTGTACATATAAAGAACACCTTGAAACTTAACATATATCGTTTAATCTCCATTCGGTAAAACGCGGGCTGTTTTGGGTTGGGAATTAAAAACCTATCTTAGACTTTGAGTTCGAGGCTAAGACTTTGTAAATATGTTAATATATGTAAATAAGACTTCCAGTATTTTTTTCATGATTTTAGACAAAGTGAAAGTATTTTATCAAAAATCATATATTGGGTGGGTGGCGGGATTCTTCCAAATATGTCCACCGCCACAAAAAGAGGGTAAAACTCTGAATATTAATACATGGGCTGAACTTTTCGAATTTTTTTTTTAAAAAATTAACTTCTTAAGGAATCCATAGCAATTTGATTTACTTTAAACAGAGTTGTAATGAATATTTGGAGAGCAAAACAAAATCTGCTAAAATTAACGTTATATGGACGAAATTTATATTGTAAAAACTATATTAACCATATCCTGCTAACTTTTCCTATATCCTATATATATTTAGACATGTTATCATTAGTATAACAAAATATTATAATCTTAGTTAATTCCTAGATTGTATATATATATAATAATCTTGGTACATTCCATGACAATAAGTATACAATACGTTTTGATAAATCCTAAGACAATAAGTATACAATACGTTTTGATAAATTCTAAGACAATAAGTATACAATACGTATCTGGGTTGATGCAAAGACAATACGTATACCATTCGTCGTGGGGTAATTCTAAGATTATATATATACCGATTATTGGACTGTTGGACATTTCAGACTATTTTGGACTACTAACAAATGACTACTAACATAAAAATGTTAAAAATTAATATCTAAGTATTCTATGTACTTGTTTTATTTTATTCACATGTCGTATTATTATCTGAATCATTATTATTGTTATAGGTTCGTGAATCCAAGGATGACGGCCATATTTTTAATAAGCTGAAAACTTATTATTAATATACTTTTACTACCGTGAGTATATAGTCCCATTTTTAAACTCTAAAAATATTTTGGAATGAGAATACATGCATTTTATATTTTACGCTATGGATGCAAGTACTTAAAATATATTCTACATTGAGTTGTACCGCCTTGCATATCTTCCCTAATAGCTTGGTAACTAATATTTACATGTTGTAAGAACATGTAAGCGCGAATTCTATTGATAGATCTATCGGTTTTGACAACCCCAACTGGGCTAGTCGCTCTAGTATCGTAAACGGTTGCATAGTACTTTGTTTTTATTACACTTGGTACGGTGTATGGAGATTTCACAATAAAGGGAATATGCTACATTTATGGTTAAGTATGGTTACCGAAGCGCTCAACAACTTATAGAATACTTTTATACACTTGCGAGTATACATATATTTATAACTGTGAAATCTTGTGATCTATATTTATATCGATGCTAAACCTATATATCTCACCAACCTTTGTATTGACTGTTTAAGCATGCTTATTCTCAGGTCCTTAAGAAAGTATTTCGCTGTTATATTATCTGAGCAAGCTGTGCATGGAGTCTCATGCTTTTGTTTAAATGAAGTGTTGCATTCAATAAAACCTTTGTCATGTATTATATTCGACAGTTATGTCATGTGTGTAGTTTGGTAACCGATGCATCATGGGGATTATTTCTTAAATAATCGCCCACTTGTTTAAAACATGCATTATGTATAATAATGGTGTGCTTTTTATAAAACGAATGCAATATTTTTCTAAAACGTATCATATAGATGTTAAATACCTCGCTATGGGACCAATGAATAACGTATTGCGTTTATAGTAATATGGACGGGTCATTTCAATGTATCCAAATACCAACGGTCAAATGGACAGAGATGTCACTCTCAGTAGCGCTACTCACAATAACTAAGCTTGCATCTTATACCTCAGCAATTAACGATATTACGGCAGGGATTTAGTATGACAAAGCACGTATATAGCATAAAAGTTTGAATACTTGTGTCTAACGTGTAAAACAGTTATAAAAGTTACGCATGTATTCTCAGCCCAAAAATTTATATAATAAGGGAGCAGATGAACTCAGGATACGATACGATAGTTTGTAGTAAATATGTGTATGATGGTACTGAACAAGTGCGGAGTTGTCCTTGGATTTACGAACCTATATCAGTTTTATATATATTAACACATATAGTTGTAATCGAATAAGTTTATATATATATATATATATATATATATATATATATATATATATATATATATATATATATATATATATATATATATATATATATATATAAATTTATTAGTTATGCCAGTTTTATATTAATAACATATAAGTTTCTCATATTCATTTTATATATTTAAGAATATAAATTTTATTATGTTATGTGTAAATATATATATATATATATATATATATATATATATATATATATATATATATATATATATATATATATATATATATATATATATATCATTTGTTTGTTAAAATAGTAATTGTAATACTACTAAAATAATATTAGTAATTATAAAAATAACAATGATAATACTTAATGTTTATGATAACAATGTTAATAAATCTATTAGTGATAAAAATAATGATATTAATAATAATAATTGTAAAAATATAAATTTACTGTTAATGTTAGTTATGATAATGATTTTGGTAATTACATAATAATAATAATAATAATACTCATTATAATATAAATAATAATACTTATAATAATAATATTAGTAATAACAATAATAATAATAATACTAATAATCATAATTGTAATTATAGTTATGATAATAATAATAAAAATAAAATAATAATAGTAATAATAAAAATGTTAATTTTAATAAAAATGATAGTTTAATAGTAATTTGAATAATCTTATTAATAATAACACTAAAATTAATGTTAAATGGTAATTCTAATACTAATATTAATAATAATGATACTTAATGTTATTTAATCATAATAATGATAATACTAGTAATAATAATTATAATAATTATAATGATAATATTAATAATAATAATAATATTAATAATAATAATAATAATAATAATAATAATAATAATAATAATAATAATAATAATAATAATAATAATAATAATAATAATAACAAATAAAAAAATGAAACTACCTTTAAAAGAATCCTTAAAAATAAATGTCGTCGCCTAGACTCGAACCCGAGACCTCTCGCTCACCCACTAACACTCCTAACCATCGACCCATCTGTTACTTTTGTGATTAATTCTGTGTCTCATATTTATTTAACCCGTATTATTTATCAGTTTTCTTTCTCTTCTTCTTCATCGATTAAGCCAACCAGAGACCATATAATCATAACAACTTTTTAATTATTAAAAGCTTGTAATAGAAACGTTTTTATTTACCAGAAAAGAGAAAAGGAAATTTTTTTTTTAAAAAAAAGGCCTGCAGCAGCAGTTATGTTCGCAAAAAAAAAATGAAAACGTAAACCTTGATTTTGATTTTTAGATCGTTTCAGCTCATGATTCCTACATGAAAGACGTTTTAAAACTTTCCTAGAATCTTCTAAACCTTCAATTTAGCTTGAAACACAAAAATACGTTCGAATTTCGCCAAGAACACGACAGTTGACTTTTTAAGTTTAATCTTTGACTCGAAAATTAGAATTCGATATAAAGAGTTGGAATGTGAAATTTTACAGATAGTTTTACTACGGAATTCCTAACACAGCTGCATTAATGGATTTTGAAAAGGATTACGAATTCGTGTTTTTGGAAAAATAAAAGAAACAGAGGTATCGAGCTAAATAAATAAATATTTCTGTTTTGATTTCATGAATTGCAGTAATCTTCAATGGTATATAAATGATAATGATAATGTTAATCGTACGTGTAATGCAGTAATCCTAAATACTTTATTTAATGTCAATGGGTTGATGAGGAGATCACGATCAGGAAATATATAAAAATAACAGCAGATTAATTAAAAAAAATGGAGACCAGATATGTATCACGAAAAAAATTTAAAGTTAATCACGTTATATAAAAAAATAATAAATAGATAATGAATTTAGGTCATGTTAGGTATCTGTCATTGTTCATCAATTTTTTTATATCTGTATTGTTTAAAAAAAATACTAATAATTAATTAATAATAATATAAATAATAGTAATAATGATAAAAATGATACTTTTAGTAATAAAAATGATAATAATAATCATATTAATGATAATGATAATTATAATATTAAGTTTAGTATTAGCATAATAATAATAATAATAATAATAATAATAATAATAATAATAATAATAATAATAATAATAATCTAAATGGTAGTACTAATAGAGTTATTAATGATAATATTAGTAATAATATTATTGATAGTAATAATAATATTTATATTAATAATAATGATATTTCATTATATTAATATTAATGTTAAGTATTAATAATAATGATATTTATAATAATCTTAATAATTTTAGTAAAAGTGATAATACTAATAATACTAATGTTATTAATAACATTAATAATATTTGTAATAATAGTACTTGTAAATGATTTTGAATTCATTTAGTTAATAGTTGAATTCAAGCGTTTTGGGTTGTTTCTCAATTTATGTCCTTTTCAAGGTAATAATAATTTCGGTAGTATCACCTAGTTTTATCGTTCATAAATATGTATAAACATGATTTTGAATTCATTTAGTTGAAAAATTTTCAAATTTTCACAAAATTTGGCAATTAAACCAAGTGTAAACCCGAGAGAATTTATAACCCTTCCCCACACTTGAGATCTTGCAATGCCCTCATTTGCAAGAAATCAGTAAAAATTTAAATTCATGAGGGTGATTAGTGTAGAAAAATGATTAAAATTACCTAGTTTGCAAACATATTGTTGTTATTTCACATTTGATATTTTGCGTCTTGTCATCAAAATTAGTAGTTTTTGCTGAACTTAATGACAGTCTTTGAAAGTGCGTTGTTTTACCCTGTTTTGTATATAAGATAAACTACAAACATATATACATATTTTTAAAGTTTGGTATATTACCCCATTTTCAAAAATTTATAAAATCTAATATTTTTTTTGGCATACTTTAAATCAATAAAATTAAAAACAATGATAAAAAATTTGTTGTCCCGCCCTCGGGTAAAGCAATTTCGGTTCAATGACCTAGTGTTTAACTCACGACAAATTTTAGAAATCATTTTTTTAAACTTAATTAAATAAAATAAATTTTTGTTTTTAAAATCACACAAAACTTAAATTTAAAAAGCATATTAATTTCATATAAAACCTACAAAACAAAAAAAAAATCAGAATGGGGGGAAAAAACTAGTTCTTTAGTGTCTGCTAGTGGAAAAGACCAATCGGATTCCATTCTCGGAACTACACGAGAACAGAACAACTAACTCTAGACAACATTTTCTTTTTAGAACATTTTGAATCTCCCCACACTTAGGTAGCTGTGGTGTCAAAATTGAGATTAACTTCATCGTCAATTTTTCTTGGACCATAATCAACTTGCATATCTGTGACTTTTGCTTTAAGCCATTGGTCGGATTCATGTGTAATATCCACATATTCAACTAATTTCGCCTTTTCTTTAGGCGACAAATTGGATACTAACCGGTTACATAACTTAAAGTTCCCCTTGGTTCTAGCATCGCGAATTCGTTTAATAAGTTTCTTCATTGAACTGTTAATAACGGAGTCATTTAATTTCGTATCAACAACGGGGTTCTTTGTTATCAAGTCATCATTAGGTGTTACTTCATCTTCCCCACACTTAGGCGTTTTTATTATTTTTAAGCACTACCGTTGGAGTTGGTAAAACAACATGGTTCTTACCAATCGTTTTTGTTGGTTCAACGGTTTTGGTTGGTGGAGATTTAAACTTTCGACTCACAAAGGTGATTGATTTTTCACCATCACTAAGTGTCATTCTACCCTCTCTTACATCAAATAACGCCCCGGTGGACGCTAAGAATGGTCGACCTAAAATTAGAGGAATGTTTGGGTCCTCTTCTATGTCAATGACAATGAATTCGACTAGAAAGGTTAAATTACCTACTTGAACGGGTAGGTTGTCAGCAATTCCAACTGGGTGCTTAATGGTTTGATCAAGGAGTCGAACACTCATTTTCGTTGGACTTAACTCACCTACTCCTAATCTCTTATATAATGAAAGAGGTATAACACTCATACTTGCACCTAAATCTGCTAGTGCATCATACATGACACAGTCACTTAGTAGACAAGGAACAATAAATTCACCCGGATCACCTACCCTAGGTGGAGGTTTTGGTGGAACTGTCTTCACCGGGTTTACTTTTACGGTTTTTGTTTCTTGTACTTTCTTATTCTTCTTCTTCTTTCCAGAGGTATTACAAACTTTATTACCTATTACTTTCTCATACTCAACTCCTTTTCTTGGAAACGGGATGGGTGGTCTGTATGGTGCCACCACTAGCTCTACATACTCGGGTGGTGGTGGTGGTGGTGTTGTAACTTCTTCATTATTACTCACATCTATAACCTTCCTATCTTCTGAAGCTGGTTTTTCAGAATTTGTTGACACCATGTTAACATTCTCTTTCCGAGGATTTACTTCAGTATTACTCGGTAGCTTTCCTTGTTCCCTCTCACTCATCATGCTAGCAAGAGTACCTATGTGTTTTTCTAGATTCAAAATGGAAGCTTGTTGAGTTCTTAATGAATGATCAAACCTCTCATTTGTTTAGGTTTGAGATGTAATAAATTATGTTTGAGATTCCATTAGCTTTGCCATCATTTCTTCCAGATTTGGCTTTTTCTCTTCGGTTTGTTGTGGTGGTTTATATAAGCCAGGTCTTTGTTGATTGAAAGTGTTGTTTTGAGTTGGTTGGTTATTCGGAACTTGTTGGTTGTACGAGTTATTGTTTGGTCCATTTGGATTGTAAAGAATCTTTTGATTTCGATTGAAGTTTGGCCTTGGTGGTTGATAATTATTTTGATAATTATTTCCCGGCCTTTGGTTCATGTAGGAAACATTCTCTCGTTGTTCCATCGTTTGTTCAATGTGACAATCTTTCGTTAAATGTGGTCCACCGCATTACTCATAACTGATTCGTATTGCGTGAATATCTTTAGTCATCTTTTCCATTCGTCTCTCGAAAGCATATATTTTTTGCGGAAACGGAATCAAAGTCATGGCTAGAATCGGCTCTAGCCGCTTTAGACGAACGAAAAATATCTTTTTCCTGGTGCCACTCATGTGAGTGGGATGCTGTGTTATCAATGATCTTGTGAGCTTCGGTTGCGGTTTTCTTCATAATGGAACCACCAGCTGGTGTGTCGATGTCTTTTTGTGTGGCGATGTCGACGCCTTTATAGAAAATTTGCACTATTTGAAAAGTATCTAAACCGTGTTGAGGACATCCTCTCAACATCCTTCCGAATCTTGTCCATGCCTCATATAACGTTTCATTTGCATGAATGTGTCAATTTCTCCTTGAAGTCTCATGGCTTTAGATGCCGGAAAGAATCTTTGAAGAAATTTCTCAACTAAAATATCCCATGAGTCAATCGTTCCTTCAGGTAACGATTCTAACCAATCTTTGACTTCTCCTTTTAAAGTCCATGGGAACAACATAAGATAAATAGTTTCATCCTCAACTTCTCGGATTTTAAATAGATTACAAATCCTATTAAAAGTTCGAAGATGTTCGTTTGGATCTTCTTTTGTTGTACCACCAAATTGGCACTGATTGGTGATCATGTGTAGGATTTGTCCTTTGATTTCAAAATCTGATGCTCTAACATCTGGTTGATTAATGGTGTGACCTTGGCCAGTGCGTTTAGCTCGCATTCGGTCTTCCATACTTAGAGGTTCCAGATTTTCCATGATTGAATTTGTTGAATCTGAATCACTAGAGTATTCCGATTTAATGGTAGGTTCCTCAACAATCTCTGTTTGAATGATTGGTGGTTCCGGAGGAAAGATTAGTGGTTCAGGATCTCTGAATTGTCCCTGAATATCTTTCGGATTCTCAATTGTGAGGTCGGGTTCAAAAAATGGATTATCGGAAATTTGAGTTGGAGTACTTGGTCGACTAGATGACAATTCTAAAGAAAAATCAACGGTGACAATATTGGATAGATGTCTTGATCGAGTTACAGGTGGTGAACATACGAAAGGTGGTGAACGTTTTGCTCGGTGCATTCACTGAATATCCTATTAGTTATAAATATAAAAATTATATAAGTTATCAAATTAATAGACTTTTCTGATTTTGCCCACGTTTCGAATAGCCAATAGATGCAGCAGGTAGCCAGGATCCTTTAAATCGGAAGCCTACAACTCGCCATTAACAAATCCAACTATTACTACGAACCATAAAATTTGGATGTCTATCAATTTAATCGCTTAAAATAATTTTTCGTTTGAAATTTTAGAGAAGAAATTGAAAATTCTATGTCCTAAAAACTAGAACGTCGAGAAATAAGAAAGAAAAAGATTGCGTCGAAAAACGTCGAAAAAATAAAAGGTCAAAAAATAAAAATAAGAAAGTAGCGCGTCGAAACTTAAAAGGGATTTTAAACGAAAAACGGTAATTACTGAAAATGATACTAAAATTTTAACACGGCGTCGCAAAATTTTAAGCCACCTAAATCTTAGTCTAAAGAAAAAGCACTTAAGGGATTTTACGGCAAAGCCTAAAAATCTAAAAGTATAAAAATAACTATGGCAAAACTAAACTTAATACTAAAAGTTGTAACTAGAGTCTAAAAATCTAAAGGTAATAAAACTTAAAATAAATATTTTTTTTTTAATTTTATAGACAAAATCTTAAAAAAATATATATAGCTATCAGTTTTATATTTATTTACTACAGGAAATCACCTAAATTAAACTAAAACACAAAAGACAAGTATACCTATCGTGTAATAATATAGCTAAGGTAAAGTCCGGGAGGTCGATCCGTGGACACTATTATTGGGTGTCTTACTAGGTCAAATTAGTTAATTAAGTAGTTAAACTAGATATAGTAATTATAGGTAACTTTGGGGGGATTTACCGTTTAATGACCGGTTTGTCAATTTTATATTTTAAGCGTACAGATAAATGAAGATAATTAAAGTGCGTAAAATAAATAACAATATTAAAATGACAATAAATAAAATTGCGAGTAAATGAAAGTACGATGAGAAATACAATAAAATAATTATGCTTATTTAAACTTCCGTAATCATGATGTTTGACGTTTTGATTTTAATTTATTATGCTGGGTTAATTGTCCTTTGTCCTGGATTTATTAGATACCTATCTGGTTTTTGCCCATTATAGTTCATCGGTCATAATTATAAAATGATCGTCAAATTAACCTTATACCCGAAGTCAAATATTCCAACTAATTGGGGATTCGAACTGTAACAAGGTCTTAATACTTTGGTAATAATTACACCAGGTTATCGACTGTGTGTAATCCAAGGTCTTAATACTTTGTTAACAATTACACCAATTACCCTTGTATGTAATCCACCCCTGTTTTAATTAGTCCATGATTATTAATTTACCCACTTGGCCAGAATGAATAATAAATTACCCAACCCAATTGATTAATTAAATGATTGTTAAAGATGTCGTATAAACGTCACTAAATAGGACATGCATAATCATTTAATAATTATTAGATTAACTAATTTGAAGATAGGTTTGACAGGCTCCAAAGAATTGTCATTCGATTAGACAATACCCCCCATCTATTAATGGTCCATGGTCCAATGTCCACAGGTGTCGGTCTTTTGTCCATACCCTAATTATGGTACAAAATCCAATAACCCCATCTTAATATTTAGTCCAACATCACGATTACTTCGGCTTAAATAAGCATAATAATAACTTAGTTACGAGACATTAATTTAAAAAGGGAAAACATAGCTTACAGTGATTATTTATCGTGTAGCGTTACACGGACAGAGTTTCGACTTTAAAACCCGTAAAACATTTCTTACAATAACCCAACTAAACCATAACTTATTATTAACTTAAATTAAATTTAAAATTATAATATAAATATATATATTACATATTGAGAGAAAGAGAATTGAAAAAGGTGTATCTTTCTTCATTCTCCGTAGTCTCGTTTTATAGGCAAATGTTGATTTGAAATTTTCACATATGACCCCTTAACTATGCTCAATTAACAACTTTTTATTATTTATTATTATTCTTGTTATGAATTATTTAAATATTATATTATATTCTTGTGCATAGTTGACTTGTACTTTCAGCTCCGTTGCGTCGAGCGTTGAAAGTTGGCTCAGGTCCCGGTTCCGGTTTTTCGAACGCCTTTTCGTATAATTTAATATCTTGTACTTTGCATTTTGCGGCTTGTACATTTGTAATTTTTAGACGTTTCTCATCAATAAATTGAACCACTTGAATTATATCTTGTACATTTGAGCTTTTTGGTCATTTGCATCTTCAAATCGTCGTTTTCTTCTTTTGTCTTAGCACTTATTTATTTAAACGAATATTACATAAAAATAGAAAAATTACAACTAAAAGCTTTACATATTGGAAGGATATTGTGCCTAAATATATGTTCATTTGGAACACTATCAGTGTTTGAGAAACCCTACCTTGAGGGTCTGATTCCATGTTGAGAACTAGTATTGTTGTATTGTTATTATTGATCCATCGCCCAAAAACTATGATACATCGGTGCATATATAATGATAAATAACCCTAACAAGACTAAGGGGCCAAGCCCATACATTATGAGAACATGGGCAAAGAATATGGGCTAACAGTAACGACCACTATTTGGGCAGTTTTGACAATAGGTTATAACTAGAGGGAATATTTTTGTAATATTTTTAAAAAAAGCAACGAGATAAGAGCTGAATTGGGTCTGGAACTCTCATTTCCACTTCCATAACTATTTTCTAATAAACCCAAATGTGTTGAAGAAAACCCATGTGTGAAGGAACTTAAATTAGAGAAGAAGAAGGTGAATATAACTCGTTCTTGGTGCCCTTCTTGCGTTTCCAGCTGTTAGAATTAATCTAAGTGATAGAGGTAAACCCTAATCCGACTTATTATGTTCAATTTATAAAAATTAAGTTAGGGTTTGAGTTTATTGTGATTAATAAACCCCTTTACTTGTTAAATTGGGGTTATGTGAGTCTAAAATTATGTTGTGAAACCCTTGTATGTAGGTTAGGGTTGGGTATTAAATTGTCATTTTTCGAAAGCGAGTCAAGGTCATTTCAAGTGGTATCAGAGCATGGTCTAAGGGATCTAGGTGACTTTGAGTTCGATGCCTAGACTTAGATCGTTATGTGCATTATGTGTTGTCGGGACTTGTAGGTGAATATGGGTCGAACCGAGACTAGTTAGTACCTTATGTGTAGACTAACTAGGATATATTGTACTGTGTTTTTATGTGAGAAACTTGTGATGCCAACGAGTATGACAAGGTGTGCAGAGGTAATGGTGATTGGCCACCACTATTACAGCTTTATACGGTGTTGTATAAGTGAAGTCTAACAAGTACCGATTAGATGATAATGTGTATTATTAAGTGAAGCGTTTATATTTCATCTAATGTTTAAATGGTGTCTAATGAAATGTTAACTTTCAGTATGGAAGCTAATGTTAATCAAGGCGGTGGTGGTAACCTATCTGCCAAAATAGGTGAAGCGTTGCAGAATATCACTCCATTCATCACCCGCTAAATTAAGGAGACAATTCAAGATGTGGTCAATAATGAGATCACAGAAATGATCAAAGTGCAAGTCTCCAATACGGTGCAAAGTGATTTTTAAAGGAGGTTCCCTAAACCTCTAGTTCATGATGGTGGTGTGGGTGATGGTGTCGAAGGGGATGGTGATGTTGAAGAAGGTGTACGTGAAGTTGTCCCTCGAAAAGAGGATGGTTTGAAAAATTTCTCGATTACTAAACCCCTGCTTATGATGGGAAACTCAACCCGATAATAAGTGCACGTTGGGTATCTGGTATAGAGGGATGTTTTCGTATAAGTGAGTGTCCACTCGAGAAAAAGACCCGTATGGGTACTAGCATGTTAAAGGGTGACGCGAAACGTTGGTGGGACGAGAAAATTACGTTGTTCGGTGAAGAACGAATGATGAATCTATCTTAGGATGATTTTAAAAAGGAATTCTTTAAAGAGTTCTGAACTGAAACAGACGTTACCCGGTTGCGTAATGAATTACAAAATATGGAGCAAGGCTCTATGGATCTTAATACATTTAATACGTGTTTCATGGCGAAAGTTCAGTTCTGTCCCGAGTTTGTTGGGAATGATCATTTATTGAGAGAGACTTTTCATCGATTAATGAATCCAAATCTGCGTGAGAAAATAAGTTTGGGTCATGTAGACTCCTTTACGAGATTGTTTGAGGTGGCGAAGGGTTTTGAAACTAGTTTACCAATGAAGATAGATCAAGCTCCCTACAAAAGAAAGTTTGAGGCTACCAGTGTTCCTAATAAGAAAACTAAAACTGTGATCGAGAGTGTGGGAAGTGTTAAGAAAGGGGTGTTTAAGCAGAATGGTCCCCGGCAGCGGCGCCAAAAATACTTGATGTTATGCGAGGTGTATATAAAATAGTATTATTTTTACAATGAAATACTATTAAATATGATACAATTTTACACAAGATATTTATTTATTTATAGAATGGATATACCTAAACCTTGCTACAACACTTATAGGCAGTGTACCTAATCGTACAGTAGTGTAGTTTTTAGTAAGTCCGGTTCGTCCACAGGGAACTCTTAAACAAGCTTAACGCTATATTAGTTTTAAATTTATAAAAATACAAATATATATATAAGTGATATTATTATTATAAAAGGGGGTTTTTACCGTTTAATGACCGGTTTGTCGATTTTTAAAACTTTAGTCGCAGTTAAAACCTAATGTAAAATATTAAAAATAAATATAACTTAATTTAAAGCGTAAAGTAAATAACGATAATGAAATTGCGATAAATAAAAGTGCGATAAAATAAAATTGCGATAATTAAAGAGTACGATAATTAAAAGTGCAATTAAATACAATGACAATAAATAAAAGTACGATAATTAAAAGTGCAATTAAATATGAAATAAAAGAATTATGCTTATTTAAACTTCCATAATCATGATGTTTGACGTGTTGATTTTTAGTTTATTCCCATGGGTTAATTGTTCTTTGTCCTGGATTATTCAATATGTCCATACGGATTTGTCCATAATAGTCCATCAGTCATAATCATAAAATGCGAAAGTCTTTGCCAAATTATTCTTATTCCCGAAGTCAAATATTCCAACTAATTGGGGACTCGAATTGTAACAAGGTTTTAATACTTTGTTTAATGAATACACCAGGTTATCGACTGCGTGTAAACCAAGGTTTTACTACTTTGTTAACAATTACACCAATTACCCTTGAATGTAATCCACCCCTGTTTTAACAAGTCTACTAACTATTAATCCAGTTCCGTGTCCGGTAAAATGAACAATTATTGGTATTTATAGATATCCCGCCCACCGTGCCCAGTCAAGCATATGTGGTTATATATAAATACGTCAAATTATAAGTCTATATATTAAATTAATGAGGTATCATTTAGTTAATATAAATCCCATTAATAGCCCATAGTCTAATTTCCACAAGTGTCGTTCTTTTGTCCAAACTCCAATTATGGTACAAAGCCCAATTACCCAATCTTAATATTTTTAGCCCAACATCATGATTACTTCGTCTTAAATAAGCATAATAATAACTTAGCTACGAGACATTAATTTAAAAATAACATTAACCATAACTTACAGTGATTAAAAATAGCGTAGCGTTACACGGACAGAATTTCGACTTACACCCTTACAACATTCGCTAACATACCCTTATTATTAGAATTTAAAATTAAAATTAAAATTATAATATAAATATAAATATATTTACGTATAGATAGAGAGATGGATATATGATATATAAACTGAGCCAAACACGCGAATTTATAGGCCTGTGGGCTGAAAAAGGCCTCCATGCGATCGCATGAAGATTACTCTTCAAGGCCATGCGATCGCATGGCCAGCTGGTGAAGTTCACATGCCTTTGTTTTCTTTCTTGCCGACGTTTATAAATAATAATATAATATATAAATAATTATAAGAATTATTTAAATATTATATTTTATTTATGTGCATAGTTAACTTGTAATTTTTAGTCCGTTGCGTCGAGCGTTGAGAGTTGACTTTGGTCCCGGTTCCGGATTTTCGAACGTCCTTGCGTATAATTTAATATCTTGTACTTTGCGTTTCGCATCTTGTACTCTTGTAATTTTGAGACGTTTCTTATCAATAATTGGAACCTCTTTGATTGTATTTTGTACTTTTGAGCTTTTTGGTCGTTTGCGTCTTCAATTCGTCGAATCTGTCTTTTGTCTTCACCTTTTATTATTTAAACGAATATTACTTGTAAATAGAACTATTGCAACTAAAAGCTTGTCTTTCTTGAGGGATAATGCTATGAAATATATGTTCGTTTTCAGCATTATCAAATATTCCCACACTTGAGCGTTGCTTGTCATCAAGCAATATAGTCTTGAAATAAAAATACTAGAATCACTTCTTTATTCTTCACACTTTGTACATCAGTGATTTCTATACGGCGGTATGAACAATGGTAGTAACGATGTGGTTTACAGTCCCACATGACTATAAAAATTTAGATCCTTAAGGAAATTGGATCTTTATGAAAACATTTGATCTTTTGAAAATTAAATCTAGCTTTTACCCTAGATAAGTTTTTCCAGAATAACCCTTCACCGGTGTTTGCAAAATATTTTTGTGGGTTTGGTAGGTTTCAGATTTGAAAATTTTAGCTCAAAACTTGTGGTTTTGTGTCATCCACTTGCTAACCTTGTATTGGGAAAGCAACACGTCTAGTATACTTGCTCCGTATATTACCTTTCGGTAAACTACCGTCCGGTTGTAAAGGAAAGCGTTGAACAAGCAACTGTTAAGGCAATGTCCCCTAACATGCTTTTAATTATGGTCTATAACGTGTCGGATGCAATTACTCTCCTTGGTAGGAGCAATAGTAAAGCTCACCCTTATAATTTTCCGGTCTGGCACAAGGTCCTGTCTTTGACCATGCTATGCAACCACCGTTCTTACGGTTGACACCCGATTTGGTTCAGGTGACCTAATGAATTCCAGGTGAATTCCTAGGATTTTACGTTCAATGGTAATGAACGCATTGAAAATGGGTTTTCAGAAAACAAATCGGTTTGTAATTTTGATCAAAATATTTTCTCGTTCAAGCTCGAGTTTAGATATCATTGAATTCTATGAGTTTGTAATTCTAAATATTTAAGGTCAACCTCAAGGATTGAGTAATATCAGTCTTTAACAGCTGATTTTTAATCTTTAAGGAGATTATCCTTTCTGGGGGTCTGATTCATTATGAAATGTCCCGTTCTTATTGATTAAAAACGTTCCATATTAATTGATTTCGTTGCGAGGTTTTGACCTCTATATGAGACGTTTTTCAAAGACTGCATTCATTTTTAAAACAAACCATAACCTTTATGTCATAAATAAAGGTTTAAAAAGCTTTACGTAGATTATCAAATAATGATAATCTAAAATATCCTGTTTACACACGACCATTACATAATGGTTTACAATACAAATATGTTACATCGAAATCAGTTTCTTGAATGCAGTTTTTACACAATATCATACAAACATGGACTCCAAATCTTGTCCTTATTTTAGTATGCAACAGCGGAAGCTCTTAATATTCACCTGAGAATAAACATGCTTTAAACGTCAACAAAAATGTTGGTGAGTTATAGGTTTAACCTATATATATCAAATCGTAACAATAGACCACAAGATTTCATATTTCAATACACATCTCATACATAGAGATAAAAATCATTCATATGGTGAACACCTGGTAACCGACAATAACAAGATGCATATATAAGAATATCCCCATCATTCCGGGACACCCTTCGGATATGATATAAATTTCGAAGTACTAAAGCATCCGGTACTTTGGATGGGGTTTGTTAGGCCCAATAGATCTATCTTTAGGATTCGCGTCAATTAGGGTGTCTGTTCCCTAATTCTTAGATTACCAGACTTAATAAAAAGGGGCATATTCGATTTCGATAATTCAACCATAGAATGTAGTTTCACATACTTGTGTCTATTTTGTAAATCATTTATAAAACCTGCATGTATTCTCATCCCAAAAGTATTAGATTTTAAAAGTGGGACTATAACTCACTTTCACAGATTTTTACTTCGTCGGGAAGTAAGACTTGGCCACTGGTTGATTCACGAACCTATAACAATATATACATATATATCAAAGTATGTTCAAAATATATTTACAACACTTTTAATATATTTTGATGTTTTAAGTTTATTAAGTCAGCTGTCCTCGTTAGTAACCTACAACTAGTTGTCCACAATTAGATGTACAGAAATAAATCGATAAATATTATCTTGAATCAATCCACGACCCAGTGTATACGTATCTCAGTATTGATCACAACTCAAACTATATATATTTTGGAATCAACCTCAACCCTGTATAGCTAACTCCAACATTCACATATAGAGTGTCTATGGTTGTTCCGAAATATATATAGATGTGTCGACATGATAGGTCGAAACATTGTATACGTGTCTATGGTATCTCAAGATTACATAATATACAATACAAGTTGATTAAGTTATGGTTGGAATAGATTTGTTACCAATTTTCACGTAGCTAAAATGAGAAAAATTATCCAATCTTGTTTTACCCATAACTTCTTCATTTTAAATCCGTTTTGAGTGAATCAAATTGCTATGGTTTCATATTGAACTCTATTTTATGAATCTAAACAGAAAAAGTATAGGTTTATAGTCGGAAAAATAAGTTACAAGTCGTTTTTGTAAAGGTAGTCATTTCAGTCGAAAGAACGACGTCTAGATGACCATTTTAGAAAACATACTTCCACTTTGAGTTTAACCATAATTTTTGGATATAGTTTCATGCTCATAATAAAAATCATTTTCTCAGAATAACAACTTTTAAATCAAAGTTTATCATAGTTTTTAATTAACTAACCCAAAACAGCCCGCGGTGTTACTACGACGGCGTAAATCCGGTTTTACGGTGTTTTTCGTGTTTCCAGGTTTTAAATCATTAAGTTAGCATATCATATAGATATAGAACATGTGTGTAGTTAATTTTAAAAGTCAAGTTAGAAGGATTAACTTTTGTTTGCGAACAAGTTTAGAATTAACTAAACTATGTTCTAGGGATTACGAGTTTAAACCTTCGAATAAGATAGCTTTATATGTATGAATCGAATGATGTTATGAACATCATTCCTACCTTAAGTTCCTTGGATAAACCTACTGGAAAAGAGAAAAAATAGATCTAGCTTCAACGGATCCTTGGATGGCTCGAAGTCCTTGTATTAGAATGATAACCTACTGTAAGAAACAAAGATTTCTTGAGGTTGGATGATCACCTTACAAGATTGGAAGTGAGCTAGCAAACTTGAAAGTATTCTTGATTTTATGTAACTAGAACTTGTAAAATATATGAAGAACACTTAGAACTTGAAGATAGAACTTGAGAGAGATCAATTAGATGAAGAAAATTGAAGAATGAAAGTGTTTGTAGGTGTTTTTGGTCGTTGGTGTATGGATTAGATATAAAAGATATGTAATTTTGTTTTCATGTAAATAAGTCATGAATGATTACTCATAATTTTGTAATTTTATGAGATATTTCATGCTAGTTGCCAAATGATGGTTCCCACATGTGTTAGGTGACTCACATGGGCTTCTAAGATCTGATCATTGGAGTGTATATACCAATAGTACATACATCTAAAAGCTGTGTATTGTACGAGTACGAATACGGGTGCATACGAGTAGAATTGTTGATGAAACTGAACGAGGATGTAATTGTAAGCATTTTTGTTAAGTAGAAGTATTTTGATAAGTGTCTTGAAGTCTTTCAAAAGTGTATGAATACATATTAAAACACTACATGTATATACATTTTAACTGAGTCGTTAAGTCATCGTTAGTCGTTACATGTAAGTGTTGTTTTGAAACCTTTAGGTTAACGATCTTGTTAAATGTTGTTAACCCAATGTTTATAATATCAAATGAGATTTTAAATTATTATATTATCATGATATTATCATGTATGAATATCTCTTAATATGATATATATACATTAAATGTCTTTACAACGATAATCGTTACATATATGTCTCGTTTAAAAATCATTAAGTTAGTAGTCTTGTTTTTACATATGTAGTTCATTGTTAATATACTTAATGATATGTTTACTTATCATAGTATCATGTTAACTATATATATATCCATATATATGTCATCATATAGTTTTTACAAGTTTTAACGTTCGTGAATCACCGGTCAACTTGGGTGGTCAATTGTCTATATGAAACATATTTCAATTAATCAAGTCTTAACAAGTTTGATTGCTTAACATGTTGGAAACATTTAATCATGTAAATATCAATCTCAATTAATATATATAAACATGGAAAAGTTCGGGTCACTACACATTAGTCTTATCCAGCTAATTTGCATGGCGTCCTCCCCATTTTACAAGACAGATCCTCTCATGGTTAGGATAAGTCTGACCACTTGGTGACCCTGTTTGATGCTGAGGTCCTTGGATTTCCTGCTGATTTTAAAGATGACTTTTCTAGATTTTTCATCAACCTACAGCTGGTCTGGACGATAACTTCTTGACCTAAATCAAGAAGCGCGTGTCTTTTTCGGAAGACTTTACTTCCTTTTAATGATGGAATTGATTCATCGTGTAGATCCATTTTTCTTACAGTAAATCGGGTAAAACTGTTTAGTTTAGTCCAAAGCAAAAGTATCTTCAATTATTTGTTACAGAAATATGTGATATATGTTTAAAATATCTTGGTAAATTTCCCACACTTGGCTTTTATTTTCCTTTTTATTGTCCTCTATTCCATTTTAAATGAATTCTAACATTTTGGGTTGTTTCTCAATTTATGTCCTTTCCGAGGTAAAAATAATTTCGGTGTTAACACCTAGTTTTATCATTCATAAATATGTATAAACATGATTTTGAATTCATTTAATTGAAAATTTTGAAAAATTTTACTAGAATTGGGTAGTCAGTATATAAGACTAGGGCTGTTCTTTATTGTCAGAGAGCACTAGATTCTAATACAACTACTGCGTTACTAGTATTTTTAACGGTAACCAAGTATTTAAATCAAAAATTTTTAAAATTCCGAAAGAATTTAACCCCTTCCCACACTTAAGATCTTGCAATGCCCTCATTTGCAAGAAATCAGTAACAATTTAAATTATTGAGGGTGATTAGCGTAGAAAAATGATTAAATTTTACCAAAGTTTCCAAACATATTGGCGTTTGTTTGCTAAATGATAAATGGTACACATCATTTGTTCATTCCGTCTTGTTGTTACATCACATTTGTTTTTCGTTTTGTCATCAAAAGTACTAGCTTTTGCTGAACTTAATTCCAGTCTTTGAAAATGCGATGTTTTACCCTGTTTTGTACAATTGACAATATACATACATATAAATATAAACATGCATGGTAATTTGAAATGGGACTTAAAATCCCACTTTCAAATTAAATATGAAATATTAGTACAACATAATAAAAATATTAAACATTACAATAAAAGTATCATAATATAATTTGTTTAAACATAAATAAACAGAAATAATAAAAAAAATAACAATCATAAAAATTACCAACAGGAACTATATCAATCATGGATAGGGGTTCCAGTTCATGTCATCGTCCGGGTTCCATGGTTGGTGATAGGTGTACTGGTATGCCTGGTTAGGGTCGTAGAGAGTATAAGGCGGTCTCATCTTGAGCTGGTGTGGAGGATAGTAAGCTGGTCTGGTCGGGATGTAGGGCTCCTGAGGTGACAGCCGGCTCATAATCTGACGCTGATGATAGTCCCATGTATCATGCTGTCGTTGCCTGGAATGCTCGTAATCATTCCGGGCTTGCCACTGCTCCATTCGACGAAATCTCTCCGCGTTTGTCATGTCTACCTCATCTACACGCTGGTAGACATCAGTCATAGCCTCCCGAATGACATCCCTAATGTCATCCGCTTCCTCCATCTCCTCATGTGAGCCTCTCTCTACCTGAGGTTGACTACCTACATAGGGTATTACCTGGTTGCGTCTACTCTTCAATACCTTAGCACCCGCATAAACCTTCAATCCTAAAAGCTCAACCTGTTCCCTACATTCCATAAGTGGACCCCCTTGGTCCTTATCTACACCTAAATACTCTCCAATGAGAGTAACAAAAATACCTCCTCCAATTATCCCCCCTTTCTGTATTCCTTCAACCATCTTAGATAAATAAAAACCAACATAGTAAGGGATATTAACAAAGTCTCTTGGGTCTCGAATACACTTTAGGTAAAATAAATCATGTAAGGTCAATTTTTTCTTGTTGTGACCTCTCTGTGTAATCGAGTTAGCCAAAAATCTATGAATTATACGAAGCTCGGCTCTGTTAATATGTAAGTAGGTATGTGTTCCTCCTCGCCCAAAAACATTATAATCGGACATATGCCTCCAAACGGCGTTCGCATCAAAATTATTATCTACCCTTTCACCACGATAAATCAAACTCATACAATCGGGTAGTAGTAATTCAGCGGGCGTATATATCTGTAATGCCCTAGCCATGTCCAGCATGGACATCCTGTACATTCTACCGACAAGTATAAATCTAAGAAAACTTCTATCATCTAATCTATCTACATCTACATTTAACGCTATAGTACTCATCAGCTCAACACACCATTCCTTATATACAGGTCTACGAATGGTGAATAAGCGTTCCCAATCGGTAAAAGAAGAACTACCATACCTTTGAATCAGATGCTCCCTAACACGGTCAGCTAGTTGGACCCTTTCCAAACGATCCCAATCAATTACCCTAGGCACCTCTACATCTTTCGTTATTAATTTGAATTTATTACTTTGATATGCCGGGTAATCTCTCCATCGTCTATCGAATCTCAGATTAGGATGCAACGTGTGTTCAGGAATCGCTGGGTATTCTACAGACGGATGCATCGGAAATACTATGAATTCAGTAACAAACTGTAGCGGATCATAATAAGGTACATGTTGATCAGGCTGTTGTTGTGGTTCCTGTTGTGGTTCTTGTTCGGGTTCATATTGCATCTCTGGTTCAGGTTCTGGAGCTGGTCGTCTAGATGATGACGATGATGAACCTCCAGTATCGGCTCTCTGCAAAACACATTAAACACAAAATTTGTGCATCCAAATATGCATTAGTGTTAGCAAAATAACAATTTAAAACAATCACAATAACATGTTAAATCAAACTTAAACTTATATGCATTTTCATAATTTTTACAATTCTATACTTTTTCAAATAAGCACATATGAAAATGTAGACAAAGTTCATAATCATTTAACTCAAATAACATGTCAAAATAGTCATTACTAACAATTAAACAAGTCTCAAATGGCAATTATATCAAATTAATCAAGTTCATGAATTTTGCACCTAAAAAGTCCACTTTAATCTCCAAAAATCATGTTTAGGATCAATGTTTGGATCATTTAACTACCTAAACATGTTACACTACTCAATTTAGCAATAATTCATGACAAAAATCGGCCATAACCTGTTTATATCAAAAAGCCCCAAATTGCTCAAGAACACAAACCCTAGATTTCTAAAAATTTTGAAGTTTTTGGCTTCAAATCATGTTAAATAGCATCAATCTAGGTTATACATGCATAAAATACTAACAATTTAACTCTAATTACACTAGGAATTAACAAAATTGCATTAGGTAAAATATTGGTAATTATCACAAAAACTAGAGAATTTAAAAGTTTAGGGGTGTAATTTTTACCTTTCTTGATAAACTTCTGAACAATTTCATGATTAGAGCGAGAAATTTAACGAAATATGGTGAAAAATGGTTAATTTTAGAGAGGATTTGAGTGTGTTCTCATGTATATGTGTGTGTTTTGTGTGAAGAACAGACTCGCTGAGCTTTTTCTATCTGGCCTGTTTTTCAGCTCCATGCGATCGCATGGAGTTGGAGTTCAAAACCCATGCGATCGCATGGGGGTCCGGGTACAGTGTTTTTCCTCTTTTTTTTTTAATATAAAACCTTATACTTTAATAAAACATAAAATTAATAAAATTTTAAAAATTTGTTTCTTTTTAGGATGAGGGCGTTTCGGATCGTTGTCCTAGTCCGTCCCTCGACAAAATTTTAAAATTCGTCAATTCAAAGCGCGGTTTTAAAAGTAAAGATTTTTGGGTTTTTTTTTGGCATACTTTAGTTCAATAAGATTAAAAATAATGATAATAAAAGTTCTCGTCCCTTCCTCGGGTAGAGCAATTTCGGTTCAACGACCTAGTCTTCAACTCACGACGAATTTTAAAAATCAAAATTTTAACTTAACGAAATAAAGTAAATTTTTGTTTTTAAATTCACACCAAACTTAAATTTAAAATGCATAAAATTAAAAATTCATATTAAAAATTCATATTAAAAATTCACACCAAACTTAAATTATATTTTTATTTTTATACATACAAACTTATATTAAAAATATTAATTTTTCAAATATTTACAATTTTAAATATATTGATTTAAAAAGTTTATAATATTATTTTAATATTAATTTTAAAAACAAAGTAAAAATAAAATTAAAAATCTTTTTGGTCTTTTATCCCACTTTAATCAATCAAATATTATCAAAAACATACGCCCCTCTTTTCGGTAAAGTAATTTCGACTATATTACCTAGTTTTACTCCTGACGAATTTCTGAAATATTTTGGGTTGATTGATTAAAGATATTTATACCTTAAGAATAAACGGTAAATTTCGCAGTGATGTAATAAATTTTTGTATGATATCAATAATTTCGGTCACGCATACCTAATTTTATCGAATACCAATTTAATACTTTATAGCGAACAAATTAGCGTTTATTATCAAAAGGTTAAAAATAAAAATAAAAATAAAAACTGTACATACTTACCTGTGAGATAGTATTCTTAGTGATATGCTTTAGCCCACTCATAAGATAGCCGGACTAATTGATTTTCCATAGTTATATAGGCGTAACCTCGAGCATTCAACGTTTTTTCTTCTAAACATATGAACGGTCCATCTCTGCATAAAGTAACAAATTCGGTATTGGAATATGTCTGATTCGTCGAACATTTTCCTTCGTGTGACCATTTTCCGCATTTGTGACATCTTTCAAGGTGTCGAGCTCTCCTTTTCGCTGCGGATTTTGATTTTCCTTTCCCAAATTGTAACTTATTATTTTCGTTCCTGGATTCTTTTCTTACTCCGTCCAATTTGCCTCTGATTAATGATACTATTTCACTTGGAAGGGTGTCATTATTACGTTTACTGATCAAAGCGTGTAGCATTAGACCATGGTTTAGTTCACAGGAAGTCTTCATCTCATAAAACCTAAAAAAAAAAAAAAATTCAGAATGGGGGAGAAGACTAGTTCTTTAGGGTCTGCTAGGGAAAGACCATTCAGGTTCCATTTTCGAGAACTACACAAAAAAAGAAAATCTAACTCTAACAGAAATACATATTACCCTAAAAAGATTCGATTCTCCCCACACTTAGTTGAAATCATGATTAACGTTATTTTCAATTGGATCATCAACAACTTGTATATCTCTGACTTTTACTTCAATCCATTTGTTGATTTCCTCCGTAACTTTCACAAATTCAACTAACATCACCTTTTCTTTTGGCGATAAATTGGATATTAATCGGTTACATAACTTAAAGTTTCCCTTAAACTTAGCATCGTGAATCCGTTTATAAAGTTTCTTCGTTGAACTGTTAAAAACGGGTTCATCTAATTTCTTATCATCAACGGGGTTCTTTGTGATCGGATCATCATTAAGTGTTTCTTCATCTTCCCCATACTTATGCGTTTTTATTGGTCTAACAGTTTTGGTTGGTGGAGATCTAAACTTTCGATTCACAAAGGTGATTGATTTATCACCATCCCTAAGTGTCATTCTATCTTCTCTTACTTCAATGAATGCCTCGGTGGTTGCTAAAAATGGGAGACCTAAAATTAGAGGAATATCAAGGTTTTCCTCCATATTAATCACTATGAAGTTTGCAACAAAGGTCAAACTTCCCACGTTAACAAGTAAATTATTTGCTATTCCAACCGGGTGTTTAATGGTTAGGTCAAATGATTGAACACCTATTTTGGTTGGTTTTAATTTACCCATACCTAATATTTTGTATAAGGAAAGAGGCATAATATTTGCACTTGCTCCTAAATCTGCGAGTCCATTATATACAGCACCATCATTAAGCAAGCAAGAAATGATAAATTCACCCGGGTCTCCTGCTTTAGTAAGTCGAGTTGGTTTGTAAACATTTTTTGGATATTCTTTTCTTGGTTCTTTCACTTCTATTTGAACTTCTTGTTCACATTTTTCTTCGTTTCTTGGAATGGGAGGTTTGTATAAGAATTCTTCTTCATCACTCCAATTTGAATCCTCCCTATTTTCCAATTTTGATTTTTCATATGTTTTTGATAACATATTTATGTTTTCATTTTGAAGGTTTTCTTGGGTGGTGAAATTATGATTGACTTCATTGTCAACTTCCATCGGACCATGTATGTAATGTTTAACTATGTGACCATTAACTTTAAATTCAATCCCATTTGAATTTATTAACTCTACTGTTCCGTATGGGAAAACTCTTTTGACTATAAATGGTCCAGACCATCTTGATTTCAATTTTCCAGGAAATAGCTTGAATCGTGAATTGAAAAGAAGAACTCTATCTCCTTCTTTGAATTCTTTTGAACTTCTGATTCTTTTATCATGCCATTTCTTCGTTCTTTCCTTATAGATTAACGAATTTTCGTATGCTTCATGTCTTAATTCTTCTAATTCGTTTAGTTGACTTAATCGTAGATGTCCGGCTTCATGTAAATCAAGATTACATGTCTTCAAAGCCCAAAATGCTTTGTGTTCAATTTCTACTGGAAGATGACATGCTTTTCCGTAAACGAGTTTAAAAGGTGTGGTTCCAATTGGAGTTTTGTAGGCTGTTCTAAATGCCCAGAGTGCATCCTCCAATTTCATGGACCATTCCTTCAGATTTGATCCTACGGTTTTCTCTAGAATACGTTTTAAAGCTCGGTTGGTATTTTCAACTTGTCCACTTGTTTGTGGATGATAAGCGGTGGAGATTTTATGAGTTACTCCATATCTTTTAAGAACTTTCTCAAGTTGATTGTTACAAAAATGAGTACCCCGATCACTTATTAAGGCTTTCGGTGTTCCAAACCTTGCAAAAAGACGTTTTAAAAAATTGACTACAACTCTTGCATCGTTAGTTGGGAGAGCTTGTGCTTCCGCCCATTTAGATACATAATCAATGGCTACGAGAATGTAGAGATTATTATGAGATTTTGGAAATGGACCCATAAAGTCAATACCCCAAATGTCAAATACTTCACATACTTGAATGACATTTTGTGGCATTTCATCACGTTGACTTATTTTTCCGGCCCTTTGACAAGCATCACAGGATTTGCAAAGAAGGTGTGCGTCTTTGTAAATTGTAGGCCAATAGAATCCACCATCGTAAACTTTTCTTGCTGTGAGTTGAGGCCCATAATGCCCTCCTGTTGGTCCTGTGTGAAAATGGTTTAAGATTTGACTAGCTTCATTTCTGAATACACATCGGCGTATTATTCCATCTGGACAACTTTTAAACAAATGTGGATCTTCCCAGAAATAGTGCTTTATATCACAAAAGAATTTCTTTCATTTTTGGTACGACAACCCTTTTTCAAGGAATCCACATACTAAGTAGTTTGCATAATCTGCAAACCAGGGAATTTCACTATAATCTATCTTCAATAGATATTCATCAGGAAAGTTATCTTGTATGGCCGATTCATTTAGAACTTCTAATTCAGGATTTTCAAGACGAGAAAGATGATCAGCAGCTAGATTTTCTGCTCTCTTTTTATCTCGGATTTCAATATCGAACTCTTGTAAGAGTAAGATCCAACGGATTAATCGTGGTTTAGCATCTTGTTTCGAAAATAGGTATCTAAGAGCAGAATGGTCGGTATAGACCACCGTTTTAGCTAGAACTAGATATGAACGAAATTTGTCAAAAGCAAAGACAATAGCAAGGAGTTCTTTTTCAGTAGTTATGTAATTTGTTTGTGCTCCTTGTAACGTCTTACTAGCATAATATATAGGTTGAAATCATTTTTCAATAATTTGTCCTAAAACGGCTCCCATTGCAAAATCACTTGCATCGCACATAAGTTCAAACGGTAGATTCCAATTTGGAGTTATCATGATCGGCGCATTAGTGAGTTTCTCTTTAAGTATATTAAAAGATTTGATGCATTCATCTGAAAAGATGAGTGGAGCATCCTTTTCTAGGAGTTTATTCATAGGAATGGCAATTTTAGAAAAATCTTTTATGAAACGTCGGTAAAAACCGGCATGCCCTAGAAAACTCCTAACTCCTCTAACATTGGTGGGATGTGGAAGTTTACCAATTACATCTACTTTAGCTCTATCCACTTTAATTCCTTCCTTTGAAATTTTATGACCAAGAACGATGTCTTCTTTACCCATGAAATGACATTTCTCCCAATTAAGTACTAGATTTGATTGTTCGCATCTAATAAGCATTCGTTCAAGATTAACTAGACATGATTCAAATGTATCACCGAAGACTGAAAAATCATCCATGAAAACTTCCATGCATTCTTCTATCATGTCGTGAAAAATCGCCATCATGCACCTTTGAAAGGTTGCAGGGGCATTGCAAAGTCCAAATGGCATGCATTTGTAAGCAAAAGTACCATAAGGGCACGTAAATGTGGTTTTCTCTTGGTCCTCGGGTGATATTGGAATTTGAAAATATCCGGAAAAACCATCAAGAAAACAATAGTAACTATTTCCGGCTAATCTTTCCAACATTTGATCAATGAAATGTAAGGGAAAGTGATCTTTTCTGGTGGCGTCATTTAATTTTCTATAATCAATACAAACACGCCATCCTGTTACAGTCCTAGTAGGAATAATCTCATTTTTCTCATTTGTGATGACAGTCATGCCACCCTTCTTAGGTACGCATTGAACTGGGCTTACCCATGGACTATCAAAAATTGGATAAATTAAACCTGCATCTAGCAGTTTAATAATTTCTTTCTTAACAACATCTTGCATGTTAGGATTTAGTCTTCGTTGGCGTTACACATACGTTTTATGACCTTCTTCCATAAGGATTTTATGTGTGCAATACGAAGGACTTATTCCTTTAATATCATGAATCTTCCATGCAATAGCTGGTTTATGAGCTTTTAGCACAGAAATGAGTTGAGATTTTTTATTTTCAGTAAGAGAAGACGATATTATTACAGGTAATTCAGATTCACCATGTAAATAAGCATATTCCAAATGGTTTGGAAGTGGCTTTAATTCTATTGTCGGTGGTTCTTCTATCGATGATTTATATCGATATCTGTCTTCCTCTTTTAGCATTTGAATTTCTTCTATTGTTGGTTCATATCTATTAGCCATAAGTGTAGCTAACATTTCAGTTTCATCAATTGGTTCAGTACTTTCTCCTAAAGAACATTCTCCTGTTCCTTGTAATTCTAGAAATTCTTCTAACAATTCTGCATGTGATTCTATAGTTTGAATATAATAACATGTATCATCTGCAGATTGCGGTTGTTGCATGGCTCTATCCACAGAAAAGGTAACACTCTCGTCCTCTATACTTAGGGTCAGTTTCTTACCAAACACGTCTATTATTGCTTTAGCCGTGTTTAAGAATGGTCTTCCTAATATGAGAGGAACTCAAGAATCTTCTTCCATGTCCAGAATAACAAAATCTACTTGAAATACTAACGTACCAACTTTAACTAGCATGTTTTCCATTATCCCTCTAGGATATTTTACTGATCGATCGGCTAGTTGTATGCTTATTCGTGTTGGTTTCAATTCTCCAAGGTCTAGTTTAGCGTATAGTGAATACGGCATTAGATTTATACTAGCACCTAAATCTGCCAATGCTTCTATTGAACTAAGACTACCCAGAAAACATGGAATTGTGAAACTTCCTGCATCTGATAATTTTTCTGGTATCTTATTCAACAGCACTGCAGAACAATTAGCATTCATAGTAACAGCCGAGAGTTCTTCCATTTTCTTTCTATTTGTGATCAAATCTTTCAAGAATTTAGCATATCTAGGCATTTCTGAAATCACATCAATGAAAGGAAGATTTACATTTATCTGTTTAAACATATCCAAGAATTTGGATTGCTCGGCTTCAAGTCTCTCTTTTCTTATTTTACTCGGGTAAGGAAGTGGTGGTTGGTATGGTTTAACATAAGGTTTAGCCTTAACTGTGTTATCTTCATTAACCTTTTCAACAACCGGTTCTTTTTCCTTATCTTGTTCAGATTGTGGTTCTTGTGGAGTAGGAATAGCTTCATCAGAAATTACAGGTATTTCAGGTGGTTTAAGTGTAATACCACTTCTTGTGGTAATGGCTTTAGCTGTTTCATTCCGGGGGTTGGCATTTGTATCACTAGGTAGACTTCCCGGTTTTCTTTCACCTATCAACCTTGCTAGGTTACTTACTTCTTGTTTCAGATTTTGAATAGAAGCTTGTTGATTTCTAAATGCTTGAGCATTTTGTTCATTGGTTTGTTTCTGAGATGTGAAAAATTGTGTTTGAGAATCAACTAGCTTCGACATCATGTCTTCTAAATTTGGGTTTTTATCATCGATTTGTGATGGTTTGTTTTGAAAAATAGGTGTTTGTTGATTGTAAGTATTATTGAATACTTGTTGATTGCTTGGACCTTGTTGGTTGTTGTATGGAATATTTCGATTATAATTCTGATTTTGATTGTAGATCGGTCTTGGCGGTTGATAATTATTCTGATAATTATTTCCAGGCCTTTTGTTTATGTATGAAACATTCTCTCTTTGTTCCATTGTTAGTTCAATACTAAGACAATCTTTTGTCAAATGTGGTCCTCCACACTGCTCACAACTAATTCGTATTGAGTGGATATCTTTAGTCATCTTTTCCATTCGTCTCTCGACAGCATCTATTTTTGCGGAAATGGAATCTAAGTCATGGCTAGAATCGGCTCTAGCTGCTTTAGATGATCTAACGATATCTTTTTCTTGGTGCCACTCATGTGAGTGGGAAGCAGTGTTATCAATAATTTTGTAAGCATCAGTTGCTGTTTTCTTCATAATGGAACCACCAGCTGCTATATCGATGTCTTTTCTTGTTGTGATGTCGCATCCTTGGTAGAATATTTGTACTATTTGACAGGTGTCTAAACCATGTTGCGGACATCCTCTTAATAACTTTCCAAATCTTGTCCATGCCTCATATAGAGTTTTATTTGGCTTCTGTGTGAACGTAACAATTTCTCCTTGAAGTCTCACAGCTTTAGATGCCGGAAAGAATTGTTTAAAAAAATTTTCAACTAAAACGTCCCATGTATCAATCGCCCCTTCAGGTAACGATTCTAACCAATCTTTGGCTTCTCCCTTTAAAGTCCAGGGAAATAACATGAGATATATCTGTTCATCCTCCACTTCTCGGATTTTAAATAGTGTACAGATCCTATTAAAGGTACGAAGATGTTCATTTGGATCTTCCTTCGGTGCACCACTAAATTGGCATTGATTAGTTATCATATGTAGGATTTGTCTCTTGATTTCATAATCTGGCGCATTAATGCCAGGTTGAGTAATTGCGTGACCTTGGCCAATGCGTTTAGCTCTCATTCGGTCTTCCATACTTAAAGGTTCCAGATTCTCCATAATTGAATTTGTTAAATCTGAATCACTAGAGGATTCTGATTTAATGGTTAGTTCCTCAACAATCTCTGTTTGAATGATTGGTGGTTCTGGAGGAAAGATTAGTGGTTCAGGATCTCGGAATCGTCCCTGAATATTCTCCGAATTCTCAATTGTGAGGTCGGGTTCAAAAAATGGATTATCGAAAATTTGAATTGGAGTACTTGGTCGACTGGATGACGATTCTAAAGAAAAATCAACGGCGAAAATATTTGCTAGATGTCTTGATCGAGTTACAGGTGGTGAACGTACAAAAGGTGGTGATCGTTTTGCTCGGTGCATTCACTGAATATCCTATTAGTTATAAAAATAAGAAAAATTATATAAGTTATCAAATTAATAGACTTTTCTGATTTTGCCCACGTTTCGAATAGCCAAAAGATGCAGCAGAGGGGCAGGATTCGTTTGGTCTCAATATAATTGAGTACTGTTTGGCTCCAATAACCCGGTCCACGTACAAATCCAACTATTACTACGAACCAGAAAATTTTGATGTCTATCAATATAACCGCTTAAAATAATTTTTCGTAATTTAAAGAAATTTTAGAGAAGAAATAGAAAAAAAATCTAAGTCCTAAAACTAGAATGTCGAGAAATAAGAAAGAAAAAGAACGCGTCGAAAAAGGTCGAAAAATAAAAGGTCGAAAAATAATAGGCGTCGAAAAATAAAATTAAGAAAGTAGCGCGTCGTAACTTAAAAGGCACTAAAAACTAAGAATTAAAAGTTGCGTCTAAAAATATTAAAGCTTAAAAGAAATATTATATCACAAATGGAAATAACTTAAAAAGGTACTAAAACTTAAAAACGGCGTCGCAAAATTCTAAAGCACCTAAATCTTAGTCTAAAGAAAAAGCACTTAAGGGATTTTACGGCAAAGCCTAAAAATCTAGAAGTAAAAATACTATGGCAAAAACTATGACTTAAAACTAAAAACGAGCGAAAAATACAAATATTACGCTAAAATAAATTAAAAAGGAACAAAATATAAAAATATACTTAAAGTTGTAAAAAGTACAATTTTTATAAAAATATTATTTTTATATTATTTATTTATTAAAACTATTAATTTTTTAATTAAAATAATTAAACTAAATATATAAATTAATACTAAAACTAACTTAATTAATTAAATAACAAAACCCTAATTAGGGTTTTATAATAATAATAATTAAATATACTCCGTAATTAATGCGAAACTAGGTCAAATGTGGCGTGTCTGACAGGGCCATGCGATCGCATGGTCCTCACGTTAAAAATGCATGCAATCGCATAGAGTAGATTTTCGAGCCTGAAATTGGGCTGCTACAGTACGGGCCGAGTAGATTTCTTTTATATTTTTTTTTTTCTGTTTTTCTGTTTTAAATATATAGAATATTTATATAAAACTTATATTTTTAAAAAATAAAAATAAAGAAACTTTATAAAACTTATATATTTAACAAACTCTTAAAAATATTTAGATTTTTCTTTTTCTTTTTATATTTTTGGTCATTTGCGTCTTCAAATCGTCGTTTTCTTCTTTTGTCTTCGCACTTATTTATTTAAACGAATATTACATAAAATAGAAAAATTACAACTAAAAGCTTTACATATTGGAAGGATATTGTGCCTAAATATATGTTCATTTGGAGCACTATCAGTGTTTGAGAAACCCTACCTTGAGGGTCTGATTCCATGTTGAGAACTAGTATTGTTGTATTGTTATTATTGATCCATCGCCCAAAAACTATGATACATCGGTGCATATATAATGATAAATAACCCTAACAAGACTAAGGGGCCAAGCCCATACATTATGAGAACATGGGCAAAGAATATGGGCTAACAGTAACGACCACTATTTGGGCAGTTTTGACAATAGGTTATAACTAGAGGGAATATTTTTGTAATATTTTTAAAAAAAGCAATGAGATAAGAGCTGAATTGAGTCTGGAACTCTCATTTCCACTTCCAGAACTATTTTCAAATAAACCCAAATGTGTTGACGAAAACCCATGTGTGAAGGAACTTAAATTAGAGAAGAAGAAGGTGAATATAACTCGTTCTTGGTGCCCTTCTTGCGTTTCCAGCTGTTAGAATTAATCTAAGTGATAGAGGTAAACCCTAATCCGACTTATTATGTTCAATTTATAAAAATTAAGTTAGGGTTTGAGTTTATTGTGATTAATAAACCCCTTTACTTGTTAAATTGGGGTTATGTGAGTCTAAAATTATGTTGTGAAACCCTTGTATGTAGGTTAGGGTTGGGTATTAAATTGTCATTTTTCGTAAGCGAGTCTAGGTCATTTCAAGTGGTATCAGAGCATGGTCTAAGGGATCTAGGTGACTTTGAGTTCGATGCCTAGACTTAGATCGTTATGTGCATTATGTGTTGTCGGGACTTGTAGGTGAATATGGGTCGAACCGAGACTAGTTAGTACCTTATGTGTAGACTAACTAGGATATATTGTACTGTGTTTTTATGTGAGAAACTTATGATGCCAACGAGTATGACAAGGTGTGCAGAGGTAATGGTGATTGGCCACCACTATTACAGCTTTATACCGTGTTGTATAAGTGAAGTCTAACAAGTACCGATTAGATGATAATGTGTATTATTAAGTGAAGCGTTTATATTTCATCTAATGTTTAAATGGTGTCTAATGAAATGTTAACTTTCAGTATGGAAGCTAATGTTAATCAAGGCGGTGGTGGTAACCTATCCGCCAAAATAGGTGAAGCGTTGCAGAATTTCACTCCATTCATCACCCGCCAAATTAAGGAGACAATTCAAGATGTGGTCAATAATGAGATCACAGAAATGTTCAAAGTGCAAGTCTCCAATACGGTGCAAAGTGATTTTTAAAGGAGGTTCCCTAAACCTCTAGTTCATGATGGTGGTGTGGGTGATGGTGTCGAAGGGGCTGGTGATGTTGAAGAAGGTGTACGTGAAGTTGTCCCTCGAAAAGAGTATGGTTTGAAAAATTTCTCGATTACTAAACCCCCGCTTATGATGGGAAACTCAACCCGATAATAAGTGCACGTTGGGTATCTGGTATAGAGGGATGTTTTCGTACAAGTGAGTGTCCACTCGAGAAAAAGACCCGTATGGGTACTAGCATGTTAAAGGGTGACGCGAAACGTTGGTGGGACGAGAAAATTACGTTGTTCGGTGAAGAACGAATGATGAATCTATCTTAGGATGATTTTAAAAAGGAATTCTTTAAAGAGTTCTGAACTGAAACAGACGTTACCCGGTTGCGTAATGAATTACAAAATATGGAGCAAGGCTCTATGGATCTTAATACATTTAATACGTGTTTCATGGTGAAAGTTCAGTTCTGTACCGAGTTTGTTGGGAATGATCATTTATTGAGTGAGACTTTTCATCGATTAATGAATCCAAATCTGCGTGAGAAAATAAGTTTGGGTCATGTAGACTCCTTTACGAGATTGTTTGAGGTGGCGAAGGGTTTTGAAACTAGTTTACCAAAGAAGATAGATCAAGCTCCCTACAAAAGAAAGTTTGAGGCTACCAGTGTTCCTAATAAGAAAATGATAATGCTAAAAATGAACATATATTTCATAGCATTATTCCTCAAGAAAGACAAGCTTTTAGTTACAATTGTTCTATTTACAAGTGATATTCGTTTAAATAATAAAAGGTGAAGACAAAAGACAGATTTGACGAATTGAAGACGCAAACGACCAAAAAGCTCAAAAGTACAAAAGACAATCAAAGAGGTTCCAATTATTGATAAGAAACGTCTCGAAATTACAAGAGTACAAGATTCAAAACGCAAAGTACAAGATATTAAATTGTACGCAAGGACGTTCGAAAATCCGGAACCGGGACTAGAGTCAACTCTCAACGCTCGACGCAACGGACTAAAAATTACAAGTCAACTATGCACATAAATATAATATAATATTTAAATAATTCTTATAATTATTTATATATTATAATAAATAATAAAAACCGTCGGCAAGAAAGACTCCAAAGGGACTGAGCTGTAATTTCATTCTCCGCGACTCGCGGAGTTTGAAGAGTATTTCACCGCGAGTCGCGGAGCCCCAAAAGTCAAATTTTCCTATAAAAGCAACCGAATTCTGATCGCAAATCATCATCTTTTTTTTCTCCTCATTCATACGATATATTTATATTTATAATTTATATTTTAATTTTAATTTTAATTATAATTCTAATAATAAGGGTATGTTAGCGAATATTGTAAGGGTGTAAGTCGAAATTCTGTCCGTGTAACGCTACGCTATTTTTAATCATTGTAAGTTATGTTCAACCTTTTTACATTAATGTCTCGTAGCTAAGTTATTATTATGCTTATTTAAAACGAAGTAATCATGATGTTGGGCTAATTACTAAAATTGGGTAATTGGGCTTTGTACCATAATTGGGGTTTGGACAAAAGAACGACACTTGTGGAAATTAGACTATGGGCTATTAATGGGCTTTATATTTGTTTAACTAAATGATAGTTTGTTAATGTTAATATAAAGATTTACAATTGGGCGTCCCTATAAATTACCATATACACTCGATCGGACACGATGGGCGGGGTATTTATACCAACGAATAATCGTTCATTTAACCGGACACGGGAATGGATTAATAGCCACTAGAATAATTAAAACAGGGGTGAAATTATGTACAAGGACACTTGGTATAATTGATAACAAAATATTAAAACCTTGGGTTACACTCAGTCGACATCCTGGTGTAATTATTAAACAAAGTATTAAAATCTTGTTACAGTTTAAGTCCCCAATTAGTTGGAATATTTAACTTCGGGTATAAGGATAATTTGACGAGGACACTCGCATTTTATATTTATGACTGATGGACTGTTATGGACAAAAACCAGACGGACATATTAAATAATCCAGGACAAAGGACAATTAACCCATGGGCATAAAACAAAAATCAACACGTCAAACATCATGATTACGGAAGTTTAAATAAGCATAATTCTTTTATTTCATATTTAATTTCCTTTATTTTATATTTAATTGCACTTCTAAATATCGCATTTTTATTATTATTGTATTTAATTGCACTTTTAATTATCGTACTTTTTAATTATCGCAAGTTTATTTTATCGCACTTTTATTATTCGCAATTTCATTATCGTTATTTACTTTATGCTTTAATTTAAGTCTTGTATTCATTTTTAATATTTTACATTTAGTTTTAACTGCGACTAAAGTTTTAAAATCGACAAACCGGTCATTAAACGGTAAAAACCCCCCTTTATAATAATAATATTACTTATATATATATATATATTTGTATTTTTATAAAAGTAAACTAATATAGCGTTAAGCTTTGTTTAAAGATTTTCCCTGTGGAACGAACCGGACTTACTAAAAACTACACTACTGTACGATTAGGTACACTGCCTATAAGTGTTGTAGCAAGGTTTAAGTATATCCATTCTATAAATAAATAAATATCTTGTGTAAAATTGTATCGTATTTAATAGTATTTCCTGCAAAAATTTAATAGTATTTTATACCACTCCGCTACCGCATCAAGTATTTTTGGCGCCGCTGCCGGGGAACTTTCTAAACGCCGGAAGCGCAACGCTAATATATAAAATAAAAAAAAATAAATAAAGAAAAACGCGTCGAATTTAAATAACCTGTCAGCTGAATTTTGGAACCCCGCGACTCGCGGGGTTTGAAGCTTTGAATACCGCAAGTCGCGGAGCTGCTCTGACACGCTGACAGAACCCTAATTTCACATTAATTACTGATTATATTATAATTATTAATATAAAACCCTAATTAGGTTTTAATTAAGTATTAATTTTAGTTTTTATTATTATTTTGTTTAATTAGTTTAATTAAAATATTAAATTAATAGTTTTATTAAATAAATAATATAAAAATAATATTTTTATAAAAATTGTACTTTTTACAACTTTTTGTATATTTTTATATTTTGTCCCTTTTTAATCGTTGTAGCATAATATTTGTATCTTTAGCTCATATTTAGTTTTAAACTTAGTTTTTGCTATAGTTATTTTTACTCATAGATTTTTAGGCTTTGCCGTAAAATTCCTTAAGTGCTTTTTCTTTAGACTAAGATTTAGGTGCTTTAGAATTTTGCGACGCCTTTTTAAGTTTTAGTTTCTTTTTAAGTTATTTCCATTTGGGATTTAGTTTTTCCTGTAAGCTTTAATATTTTTAGACGACTTTTACCTATGTATCAATTATCATTCCAATTAGTAATTTCAATTTGCGATTATAATTTTAAGTTAGTTGTAGTAATAAGGTTAGGTTAGTCAAGTATTTTTAAGTTTTATAAGTTTCTTTTATTTTTTCGTCACCTTTTATTTTTCAACCATTTTTCTTTTTCGACCTTTTTCGACGAACTCTTTTTCTTTCTTATTTCTCGCTATTCTAGTTTTAGGACATAGATTTTTATTCTACTTCTTATCTAAATTTCTTAAAATTACGAAAATTTATTTTGAGTGGTTAAATTGATAGACATCAAAATTTTCTGGTTCGTAGTAATAGTTGGATTTGTACGTGGACCGGGTTATTGGAGCCAAACAGTCCTCAATTATATTGAGACCAAACGAATCCTGCCCCTCTGCTGCATCTTTTGGCTATTCGAAACGTGGGCAAAATCAGAAAAGTCTATTGATTGGATAACTTATTATAATTTTTCTTTCCTTTTTAAAACTAATAGGATATTCAGTGAATGCACCGAGCAAGACGTTCACCACCTTTTGTACGTTCACCACCTGTAACTAGATCAAGACATTTAGCAAATATAACCGCCGTTGATTTTTCTTTAGAATCGTCATCCAGTAGACCAAGTACTTCAGTTCAAATTTCCGATAATCCATTTTTTGAACCCGACCTCACAATTGAGAATTCGGAAAATATTCAGGAACGGTTCATAGATCCTGAACCATTAAACTTTCCTCCGGAGCCACCAATTATTCAAACAGAGATTGTTGAGGAACGAACCATTAAATCAGAATCATCTAGTGATACCGATTCAACAAATTCAATTATGGAGAATCTGGAACCTTTAAGTATGGAAGACCGAATGAGAGCTAAACGCACTGGCCAAGGTCACGCAATTACTCATCCAGACATTAATGCGCCAGATTATGAAATCAAAGGACAAATTCTACACATGGTGACTAATCAATGCCAATTTAGTGGTGCGCCGAAGGAAGATCCAAATGAACATCTACGTACCTTTAATAGGATCTGCACACTATTTAAAATCCGAGAAGTGGAGGATGAACAGATATATCTCATGTTATTTCCCTGGACTTTAAAGGGAGAAGCCAAAGATTGGTTGGAATCGTTACCTGAAGGGGCGATCGATACATGGGACGTTTTAGTTGACAAATTTCTTAAACAATTCTTTCCTGCATCTAAAGCCGTAAGACTTCAAGCAGAAATTGTTACGTTCACACAGAAACCAAATGAAACTCTATATGAGGCGTGGACTAGATATGGAAAGTTGTTAAGAGGATGTCCTCAACATGGTTTAGACACCTGTCAAATAGTACAAATATTCTACCAAGGATGCGACATCACTACAAGAAAAGACATAGATATAGCAGCTGGTGGTTCTATTATGAAGAAAACCAAAACTGATGCTTACAAAATTATTGATAATACTGCTTCCCACTCACATGAGTGGCACCAAGAAAAAGACATCGTTAGATCATCTAAAGCAGCTAGAGCCGATTCTAGCCATGACTTAGATTCCATTTCCGCAAAGATAGATGTTGTGGAGAGACGAATGGAAAAGATGACTAAAGATATTCACTCAATACGAATTAGTTGTGAGCAGTGTGGAGGACCACATTTGACAAAAGATTGTCTCAGTATTGAATTAACAATGGAACAAAGAGAGAATATTTCATACATAAACCAAAGGCCTGGAAATAATTATCAGAATAATTATCAACCGCCAAGACCGATTTACAATCAAAACCAGAATTATAACAGAAATATTCCATACAACAACCAACAAGGTCCTAGCAATCAACAAGTATCCAATAATACTTATAATCAGCAAAGACCTAATTTTCAAAACAAACCACCACAACAAACCGATGATAAAAAGCCGAATTTAGAAGATACGATGACGAAGCTAGTTGAAACTCAAACGCAGTTTTTCACATCTCAGAAACAAACCAATGAACAAAATGCTCAAGCATTTAGAAATCAACAAGCTTCTATTCAAAATCTGGAACAAGAAGTGAGTAACCTAGCAAGGTTAATAGGTGAAAGAAAACCGGGAAGTCTACCTAGTGATACAAATGCTAACCCCCGGAGTGAAACAGCTAAAGCCATTACCACAAGAAGTGGCACAATACTTAAACCACCTGAAATACCTGTAACTTCTGATGAAGCCATTCCTACTCCACAAGAACCACAACCTGATCAAGATAAAGAAAAAGAACCGGTAGTTGAGAAGGTTAATGAAGATAACATAGTTAAGGATAAACCTTATGTTAAACCATACCAACCACCACTTCCTTACCCGAGTAAAATGAAGAAAGAGAAACTTGAAGCCGAGCAATCCAAATTCTTGGATATGTTTAAACAGATAAATGTAAATCTTCCTTTCATTGATGTGATTTCAGGAATGCCTAGATATGCTAAATTCTTGAAAGATCTGATCACGAATAGAAAGAAAATGGAAGAACTCTCGGCTGTTACTATGAATGCTAATTGTTCAGCAGTGCTGTTGAATAAGATACCAGAAAAATTATCTGATCCAGGAAGTTTCACAATTCCATGTTTTCTGGGTAGTCTTAGTTCAATAGAAGCATTGGCAGACTTAGGTGCTAGTATAAATCTAATGCCGTATTCACTATACACTAAACTAGACCTTGGAGAATTGAAACCAACCAGAATAAGCATACAACTAGTCGATAGATCAATAAAATATCCTAGAGGGATAATGGAGAACATGCTAGTTAAAGTTGGTACTTTAGTATTTCCTGTAGATTTTGTTGTTTTGGACATGGAAGAAGATTCTCAAGTTCCTCTCATATTAGGAAGACCATTCTTAAACACGGCTAAAGCAATGATAGACGTGTTCGGTAAGAAACTGACCCTAAGTATAGAGGATGAGAGTGTTACCTTTTCAGTTGATAGAGCAATGCAACAACCACAATCTGCAGATGATACATGTTATTATATTCAAACTATAGATGCACATGCAGAATTATTAGAAGAATTTCCAGAATTACAAGGAACAGGAGAATGTTCTTTAGGAGAAGGTAATGAACCAATTGATGAAGCTGAAATGTTAGCTACACTTATAGCTAATGGATATGAACCAACAACAGAAGAAATTCAAATGCTAAAAGAAGAAGACAGATATCGATACAAATCATCGATAAAAGAACCTCCGAAATTAGAGTTAAAGCCACTTCCAAACCATTTGGAATACGCTTATTTACATGGTGAATCTGAATTACCTGTAATAATATCGTCTTCTCTTACTGAAAATGAGAAATCACAACTCATTTCTGTGTTGAAAGCTCATAAACCAACCATTGCATGGAAGATTCATGATATTAAAGGAATAAGTCCTTCGTATTGCACACATAAAATCTTTATGGAAGAAGGTCATAAAACGTATGTGCAACGCCAACGAAGACTAAATCCTAATATGAAAGATGTAGTTAAGAAAGAGATTATTAAACTGCTAGATGCAGGTTTAATTTATCCAATCTCTGATAGTCCATGGGTAAGCCCAGTTCAATGCGTGCCGAAGAAGGGTGGCATGACTGTCATTACAAATGAGAAAAATGAGCTTATTCCTACTAGGACTGTAACAGGATGGCGTGTGTGTATTGATTATAGAAAATTAAATGACGCCACCAGAAAAGATCACTTTCCCTTACCTTTCATAGATCAAATGTTGGAAAGATTAGCCGGAAATAGTTACTATTGTTTTCTAGATGGATTTTCCGGATATTTTCAAATTCCAATAGCACCCGAAGATCAAGAGAAAACCACATTCACGTGCCCTTATGGTACTTTTGCTTACAAACGCATGCCATTTGGACTTTGTAACGCCCCTGCAACCTTTCAAAGGTGTATGATGGCGATTTTTCACGACATGATAGAAGAATGCATGGAAGTATTCATGGATGACTTTTCAGTCTTCGGTGATACATTTAAATCATGTCTAGTTAATCTGGAACGAATGCTAATTAGATGTGAACAATCAAATCTAGTTCTTAATTGGGAGAAATGCCATTTCATGGTTAAAGAAGGCATCGTTCTTGGACATAAAATTTCAAAAGAAGGAATTGAAGTGGATAGAGCTAAAGTAGATGTAATTGCTAAACTTCCACATCCCACCAATGTTAGAGGAGTTAGGATTTTTTTAAGGCATGCCGGTTTTTACCGACGTTTCATAAAAGATTTTTCTAAAATTGCCACTCCTATGAATAAACTCCTAGAAAAGGATGCGCCATTCATCTTTTCAGATGAGTGTATCAAATCTTTTAATATTCTTAAAGAGAAACTCACTAATGCGCCGATCATGATAACACCAAATTGGAATCTACCATTTGAACTAATGTGCGATGCAAGTGATTTTGCAATGGGAGCCGTTTTAGGACAAAGGATTGAAAAACGATTTCAACCTATATATTATGCTAGTAAGACATTACAAGGAGCACAAACGAACTATACAACTACTGAAAAAGAACTCCTTGCTATTGTCTTTGCTTTTGACAAATTTCGATCATATCTCGTTCTAGCAAAAACGGTGGTCTATACCGACCATTCTGCTCTTAGATACCTATTTTCAAAACAAGATGCTAAACCAAGATTAATCTGTTGGATCTTACTCTTACAAGAGTTTGATATTGAAATCCGAGATAAAAGAGGAGCAGAAAATCTCGCCGCTGATCATCTTTCTCGTCTTGAAAATCCCGATTTAGAAGTTCTAAATGAATCAGCCATAAAAGACAACTTTCCTGATGAATATCTATTGAAAATAGATTATAAAGAAATCCCATGGTTTGCAGACTATGCAAACTACTTAGTTTGTGGATTCATTGAAAAAGGATTATCGTACCAAAGACGAAAGAAATTCTTCAGTGATATAAAACACTATTTTTGGGAAGATCCACATCTGTTTAAAAGTTGTCCCGATGGAATAATACGCCGATGTGTATTTGGAGATGAAGCTAGTAAAATATTAAACCATTGTCACACAGGACCAACAGGAGGGCATTATGGGCCTCAACTAACAGCAAGAAAAGTTTATGATGCTGGATTCTATTGGCCTACAACTTACAAAGACGCACACCTTCTTTGCAAATCCTGTGATGCATGTCAAAGGGCTGGAAAAATAAGTCAACGTGATGAAATGCCACAAAATGTCATCCAAGTATGTGAAGTATTTGACATTTGGGGTATTGACTTTATGGGTCCATTTCCAAAATCTCATAATAATCTATATATACTCGTAGCCATTGATTATCTATCTAAATGGGCGGAAGCACAAGCTCTCCCAACTAACGATGCACGAGTTGTAGTCAACTTTTTAAAACGTCTTTTTGCAAGGTTTGGAACACCGAAAGCTTTAATAAGTGATCGGGGTACTCATTTCTGTAATAATCAACTTGAGAAAGTTCTTAAAAGATATGGAGTAACTCATAAAATCTCCACCGCATATCATCCACAAACAAGTGGACAAGTTGAAAATACCAACCGAGCTTTAAAACGTATTCTAGAGAAAACCGTAGGATCAAATCCGAAGGAATGGTCCATTAAATTGGAGGATGCACTCTGGGCTTTTAGAACAGCCTACAAAACTCCAATTGGAACCACACCTTTTAGACTTGTTTATGGAAAAGCATGTCATCTTCCAGTAGAAATTGAACACAAAGCATTTTGGGCTTTGAAAACATGTAATCTTGATTTACATGAAGCCGGACGTCTACGATTAAGTCAACTAAACGAATTAGAAGAATTAAGACATGAAGCATACGAAAATTCGTTAATCTATAAAGAAAGAACGAAGAAATGGCATGATAAAAGAATCAGAAGTTCAAAAGAATTTAAAGAAGGAGACAGAGTTCTTCTTTTCAATTCACGATTCAAGCTATTTCCTGGAAAATTGAAATCAAGATGGTCTGGACCATTCATAGTCAAAAGAGTTTTCCCATACGGAACGATAGAATTAATAAATTCAAATGGGATGGAATTTAAAGTTAATGGTCACAGAGTTAAACATTACATACATGGTCCAATGGAAGTCGACAACGAAGTTAATCACAATTTCGACACCACAGCTAACTAAGTGTGGGGAGAATCAAGTCTTTAAAGGATAATATGTATTTCTGTTAGAGTTAGATTGTCTGTTTTCGTGTAGTTCTCGAAAATGGAACCCGAATGGTCTTTCCCTAGCAGACCCTAAAGAACTAGTCTTCTCCCCCCATTCTGAATTTTTTTTTTTTTTTAGGTTTTTACAAAATGAAGACTGCCTATGAACTAAATCATGGTCTAATGCTACACGCTTTGATCACTAAAAGAAATAATGACATACTACCAAGTGAAATAGTATCAGTAATCAGAGAAAGAATGGACGGAGTTAGAAAAGAATCCAGATGCGAAGATAATAAATTACAATTTGGTAAAGGAAAATCAAAATCCGCAGCGAAAAGAAGAGCACGACACCTAGAAAGATGTCACAAATGCGGAAAATGGTCACATGGAGGTAAATGTTCAAATAATCAAACCTATTCAAATACCGAATTTGTTACTTTATGCAGAGACGGACCGTTCATATGTTTAGAAGAAAAGACACTGAATGTGTAGCGACCCGACCAAATCATGTTTGACGGCGCCGTCTACTTAGGTCCCGTTACGTGGTCATAAGTCTTTAAGATAACGTTTGACCAAAATATGTCGCCTTCATTTCAAAATAAAGATTGTTCCCAAAGTTTACAAGAATTGTTCAACCAATAGTTAAGTTACAACGTTATAATACGAATGAAATCTAGGCGACACGATTTAAAGTAAAGTCAAAAGACGCTCCATGAAATGCACATATACTCGACATCCAATGCAAGTATCAAATAATGAGCGGAAGCATGTATCATGTATCGTTCAAGGACCTGAGAAAAACATAGAAATCTGTCAACGAAAACGTTGGTGAAATCATAGGTTTAAGTAAGTAAGTACAAGTGAACCACAAGATTTGCATCAATGAAATAATAGTAATACATTCCAAAAGTTTGTTTCACGAGCACCCAATTATCAAAGCTTAACATTCCTTCCATTGTATACCCCATCACTTAGTGCTAGAACAAACACTGATTCTCGAAAATATATTTCATCCGTAGACGGTAGCGAACCGTCAAAGATGAGGGTTGTCAACCCATATGGCCATATAACATAAGTTCTCGCTTACACCCGGCAAGTGTAACTAATGACAATCGAATTGAGGATTTTTGTTCTAAACTCGTATGTAGAATGTTTGTTTTCCTGTACTTGTGTTCACTTAGTAAAAGAAATGTTTATGTTTTCTCATCCCAAATGTAAGTTCAAAAAGAGTAAAAGTGGGACTATGATCTCACCTTGAGTGCACGAGTAGTAAAGTACTTCGACAAGTAAACGTGTGCAAAGAACAATGCTAGTCTTGACCTAAACAAATAGGTCGTATCAATAACGGTAAACACGATAGGTCAAAGATGTTCAATTAGTCCTATGGCTCGTTACGACTCGATTATTTAGCATGTGAAATCAAATTGTCAGTTTTCATGCAAGATACAAGTATATAAACAAGTTAGGAAGGTTGCAAAATCGTTTGGTTAAGTTTGACAAAAAGTCAAACTTTGGTCGGTCAAAGTCAACGAAAAAGTCAACACGTTCGGGTCGTGTCCCGAACTATTTTTCTGAGGTTTTTAATCATGTATGAACATGCTAGGACAGGTTACATGTGAATCGGAGGTGCGTAGCATAGCAAACATTATTCGAAAATTGACCAAGTTGGACAGACCCAAACGGCGCGCCGCGCGGGTATATGGCGCGCCGCGCGGGTACCTGTGCAGAGAATTCTGACAGTTTTTAAGTTTTATGCACGAACCTAACTTCAAACAATCACCATTTATGATCCGCAAACAATCAAGACAAGTATCTTATACCGTTGGGAAGGTAATTTGACGAGGAAAACAACTAAACACATTTCATCAATCAATCTACCTATTACAACAACCAAAACCGCATCTAATGCTTAACATTAACCGCATACAAGTTCATAAATGCAATTCAATGATTCGGGCAACCAATTTACATGAATGATATGCCGTTTCGAAGGTAATCAAGCATACAATCCAACTAAACACTTACCAATAATAATCCATGGCATTCAATGCATCAAAAGTCCATTTCAAGTTCATCAAACCCTAACCCAAATTCACCAAAATCACTAATCAAGTTCATGAAGTTTTCTAAGGCAACCTACACATCAAATTGAAGCTAGTGATGCTAGTAACACAATTAAAACATCAACTTTTAACATCTAACAACATATGATCATCCAAAATTCAAGAACAACACACCAAAATTCAAGTTCATGCTAGTTACACTAAAACAACGAGATCGAGCATATAAATCATATATTCGTGTTAGACTTGAGCCATAGACACTAATTAACACTTTTATAAGTTAAAAACATCAAGAACACAAAATCTAGTGATTTTAGAAAGTTACCCAAATGAGATGAAGTTGGTACCAAAATGAAGAGGATGAAGAGAGGATCACAAATATGTAGTTTATTTTGTTGTAAGCCTCCTAGATCGAATTTAGATGATGATTGAATGAATTTGGTTTTTGGGTGTGTGTTCTTGCTAGAGAGAAAGAGAGAGAGATGGAGGTGGAAATGAATGGGTGAAAGGGGTTTGACCCTTTGACCTAGTCAAGGGTTTGATCCCTTGTCAAGTTTAGTCCCTCAACTTTCGTTCGGGTGCGGGAATTACCTAAACGAGATAATTTAAAACGCGTATCAACGGGAGATGTTATAAACATATAACGGACTTTATATTAGTATAACGGAAAAGTAAATGGAAAAAGGCGGGATGTTACATTACCTACTCCTTAAAAGAAATTTTGTCCCGAAATTTAAGTAGGCGTAGTAGTCGTTATTTCTTCCTCGAGATCTTGCGTTTCCGAATTCACGAATAGATGAGGATACTTCCTTTGCATTTGATCTTGTCTTTCCCAAGTAAACTCGGGTCCTCTTTTGGCATTCCAACGAACCTTGACAATCGGAATTCGGCTTTGTTTCAATGTCTTGACGGAGGTGTCCACAATTTCAACCGGTTCCTCCACAAAATGAAGTTTGTCATCAATAGTAAGTTCTTCGAGAGGGATGACGATATCGGGTTCGGCAAGACACTCTTTCAAGTTAGATACATGGAAGGTAGGATGAACGGAGTTCAATTGAGGCGGAAGATCTAAACGATAAGCAACGGTTCCAATACGCTCCAAGATTTCGAAAGGACCAATATACCGCGGATTTAGCTTCCCGCGTTTTCCCAAAACGGATTACACCCTTCCAAGGTGCGACTTTTAACATTACTCGGTCACCGACTTGAAATTCAAGATCGTTGCGTCGTTTGTCGGTATAGCTCTTTTGACGACTTCGGGCCGTCCTAAGCCTATCTCGGATTTGAACGATTTTCTCGGTGGTTTCGTGAATGAGTTCGGGTCCGGTGATTTGCACGTCGCCTACCTCGGCCCAACAAAGAGGTGAACGACATTTGCGGCCATATAGCGCTTCAAAAGGTGCGACTTTAATACTCGCGTGATAACTATTGTTGTAAGAGAACTCGGCGAGAGGTAAGTGCTTGTCCCAAGCTTTTCCGAAATCAACCACGCAAGCTCGTAACATGTCCTCTAAGGTTTGAATTGTACGTTCGCTTTGTCCATCGGTTTGAGGATGATATGCGGTGCTCATGTCTAAACGCGTTCCCAACGCTTCTTGCAATGTACGCCAAAATCTAGAAACGAAACGGCCATCTCGGTCGGAGATAATTGATAAAGGTACACCGTGTCGGGCTACGATCTCCTTAATGTAAAGTTGTGCAAGTTTCTCCATTTTGTCCGTTTCTTTCATGGCAAGGAAGTGTGCGGATTTGGTGAGACGGTCAACAATAACCCAAATGGTATCATAACCGCCCGTCGTTTTTGGTAGCTTGGTGATAAAATCCATCGTTATCCTTTCCCACTTCCATTGCGGGATCTCGGGTTGTTGAAGTAGTCCAGACGGTCTTTGGTGTTCGGCTTTGACTTTGGAACATGTCAAACACTTGGAAACATAAGTAGCTACGTCCCTTTTGATGTTCGGCCACCAATATAGTTGTTTAAGGTCGTGGTACATCTTATTGGCACCGGGGTGAATCGAGTATCGTGACTTATGGGCTTCATCTAAAATAAGGCTTCGTAGATCCCCATAACTAGGCACCCAAATTCTTCCGGCGAAATATCGGAGTCCGGTTTCTTTAACTTCGAATCGAGAGGTGAGGACGTTCAAGTGTTCGAGAGAGATGTTTTCATCCTTGAGAGCCTCATCTTGGGCTACCCGAATTTGGCTATTAAGGTTGGTGTGAATGGTGATGTTTAAAGCTCGGACACGGAGAGGCACCGCTCTTTCTTTTCGACTTAAGGCATCGGCTACTACATTTGCCTTCCCGGGATGGTAACGAAGCTCGCAATCGTAATCGTTTACGGTTTCAATCCACCTTCGTTGTCTCATGTTTAGTTGCTTTTGATCGAAAATGTGTTGAAGGCTTTTGTGATCGGTGAAGATAGTACTCTTGGTTCCATAAAGATAGTGTCTCCACATTTTAAGTGCAAAGACAACGGCTCCGAGTTCGAGATCATGTGTCGTATAGTTTCGTTCATGAATTTTGAGTTGTCGAGAAGCATAAGCAATGACTTTCGTTCGTTGCATCAATACACACCCAAAACCATGTTTTGAGGCATCGCAATATACAACAAAGTTATCATTGCCTTCGGGAAGTGACAAGATAGGAGCGGTGGTTAGCTTCGTTTTCAAGATTTGGAATGCGGATTCATGTTCGGTCGCCCAAATGAATTTCTTTCCCTTGTGAGTCAATGCGGTCAGAGGACGTGCAACCAAAGAGAAATTTTCGATGAATCTACGATAGTACCCGGCGAGACCCAAAAATTGACGAATGTGAGTAGGAGTAGTAGGAGTCTCCCATTTACTAATGGCTTCGATCTTTGTGGGATCGACTTTAATGCCTTGATCACTTACAACATGACCAAGAAATTGAACTTCCTTCAACCAAAATTCACACTTGGAGAATTTGGCATAAAGTCGTTCTTGTCTCAAGAGTTCAAGCACAAGTCGGAGATGTTGTTCGTGCTCTTCTTCATTTTTAGAATAGATCAATATATCATCGATGAACACAATAACGAATTTATCGAGATACGGTTTGCACACGCGGTTCATAAGATCCATGAACACCGCCGGTGCGTTAGTGAGACCAAATGGCATGACGAGGAATTCATAACTACCATAGCGAGTCCGGAAAGCGGTTTTGGAGACATCTTCCCCCTTAACCCTTAATTGATGATAACCCGAGCGGAGATCGATTTTCGAATATACACAAGACCCTTGTAGTTGATCAAAGAGGTCATCGATGCGAGGAAGAGGATATCGGTTCTTAACCGTCAATTTATTTAGTTCACGATAATCAATGCACATTCGTAGGGATCCGTCTTTCTTTTTAACAAACAAAATCGGAGCGCCCCAAGGTGAATGGCTAGGTTGGATAAAACCACGATCAAGTAGTTCTTGGATTTGACTTTGCAATTCTTGCATTTCGGATGGGGCGAGTCTATATGGTGCACGTGCTACGGGTGCGGCCCCCGGAATAAGATCGATTTGGAATTCAACCGGTCGATGAGGTGGAAGACCCGGCAATTCGTCGGGAAATACATCGGAAAAGTCACTAACAATTGGCACATCATCGATATGCTTCTCATCGGACTCGACTTTCTTAACGTGGGCAAGGATCGCAAAACAACCCTTACGGAGTAGTTTTCTAACTTTAAGGCACGAAACGAGATTGAGTCTGGTGCAACTCTTATCGCCATAAACAATCAAAGGTTCACCATTCTCGATAGGAATTCGGATTGCGTTAAGATCACAAAGGATGTGAGATTTCGTTTTGACTAACCAATTCATACCGATTATTACATCAAAGCTTCCTAGTTCCATGGGTATCAAGTCAATTTCAAATTCCTTACCCAAAATGTTTAACGCACACCCCCGGTAATATGTGTCGGCACTTAATAGTTTCCCGTTAGCCACTTCAATGGTATAAGGGGTATCTAATGGAAGAGGTGGAGTGCTAAAAGAATGAGTCAAAGTCTTGGATACAAAGCATTTATCGGCACCTGAATCGAATAAGCAAGAGACATAAGAATTGTTGAGGAGAAACGTACCCGTGACTAGTTCAGTGTCATCCCGGGCTTCCTCGGTGTTGATGTTAAAAGCTCGGCCGCGCGTGTTGGGGTTATCTTTCTTCTTTGGGCATGCATTTCTATAATGACCCGTTTGGCCACATTCGTAACAAGTGCCCGTCTTTGGTGCATTGGGCCACTTTCGAGCGACGGGAGTGGCACTTTTACAATCGTTGGCCTTATGACCAATTCCTTGGCACCGATGGCAAATTAGCTTACTACATTCGCCAAAGTGATGTTTGTTGCATTTGTTGCAAAAAGGTAGATTCCCGGCATAACCCTTCTTGCCGTCGAAAGTGAAAGATTTCTTGGCAAAGTTGTTGTTGCTTGATTGGGAGGGTTCCCACTTTCTTTTGTTGCCGCCCGATTTATCCTCGGCCTTAGGTGCCGGAACTACGATTTCGTCAACCGTTTCAATTAGTTGGCGAGCCATGTTCATAGCGGCTTGATGAGTAGTGGGTTTGGATGACATCACCCCTTGTTTGATGCTTTTTGGAAGACCGAGCATGTAGAGCTCAATCCTTTGAGATTCGGGGTTAACAAGATTAGGACACATCAAGGATAGTTCGGCGAAGCGTTGATTATAAGCTTTAAGATTGTTTCCGACCGCTTTCAAAGCTCTTAGTTCTTCCTCAAGCTTTCGGGTTTCTTCGCGCGGAAAATACTCAACAATCATCTTTTCCTTTAGATCGGCCCAAGAGAGGGCATGAGCTTCATCGGTACCCACCGATTGAACATAGGTGTTCCACCATGTTAGAGCAATTCCGGAGAAAGTGTGAGTGGAGTATTTGACCTTGTCTTGGTCCCGACAACCGCTTATGCTAAAGACGGCTTCCGTTTGCTCAAACCATCGGGTGAGCACGACCGGTCCCCCGGTTCCATCAAAAGTGTGAGGTTTGCACCCCATGAAAGCTTTATAGGAGCATCCCTCGTTTGAGTTTCCGGCTCCATTGTTGTTGTTGTTGTTGTTGTTGTTGTGGTTGTTATTATTATTGTTGTTGGATGAGTGACCGGCCATGGCCGCATCTACGGCGGTAGCTATCATCCGTTCGAGAGCTTGTTCGGGAGTTTCATTGCGGCGTACACGACGAGGAGCCATTGTTCCTTCAAGACACAAGAATATCATTGATTAGTATTCTCAATAATACTAACCGTGATATAGAATAAAGATAAAGAGAAGTTTTTCCTCGACTCGCCTTAAATTCTTTATGTCATAATGTCGGAACGTTCATATGAGTCACCGTAATATAATCCCGGAAATTATATTACCCTGATTCATATGTGCATTCGACATCATTTCATATAGTCAAGGTGGCGTGTCAATCAAATTAAACAACGTGAGATTAAGATGAACTAAGAGTAGATATGAGTAGAAGTGTTCGAGTATAAATGCACAAGTAGTCAAGTAATTCCTACTTCAAGTCTATATGCCGGTTGTAGTCTAGACTCACCAATGTACCCTATGACTCGGGGTTGACACTAATGAACTCTAAATCCCTACAACCAACGCTCTGATACCATCTGTAGCGACCCGACCAAATCATGTTTGACGGCGCCGTCTACTTAGGTCCCGTTACGTGGTCATAAGTCTTTAAGATAACGTTTGACCAAAATATGTCGCCTTCATTTCAAAATAAAGATTGTTCCCAAAGTTTACAAGAATTGTTCAACCAATAGTTAAGTTACAACGTTATAATACGAATGAAATCTAGGCGACACGGTTTAAAGTAAAGTCAAAAGACGCTCCATGAAATGCACATATACTCGACATCCAATGCAAGTATCAAATAATGAGCGGAAGCATGTATCATGTATCTTTCAAGGACCTGAGAAAAACATAGAAATCTGTCAACGAAAACGTTGGTGAAATCATAGGTTTAAGTAAGTAAGTACAAGTGAACCACAAGATTTGCATCAATGAAATAATAGTAATACATTCCAAAAGTTTGTTTCACGAGCACCCAATTATCAAAGCTTAACATTCCTTCCATTGTATACCCCATCACTTAGTGCTAGAACAAACACTGATTCTCGAAAATATATTTCATCCGTAGACGGTAGCGAACCGTCAAAGATGAGGGTTGTCAACCCATATGGCCATATAACATAAGTTCTCGCTTACACCCGGCAAGTGTAACTAATGATAATCGAATTGAGGATTTTTGTTCTAAACTCGTATGTAGAATGTTTGTTTTCCTGTACTTGTGTTCACTTAGTAAAAGAAATGTTTATGTTTTCTCATCCCAAATGTAAGTTCAAAAAGAGTAAAAGTGGGACTATGATCTCACCTTGAGTGCACGAGTAGTAAAGTACTTCGACAAGTAAACGTGTGCAAAGAACAATGCTAGTCTTGACCTAAACAAATAGGTCGTATCAATAACGGTAAACACGATAGGTCAAAGATGTTCAATTAGTCCTATGGCTCGTTACGACTCGATTATTTAGCATGTGAAATCAAATTGTCAGTTTTCATGAAAGATACAAGTATATAAACAAGTTAGGAAGGTTGCAAAATCGTTTGGTTAAGTTTGACAAAAAGTCAAACTTTGGTCGGTCAAAGTCAACGAAAAAGTCAACACGTTCGGGTCGTGTCCCGAACTATTTTTCTGAGGTTTTTAATCATGTATGAACATGCTAGGACAGGTTACATGTGAATCGGAGGTGCGTAGCATAGCAAACATTATTCGAAAATTGACCAAGTTGGACAGACCCAAACGGCGCGCCGCGCGGGTATATGGCGCGCCGCGCGGGTACCTGTGCAGAGAATTCTGGCAGTTTTTAAGTTTTATGCACGAACCTAACTTCAAACAATCACCATTTATGATCCGCAAACAATCAAGACAAGTATCTTATACCGTTGGGAAGGTAATTTGACGAGGAAAACAACTAAACACATTTCATCAATCAATCTACCTATTACAACAACCAAAACCGCATCTAATGCTTAACATTAACCGCATACAAGTTCATAAATGCAATTCAATGATTCGGGCAACCAATTTACATGAATGATATGCCGTTTCGAAGGTAATCAAGCATACAATCCAACTAAACACTTACCAATAATAATCCATGGCATTCAATGCATCAAAAGTCCATTTCAAGTTCATCAAACCCTAACCCAAATTCACCAAAATCACTAATCAAGTTCATGAAGTTTTCTAAGGCAACCTACACATCAAATTGAAGCTAGTGATGCTAGTAACACAATTAAAACATCAATTTTTAACATCTAACAACATATGATCATCCAAAATTCAAGAACAACACACCAAAATTCAAGTTCATGCTAGTTACACTAAAACAACGAGATCGAGCATATAAATCATATATTCGTGTTAGACTTGAGCCATAGACACTAATTAACACTTTTATAAGTTAAAAACATCAAGAACACAAAATCTAGTGATTTTAGAAAGTTACCCAAATGAGATGAAGTTGGTACCAAAATGAAGAGGATGAAGAGAGGATCACAAATATGTAGTTTATTTTGTTGTAAGCCTCCTAGATCGAATTTAGATGATGATTGAATGAATTTGGTTTTTGGGTGTGTGTTCTTGCTAAAGAGAAAGAGAGAGAGATGGAGGTGGAAATGAATGGGTGAAAGGGGTTTGACCCTTTGACCTAGTCAAGGGTTTGATCCCTTGTCAAGTTTAGTCCCTCAACTTTCGTTCGGGTGCGGGAATTACCTAAACGAGATAATTTAAAATGCGTATCAACGGGAGATGTTATAAACATATAACGGACTTTATATTAGTATAACGGAAAAGTAAATGGAAAAAGGCGGGATGTTACAGAATGCTCGAGGTTACGCCTATGTAGCCATGGAAAACCAATTAAACCGACTATCTTATGAATGGGATAGATCATATAACTAAGAAATCTATTCCACAGGTATGTCTGTACAGTTTTTATTTTTATTTTTATTTTTAACCTTTTGATAATAAACGCTAATTTGTTCGCTAAAAAGTATTAAATTGGTATTGAATAAAATTAGGTTTGGCGACCGAAATTATTGATATCATTCAAAAAATTTATTACATCACTGCGAAATTTAACGTTTATTCTTAAGGTATAAATATCTTTAAACAATCAACCCAAAATATTTCAAAAATTCGTCATGAGTTAAATTAGGTTTTGGAACCGAAATTACTTTACCGAAAAGAGGGGCGCATATTTTTGATAATATTTGATTGATTAAAGTGGGATAAAAAGCCAAAAAGATTTTTAATTTTATTTTTACCATGTTTTTAAAATTAATATTGTAAACTTTGTAAAAAAATTTTTTTTTTTTAAAATTGTAAATATTTGAAAAATTAATATAAGTTTGGTATGAATTTATAATATAAATTTTTAAATTAAGTTTGGTGTGAATTTTTAATTTTTAAAAAAATATAAATTTTTAATTTTATGCATTTCGAATTTTAAGTTTGGTGTGAATTTTTAATATAAATTTTGAATTTTATATTTAAGTTGTGTGAATTTAAAAAACAAAAATTTACTTTATCTCATTAAGTTAAAAATATGATTTTTAAAATTCGTCGTAAGTTGAAGACTAGGTCTTTGAACCGAAATTGTTTTACCCGAGAGAGGGACGAGAACTTTTATTATCATTATTTTTAATCTCATTGAATTAAAGTATGCCAAAAACATTAAAAAACCCCAAAAAAAAAAAAAAAAAAAAAATCTTAGCTTTTAAAACAATCGCTACAAAAAGACAAATTTTAAAATTTTGTCGAGGGACGGACTAGGACATCGATCCGAAACGACCTCGTCCTAAATAACAAGGGAAACAAAATTTTAAAATTAAGTACTTAATTGTTTCATAAGTTAATGATTATAAAAAAAAATAAAATAAAATATAGCAAACTCCGCGACTCGCGGAGTTTGAAGGCTTAAATGCCGCGAGTCGCGGGAGTACCGGATTACAGAAAAAAAATAAAGAGCTGCAACAGCTCAGTTTCACACTCCACAACTCAAACAAACTGCGAAAAAAAAATCACGAAAAACCCGAAAAAAAACCCCCAAAATCACAATTTTTAACCGTTAATCACCAAATCTTTTACTAAAATCATGTTGAGAAGGATGCTATCTAGGAATTACTCAAGAAAAACGGTAAATTTCTACACCTAAACACCATTTTATCCGAAATTAGTGTTCTTGAGCAATTTTTTCCCCAATTTGATTTTGATGCTTTTTAGTGTAATTAGGCTTAAATTGTTTATGTATTATACTTGTATAACCTAGATTGATGCTATTTAACATGATTAGAAGCCTTAAACTTCAAATTTTGAATAATCTAGAGTTTGTGTTCTTGAGCAATTTGGGGCTTTTTGATATAAACAGGTTATGGCCGATTTTTGTCATGAATTGTTGCTAAATTAAGTAGTGTAACATGTTTAGGTAGTTAAATGATCCAAACTTTGAGCCTAAACATGATTTTGAGAATTAAAGTGGACTTTTTCAAGTCTAAAATTCATGAACTTGATTTTTGAAAGATAATGCCATTTGAAACTTGTTTAATTGCTAGTAATGATTATTTTGACATGTTATTTGAGTTGAATGCTTATGAACTTGGCGAACATTTTCATATATGCTTATTTGAAAAAGTGTAGATTTGATAAAAATGTGAAAATAAGCTTAAGTTTAAAATGTCATTGTAATTATTTTGATTGATGATTTTACTGACACTAATGCATATTTGGATGCACAAAAATTGTGTTTGATGTGTTTTGCAGACTGAAAGGGGTGAATCTTCATCCCAAGCCCGTAATGCTCCTGCTGAGAATGCGGAACAACAGGAGGTGGATAACTACTACAAGCAGGATATACCTCATCCAGTCATGACCTTTTCCGATATGCACTTGGAAGAGTTGCACCCGAACCTGAGATTTGACAGACTTTGGATAGATTATCCAAAATATCAAAGGGGTTTGCATACTCTTCATTCTAAGGTTGTTGAGGTACCGAGGGTCATAGAATGGGGACCCTTAGAAGCTGTAGAATTGGCCGGGCCAATTAGGGAATTACTTGTACAGAGGTATGGTAATTCTACTTTTAATGACTGGGTACGTTTATTCACCATGCGTAGACCTGTATATAAAGTATGGTGTGAAGAATTGTTGTGTAGTATAGAGTTGAATGATCGGGTAGCTAGTTTAACCGATCGTTCTTTTATTAGATTTTTGTTAGGCGGTTCGATGCGCCACATGTCTTTACTAGACATGGCTCAGGCTTTACGTATATATACGCCTGAGGAGTTAGCATCTGCCGATTGTAGAGGGTTGATACTAAACGGTAGAAAGATAGATGAAAATTTTGATACACACGGTGTGTGGAGTCAAATGACAAGCCATCACCGTTTCAAAGGGGGAAATTACTCTTATTTGGATATAGATAGAGCCGAATTAAGAGTGATACATAGGTTTTTAGCTAATTCGATTACACAAAGGGGTAAGAACAAGGAAAAAGTAAATGAACAGGATTTGTTTTACCATATGTGTATTCGAGACCCACAAAGCGCTGTAAGTATACCGTATTGTGTGGGTTATTATTTATCAGCTATGGTTCGGGGGATGCGACCGCATAGCATAATAGGAGGTGGTATTTTTATTACTTTGATTGGTGAATATCTCGGTGTGGATATAAGTCGGGGGGGATTATTAGTAGAAGAACCAGAACCCCGCGATACTATAGGTTTAAATGTATACCATGGTGCGAAAGTTTTGAAGAGGCGAAATAACGCCGCAGTACGATACCATGGTAGACATCCACAGGTGGAGAGAAACCAATAGCAAGGTAATGTAGGAGGGGGGAATGAGATGCAAGAAATGCAAAGGTTTATAGCTTCTCAGGAATACGAAAATGCTAGACAGAGAGCAGTTGAAGATTGGCAAGTTCATCAGAACCAAATCATAGCTCATTGCCAACATATAGGTAGAAACTATATTCCTACACCGAAACCCATCTTCCCTCCCTGGTCTATAGAGATGCAGCCACCATATCCTACGTATAACCCTGCTGAAGCATTCTATAGCACATATGGTTATGCCTGGAACCCCTATTGGTACCAGTATCATCCCTAGTATACTTATTTTTTTTTTTTAATTTGTAATGATTGATACATTTAATACTTTTGTTAATATTGTAATAGTTTTTATAATTGTCTAACTTTTATTCTTAGATTTTAATAATTTTTGAATGTGGGGTAATATACCAAACTTCAAAAATATGTATATATGGTTGCAGTTTATCTTATGTACACAACAGGGTAAAACAACGCATTTTCAAAGACTGGCATTAAGTTCAGCAAAAGCAACTAATTTTGACGACAAGATGCAAAATATATGTGAAATAACAACAAGACGGAATGAACAAATGATGTGCACCATTTATCATTCAGCAAACAAACGCCAATATATTTGGAAACTTTGGTAAAAAATTTAATCATTTTCACACAAATCACCCTCAATAATTTAAATTATTCCTGATTTCTTGCAAATGAGGGCATTGCAAGATCTTAAGTGTGGGAAGGGGTTAAATTCTTTCGGATTTTAAATTTTTTTTACTTTATACACTTGATTACCATTAAAAATACTAGTAAAGCAGTAGTTGTATTAGAATCTAGTGCTCTCTGATAAAAAAGAACAGCCCTAGTCTTATATACTAACTACCCAATTCTAGTAAAAATTTTCAAAATTTTCAATTAAATGAACTCAAAATTATGTTTATACATATTTATGAACGATAAAACTAGGTTTTAACACCGAAATTATTGTTACCTCGGAAAGGACATAAATTGAGAAACAAACTAAAATGTTAAAATTCATTTAAAATGGAATAGAGGACGATAAAAAGGAAAATAAAAGCCAAGTGTGGGAAAATTTACCAAGTTATCTTAAACATATGTCACATATATCTGTAACAAATAACTGAAAATACTTTTGTTTTGGACTAAATTAACTATTTTAACTGATGAAAGAAAAGAAGAGATGGATCTACACGATGAATCAATTCCATCATAAAAGGAAGTAAAGTCTTCCGAAAAAGAAACGCGCTTCTTGATTTAGGTCATGAAGTTGTCGTCCAGACCAGCTGTAGGTTGACGAAAAATCTAGAAAAGTCATCACTAAAATCAGCAGGAAATCCACGGACCTCAGCATTAAACAGGGTCGCCAAGTGGTCAGATTTATCCTAACCATGAGAAGGATTTATCTCGTACAATGGGGGGCACCATGCAAATTAGCTGGATAAGACTAATGAATCAGATCCCCGGAAAGGATAGTCTCCTTAAAGATTAAAAATCAGCTTTTAAGACTGATATTACTCAATCCTTGAGATTGACCTTAAAGATTGAGAATTCAAACTCATGGAATTCAATGATATCTAAACTCGAGCTTGAACGAGAAAATATTTTGATCAAAATTACAAACCGATTTGTTTTCTGAAAACCCTATTTTCAATGCGTTCATTACCATTGAACGTAAAATCCTAGGAATTCACCTGGAATTCATTAGGTCACCTGAACTAAATCGGGTGTCAACCGTAAGAACGGTGGTTGCATAGTGGTAAAAGACAGGACCTTGTGCCATACCGAAAAAAAAAATTATTATAAGGGTGAGCTTTACTATTGCTCCTACCAAGGATAGTAATTGCGTCCGACACGTTATAGACCATAATTAAAAGCATATCAGGGGACATTGCCTTAACAGTTGCTTGTTCAACGCTTTCCTTTCAACCGGACGGTAGTTTACCGAAAGGTAATATACGGGACAAGTAAACTGGACGTGTTGCTTTCCAAATACAAGGTTAGCAAGTGGATGACACAAAACCGCAAGTTTTGAGCTAAAATTTTCAAATCTGAAACCCACCAAACCCACAAAAAATATTTTGCAAACACCGGTAAAGGGTTATTCCGAAAAACTTATCTAGGGTAAAAACTAGATTTAATTTTCAAAAGATCAAATGTTTTCATAAAGATCCAATTTCCTTAATGGATCTAAATTTTTATAGTCATGTGGGACTGTAACCATATCGTTACTACCATTGTTTATACCGCCGTATAGAAATCACTGATGTACAAAGTGTGAAGAATAAAGAAGTGATTCTAGTATTTCAAGACGATATTGCTTGAGGACAAGCAACGCTCAAGTGTGGGAATATTTGATAATGCTAAAAACGAACATATATTTCATAGCATTATTCATCAAGAAAGACAAGCTTTTAGTTACAATTGTTCTATTTACAAGTGATATTCGTTTAAATAATAAAAGGTGAAGACAAAAGACAGATTTGACGAATTGAAGACGCAAACGACCAAAAAGCTCAAAAGTACAAAAGACAATCAAAGAGGTTCCAATTATTGATAAGAAACGTCTCGAAATTACAAGAGTACAAGATTCAAAATGCAAAGTACAAGATATTAAATTGTACGCAAGGACGTTCGAAAATCCGGAACCGGGACTAGAGTCAACTCTCAACGCTCGACGCAACGGACTAAAAATTACAAGTCAACTATGCACATAAATATAATATAATATTTAAATAATTCTTATAATTATTTATATATTATAATAAATAATAAAAACCGTCGGCAAGAAAGACTCCAAAGGGACTGAGCTGTAATTTCATTCTCCGCGACTCGCGGAGTTTGAAGAGTATTTCACCGCGAGTTGCGGAGCCCCAAAAGTCGAATTTTCCTATAAAAGCAACCGAATTCTGATCGCAAATCATCATCTTTTTTTTCTCCTCATTCATACGATATATTTATATTTATAATTTATATTTTAATTTTAATTTTAATTATAATTCTAATAATAAGGGTATGTTAGCGAATATTGTAAGGGTGTAAGTCGAAATTCTGTCCGTGTAACGCTACGCTATTTTTAATCATTGTAAGTTATGTTCAACCTTTTTACATTAATGTCTCGTAGCTAAGTTATTATTATGCTTATTTAAAACAAAGTAATCATGATGTTGGGCTAATTACTAAAATTAGGTAATTGGGCTTTGTACCATAATTGGGGTTTGGACAAAAGAACGACACTTGTGGAAATTAGACTATGGGCTATTAATGGGCTTTATATTTGTTTAACTAAATGATAGTTTGTTAATGTTAATATAAAGATTTACAATTGGGCGTCCCTATAAATTACCATATACACTCGATCGGACACGATGGGCGGGGTATTTATACCAACGAATAATCGTTCATTTAACCGGACACGGGAATGGATTAATAGCCACTAGAATAATTAAAACAGGGGTGAAATTATGTACAAGGACACTTGGTATAATTGATAACAAAATATTAAAACCTTGGGTTACACTCAGTCGACATCCTGGTGTAATTATTAAACAAAGTATTAAAATCTTGTTACAGTTTAAGTCCTCAATTAGTTGGAATATTTAACTTCGGGTATAAGGATAATTTGACGAGGACACTCGCATTTTATATTTATGACTGATGGACTATTATGGACAAAAACCAGACGGACATATTAAATAATCCAGGACAAAGGACAATTAACCCATGGGCATAAAACAAAAATCAACACGTCAAACATCATGATTACGGAAGTTTAAATAAGCATAATTCTTTTATTTCATATTTAATTTCCTTTATTTTATATTTAATTGCACTTCTAAATATCGCATTTTTATTATTATTGTATTTAATTGCACTTTTAATTATCGTACTTTTTAATTATCGCAAGTTTATTTTATCGCACTTTTATTATTCGCAATTTCATTATCGTTATTTACTTTATGCTTTAATTTAAGTCTTGTATTCATTTTTAATATTTTACATTTGGTTTTAACTGCGACTAAAGTTTTAAAATCGACAAACCGGTCATTAAACGGTAAAAACCCCCCTTTATAATAATAATATTACTTATATATATATATATATTTGTATTTTTATAAAAGTAAACTAATATAGCGTTAAGCTTTGTTTAAAGATTTTCCCTGTGGAACGAACCGGACTTACTAAAAACTACACTACTGTACGATTAGGTACACTGCCTATAAGTGTTGTAGCAAGGTTTAAGTATATCCATTCTATAAATAAATAAATATCTTGTGTAAAATTGTATCGTATTTAATAGTATTTCCTGCAAAAATTTAATAGTATTTTATACCACTCCGCTACCGCATCAGAAAACTAAAACTGTGATCGAGAGTGTGGGAAGTGTCAAGAAAGGGGCGTTTAAGCAGAATGGTCCCCGGCAGCGGCGCCAAAAATACTTGATGTTATGCCAGGTGTATATAAAATCGTATTATTTTTACAACGAAATACTATTAAATATGATACAATTTTATACAAGATATTTATTTATTTATAGAATGGATATACCTAAACCTTGCTACAACACTTATAGGCAGTGTACCTAATCGTACAGTAGTGTAGTTTTTAGTAAGTCCGGTTCGTCCACAGGGAACTCTTAAACAAGCTTAACGCTATATTAGTTTTAAATTTATAAAAATACAAATATATATATAAGTGATATTATTATTATAAAAGGGGGTTTTTACCGTTTAATGATCGGTTTGTCGATTTTTAAAACTTTAGTCGCAGTTAAAACCTAATGTAAAATATTAAAAATAAATATAACTTAATTTAAAGCGTAAAGTAAATAACGATAATGAAATTGCGATAAATAAAAGTGCGATAAAATAAAATTGCGATAATTAAAGAGTACGATAATTAAAAGTGCAATTAAATACAATGACAATAAATAAAAGTACGATAATTAAAAGTGCAATTAAATATGAAATAAAAGAATTATGCTTATTTAAACTTCCATAATCATGATGTTTGACGTGTTGATTTTTAGTTTATTCCCATGGGTTAATTGTTCTTTATCCTGGATTATTCAATATGTCAATACGGATTTGTCCATAATAGTCCATCAGTCATAATCATAAAATGCGGAAGTCTTTGCCAAATAATTCTTATTCCCGAAGTCAAATATTCCAACTAATTGGGGACTCGAATTGAAAAAAAATCTAAGTCCTAAAACTAGAATGTCGAGAAATAAGAAAGAAAAAGAACGCGTCGAAAAAGGTCAAAAAATAAAAGGTCGAAAAATAATAGGCGTCGAAAAATAAAAATAAGAAAGTAGCGCGTCGTAACTTAAAAGGCACTAAAAACTAAGAATTAAAAGTTGCGTCTAAAAATATTAAAGCTTAAAAGAAATATTATATCTCAAATGGAAATAACTTAAAAAGGTACTAAAACTTAAAAACGGCGTCGCAAAATTCTAAAGCACCTAAATCTTAGTCTAAAGAAAAAGCACTTAAGGGATTTTACGGCAAAGCCTAAAAATCTAGAAGTAAAAATACTATGGCAAAAACTATGACTTAAAACTAAAAACGAGCGAAAAATACAAATATTACGCTAAAATAAATTAAAAAGGAACAAAATATAAAAATATACTTAAAGTTGTAAAAAGTACAATTTTTATAAAAATATTATTTTTATATTATTTATTTATTAAAACTATTAATTTTTTAATTAAAATAATTAAACTAAATATATAAATTAATACTAAAACTAACTTAATTAATTAAATAACAAAACCCTAATTAGGGTTTTATAATAATAATAATTAAATATACTCCGTAATTAATGCAAAACTAGGTCAAATGTGGCGTGTCTGACAGGGCCATGCGATCGCATGGTCCTCACGTTAAAAATCCATGCAATCGCATGGAGTAGATTTTCGGGCCTGAAATTGGGCTGCTACAGTACGGGCCGAGTAGATTTCTTTTATAATTTTTTTTTTTGTTTTTCTGTTTTAAATATATAGAATATTTATATAAAACTTATATTTTTAAAAAATAAAAATAAAGAAACTTTATAAAACTTATATATTTAACAAACTCTTAAAAATATTTATATTTTTATTTTTCTTTTCATATTTTTGGTCATTTGCGTCTTCAAATCGTCGTTTTCTTCTTTTGTCTTCGCACTTATTTATTTAAACGAATATTACATAAAAATAGAAAAATTACAACTAAAAGCTTTACATATTGGAAGGATATTGTGCCTAAATATATGTTCATTTGGAGCACTATCAGTGTTTGAGAAACCCTACCTTGAGGGTCTGATTCCATGTTGAGAAATGGTATTGTTGTATTGTTATTATTGATCCATCGCCCAAAAACTATGATACATCGATGCATATATAATGATAAATAACCCTAACAAGACTAAGGGGCCAAGCCCATATGAGAACATGGGCAAAGAATATGGGCTAACAGTAACGACCACTATTTGGGCAGTTTTGACAATAGGTTATAACTAGAGGGAATATTTTTGTAATATTTTTAAAAAAAGCAACGAGATAAGAGCTGAATTGAGTCTGGAACTCTCATTTCCACTTCCAGAACTATTTTCTAATAAACCCAAATGTGTTGAAGAAAACCCATGTGTGAAGGAACTTAAATTAGAGAAGAAGAAGGTGAATATAACTCGTTCTTGGTGCCCTTCTTGCGTTTCCAGCTGTTAGAATTAATCTAAGTGATAGAGGTAAACCCTAATCCGACTTATTATGTTCAATTTATAAAAATTAAGTTAGGGTTTGAGTTTATTGTGATTAATAAACCCCTTTACTTGTTAAATTGTGGTTATGTGAGTCTAAAATTATGTTGTGAAACCCTTGTATGTAGGTTAGGGTTGGGTATTAAATTGTCATTTTTCGTAAGCGAGTCAAGGTCATTTCAAGTGGTATCAGAGCATGGTCTAAGGGATCTTGGTGACTTTGAGTTCGATGCCTAGACTTAGATCGTTATGTGCATTATGTGTTGTCGGGACTTGTAGGTGAATATGGGTCGAACCGAGACTAGTTAGTACCTTATGTGTAGACTAACTAGGATATATTGTACTGTGTTTTTATGTGAGAAACTTGTGATGCCAATGAGTATGACAAGGTGTGCAGAGGTAATGGTGATTGGCCACCACTATTACAGCTTTATACCGTGTTGTATAAGTGAAGTCTAACAAGTACCGATTAGATGATAATGTGTATTATTAAGTGAAGCGTTTATATTTCATCTAATGTTTAAATGGTGTCTAATGAAATGTTAACTTTTAGTATGGAAGCTAATGTTAATCAAGGCAGTGGTGGTAACCTATCCGCCAAAATAGGTGAAGCGTTGCAGAATTTCACTCCATTCATCACCCGCCAAATTAAGGAGACAATTCAAGATGTGGTCAATAATGAGATCACAGAAATGATCAAAGTGCAAGTCTCCAATACGGTGCAAAGTGATTTTTAAAGGAGGTTCCCTAAACCTCTAGTTCATGATGGTGGTGTGGGTGATGGTGTCGAAGGGGCTGGTGATGTTGAAGAAGGTGTACGTGAAGTTGTCCCTCGAAAAGAGTATGGTTTGAAAAATTTCTCGATTACTAAACCCCCGCTTATGATGGGAAACTCAACCTGATAATAAGTGCACGTTGGGTATCTGGTATAGAGGGATGTTTTCATACAAGTGAGTGTCCACTCGAGAAAAAGACCCGTATGGGTACTAGCATGTTAAAGGGTGACGCGAAACGTTGGTGGGACGAGAAAATTACGTTGTTCGGTGAAGAATGAATGATGAATCTATCTTAGGATGATTTTAAAAAGGAATTCTTTAAAGAGTTCTGAACTGAAACAGACGTTACCCGGTTGCGTAATGAATTACAAAATATGGAGCAAGGCTCTATGGATCTTAATACATTTAATACGTGTTTCATGGTGAAAGTTCAGTTCTGTCCCGAGTTTGTTGGGAATGATCATTTATTGAGAGAGACTTTTCATCGATTAATGAATCCAAATCTGCGTGAGAAAATAAGTTTGGGTCATGTAGACTCTTTTACGAGATTGTTTGAGGTGGCGAAGGGTTTTGAAACTAGTTTACCAAAGAAGATAGATCAAGCTCCCTACAAAAGAAAGTTTGAGGCTACCAGTGTTCCTAATAAGAAAACTAAAACTGTGATCAAGAGTGTGGGAAGTGTCAAGAAAGGGGCGTTTAAGCAGAATGGTCCCCGGCAGCGGCGCCAAAAATACTTGATGTTATGCCAGGTGTATATAAAATAGTATTATTTTTACAACGAAATACTATTAAATATGATACAATTTTATACAAGATATTTATTTATTTATAGAATGGATATACCTAAACCTTGCTACAACACTTATAGGCAGTGTACCTAATCGTACAGTAGTGTAGTTTTTAGTAAGTCTGGTTCGTCCACAGGGAACTCTTAAACAAGCTTAACGCTATATTAGTTTTAAATTTATAAAAATACAAATATATATATAAGTGATATTATTATTATAAAAGGGGGTTTTTACCGTTTAATGACCGGTTTGTCGATTTTTAAAACTTTAGTCGCAGTTAAAACCTAATGTAAAATATTAAAAATAAATATAACTTAATTTAAAGCGTAAAGTAAATAACGATAATGAAATTGCGATAAATAAAAGTGCGATAAAATAAAATTGCGATAATTAAAGAGTACGATAATTAAAAGTGCAATTAAATACAATGACAATAAATAAAAGTACGATAATTAAAAGTGCAATTAAATATGAAATAAAAGAATTATGCTTATTTAAACTTCCATAATCATGATGTTTGACGTGTTGATTTTTAGTTTATTCCCATGGGTTAATTGTTCTTTATCCTGGATTATTCAATATGTCAATACGTATTTGTCCATAATAGTCCATCAGTCATAATCATAAAATGCAGAAGTCTTTGCCAAATTATTCTTATTCCCGAAGTCAAATATTCCAACTAATCGTTTGCGTCTTCAATTCGTCGAATCTGTCTTTTGTTTTCACCTTTTATTATTTAAACAAATATTACTTGTAAATAGAACTATTGCACCTAAAAGCTTGTCTTTCTTGATGGATAATGCTATGAAATATATGTTCGTTTTTAGCATTATCAGATAGCATCCGGAATCTATAAAGATTGTGATATAGAGTTCGGGTCGGAAAGCTTTAAGATTGATTTGATACCCATTACTTTGGGTGAGTTTGACATTGTCATCGGCATGGATTGGCTTGATCGAAATGAATCCGATATTTAATGCCATGAGAAATATGCGAAAGTGAAGACTCCTAGTGGGGGAGTTATGATTATTCACGGTAAGAAACAGAGACGACTTATACCCGTGTGTACGTACGCTCGTGTGCGTCGTCTTGTTACTAGTGGCTGCATTGCCTTTTTAGCCCATGTTGTTGATACTCAAAAAGAGGCACCATCCTTTAGTGATATTCAGGTGGTAAGTGAGTTTGAAGACGTATTTCCGGATGAATTGTCGGGTGTTCCACCGGAGAGACAAGTAGAGTTCCGTATAGAGTTGTTTCCGCCAAATCAAGATGTGAGAGTTAATGAATCAAATTCAATAGCTATTAGATAAAGGTTTTATTAGATCGAGCAGCTCGCCTTGGGGTGCTCCAGTCTTGTTTGTAAAGAAGAAAGACGGTAGTATGCGAATGTGTATCGACTATCGTGAATTGAATAAAGTGACGATCAAAAACCGTTACCCGTTACCTCAGATTGATGATTTATTTGATCAACTCCAAGGAGCGTGTTCTTTTTCCAAAATTGATTTGCGGTCAGGGTACCATCAAATGAGGGTTCGGGAAGAAGATGTTGAGAAAACAGCGTTTCGTACTCGTTATAGGCATTACGAGTTTGTAGTGATGCCCTTTGGGCTCACGAATGCACCGACGGCATTTATGGATCTTATGAATCACGTGTGTCGACCCATGTTGGATCGATTGGTTATCGTGTTTATCGATGACATTTTATTTATTCTCGTAGTGAAGATGAGCATGAAAAACATTTACGAGAAATTTTGGAGACTTTACGAGCCGAAAAGGTTTATGCAAAGTTTTCAAAGTGTGAATTCTGGCTTCGAAGGGTTCAATTTCTCGGCCATATTGTATCGGCCGAGGAAATTCAAGTGGACCCCGAGAAGATTTCGACGATTGAAAAGTGGGAGTGTCCGACTACACCGACGAAAATTCGTAGTTTCCTAGGTTTAGCCGGGTACTATCGGAGGTTTATACAAGATTTTTCTAAAATTGCCTTCCTGTTGCCTAAATTGACCCACAAAAATGTAAAATTTAATTGGGGAAATGAGCAAGAGTCGGCGTTTCAGACTCTAAAAGAAAAATTAAGTAAGGCCCCAGTGTTGGTGTTACTTGAAAGGGTCGAGGATATGTCAGTTTATTGTGACGCGTCCTTCAATGGCCTTGGGTGTGTCTTAATGCAATGTGGGCGAGTCATAGCGTATGCATCGAGACAGCTTAAGGACCATGAGAAATCATACCCCACTCATGATCTTGAATTGGCAGTGGTAGTTCATGCATTGAAAATTTGGCGCCATTATTTGTACGGTGTTCAGTGTAAGATATATTCTGATCATAAAAATTTAAAATACTTATTCGATCAAAGAGACTTGAATAACCGCCAGCGTAGGTAGTTAGACCTTCTGAAAGATTATGATTGTGAAATCCTTTACCACTGTAACGACCCGGCTTTTTCGACTTGCTTTTGCGCTTTATGCTTTCACGAAACTACGTATATATGCGTACTGAGCTAGTTTATGCTTTGGCATCTTATTTAATGATTAATTAATTTCATTAATATCTTGCAACGTGCTATTAAGTGTGTAATCACTTAACTTGATCCCCGAAAGCTTTTACGACCGTTGGTGTCACTTGACGTTTGAAACGAGCTATGTATTTCGGTACACGTTTAACTTTGGTCATAATCGGAATATTATGACTACGTAATACTAATTGTTATTTCCTAATAACAATTACTTGGGTTTTGGATGCTTAATTACACTTAGTAATTTACTTATGCTTACTAGTTAGTCTTGTTGGACTTTCTACCTTGTTGGACCTTAACCCACCCTACACTAGCTAGTGGACTATTTAATTAGCCCAATTATAATATGTTAGTGACTCATATTAATGAAATACAAATGCCCATTTATTAGAGGGAACATACTAGCATTTTTGATAAGCATTATCCTTAATGTTGCATGGGATCCTAACATAAGCACCAACTTTAGACAACCATTAATCAAAAAGCAAAAAGTTGTCCCCCTTGTCCCCCTCCCATACCCATGGCCACCACACCCCTCCCACCTCCTTACCACCTATAAATATAAGCCTTATTTCACCCATTCTACACTTGATCTCATTTGCAATTTACACACACTTACTCTCTAATTTTCTCTCTAGTCTTTCTAACTCTAAAAATGTAAGTTTTAAATTTTCTTCTTCTTCTTTTCTTCTTCATAAAGTCGACATCATCATCATTTTATGGATCTACCTTTTAGCTTTTGATCTTGTTATATCTTATAGATTCAAACTTGGGTTTGAATACTTCAAGAACATGAAAGATTCAAGCTTTCTAGCTTGGAATCTTCATTTACTTGTTAGTTCTAGCTTGAAATTTCTTTGTTTTGTTATAAAGATTACAACTTGTGTTTATGATCTTCATGTATCTTAAAGATCCAAGCTTTATGCTTCAAGATCTTCAAGAACACCAAAGGTTCAAGCTTTCTAGCTTTGTAATCTCATAACTTGTGTGAAAAGGATCCAAGCTCTCTAGCTTAGGGTTCCATTACTTTATTTGATCAAGATTGTGTTCATACTTGTTTGATTGAAGTAAAGTTTGTAGCTTTAGTTGTAAATAGCACTTGTATATGTGTTAAGACTAAGAATATGATGTAACATTGGTTCATCATCCATCTAAGACTCTTAAATGAGTTGTGTTCTTACTTGGTCTTAACTTATTGTTAGTTGATGGTTGAATCTTGGTCAAGGTGATGCTAACCCATCAATGAGTTGTACACTTGAAGCTACAAGCATCAAGGATGAGAACCGTGATGAGCATCAAGCTCCAAGAATCCCACCGGAGCACTTGTTTACTGTTATTCGGGATCTGATCAGATTCCTGGACTTCTGGAAAATTTATTTTCAGTTAGTTCGTTTTGAGTAGATGACTTTTTGTTTAGGCCTCGCCTAAATCCGATATACGGTTTAGGATTTATAGCCTCCCGAAAGTCACTACGCCTTTGTAACGTTGTGCTGAAATTTCTGACCTACTCGCACTTAAACCGTCGCCACGGTCAAAAAAAGACGAGATAGGTTCTGAAAATTGGTCAGCGGTTAGAGGACTCATATACGGAGCCATAGCCACTGACTACGCATCTTTTTGTTTTGTATAGAGGTCGTAGCAGCTGACTGAAGTCAGTCTATTGTTTCGATCACTACTTTTGTCAAACTTACTTTATCTTTTAGAAACGATGATGATGATGATGATGATACTTAGACTTAATTTATGCAATTTTAAACTTTTGGGGACAACATACTAACCTAGTGACCTTTGACTTAGGTTGACGACCTTTCGGACCGACTTACTACTTGCATACATTTCATATCGACTTTTACTGCTTATTCACTGTGAGTTATAGCTTCCCTCTTTACTTATACTATTTTTGGGACTGAGAATACATGCGCTTTTTATGTTTTACTTACTTGACACGGGTACTTAAACTTTACATATGTGTAGGTTATATAACGGCATAAACATTCCCCTTAGCACGGTAACGTTTAATCATTGGTTTTTGAACCGGTGAACGCGAATATTAGATATGGATCCATAGGGTTTGACATCCCCACTCGGACTAGTCGCGCTAGCATTTAACGGGTGTTTAATACTTTGAGGACATATGCACTCGCCAAATGTACTTTTAAGGGGTATTATTACGTTAAGTTAGTTACCGGGTGCCCACGGTTAAGCATATACTTTTCATACTGATTTAAACTGCTGGTTGAAGCACTAAAATCTCGTAGTCTACATTACTTTACTGATTACAAACTATAGCTCACCAACATTCGTGTTGACTTTTTAAGCATGTATTTCTCAGGTGCTTAGACGTTGTTGCTTCCGCTGTTAGACTTGCTGTCTTGGTGTTTTAGACTTGTTGTTACGGACCTGCTGTGTTAGATTTCCGCTGCATTATTTAGAGATGTCTCAATCATGGAACTTTTCTTTTGCATTCGTAACTTACGTTATTTTTCAAACAATGGCTTTGTAACGACCTTTGTGTCACATACTTATGTTAATGCTTCTATTCATAGGAAGTACGTTATCTTTTGTAAAACGCTATCATTTTATGAATGCAAAACTGGTTTTCAAACAGCATATAGTGTTTGACCTCGTAATGATCCTGTTATTGATGAACCGTACACGATGATTTTGTACGGGGCGTCACATTTGGTATCAGAGCATTGGTTGTAGGGAATTAGTTTGCATTAGTGCGTATTAACCGAGTCAAGTAGGATTCACTAATAGGACTAATCTACAGCTTGCTCGTTTATTTGTTTCTGCGAAACCTGCTGCATGCTACTGTGTTATATTACTGCACGTTACTGCTTACTACTACTGCATGCTACTGCTTACTTCTACTGCTGTATGAACTTGCTGCTTGCTACCGTTTCCTTTTACTGCTATGTAAACTAGTTGTATGCTTTTGCTTATTCTCGCTACAGCATGCTACTATCTGCTTTTAGCATGTTACTTCGATATGATACTGTTACTATTGCCATGCTACGTACTGCTATAGACTATCTAGGCTGCTATAGTTATTATGCCTGATTACATTCTTGCTACGTGTCTGCTATTCGCTGATGCTACGTACTGCTGTAGACGATCTCCTTTCACAAAGTCAGAGTGTTTTCCACTGATGCTCAGCCATACCCAAAGACTTGGGAGTCGCCTCAAGACATATCGTATTATTACATGTTACACGTACAACTCGACACGAGACCCAGATTGAATTTCTAGAAAGGAACCTAACAACATTACCTGAACCCGAACAATTTGAAGAAATTTCGGGACATTTAGGCATCGATGCATGACCTATGAAATCTACGCACCCACACCAAGAAACCGTGAGATTTATTTATGTAGATTTTGTTTTGAGATAGCATAGATAAAGTACCGTCAGATGAAATTGAGTAGAACTGGAAGTGATCACGTTACATTGACCGTATGGAGTGATATTGGAATGAACGTACGATTTAGTACAATATAATGACGCCGGGTCAGCGTCATTATATTGAAGTGAATCATGCAGAAGTCCCAATGTTACTATATAAGGAATATGAAGTGATTCAAAGAAAATTTTGGTAGGAACCACGTGAGTTTACGCATTATGGTCTGTTAGAGGTAGGGAAAGAATAACCACTTAGCCCAGATACTGCACAAGAAGGGCCTTGATTGCAATAACCCAAAAAATTGTTATAGATATAGACACCCAGGACACTTAAGGAAAAAGTTCTCAAATAGGAAAATCTTCGGACTTACTTGCGATAGAGCAATCGTTATCTCAGCTATGGAGACTCGCATGGATTCTGATTTTAGTTAGGGTACGTTTCGTCACAACATTTATTTGTCTCGGAGTTGTTTAATGATACGACCCGTCCTAATCCATCCGGACGAAGTCCATATCGATTATAAATGATTCACAACAGTTGATTACATCGTGAGGTACTTGACCTCTATATGATACATTTTACAAACATTGTATTCGTTTTTGAAAAGACAATCTTTCATTACATTGAAAGTTGACGGCATGCATACCATTTTATAATATATCTAACCATAATTGACTTAATAATAAACTTGATGAACTCAACGACTCGAATGCAACGTCTTTTGAAATATGTCATGAATAATTCCAAGTAATATATTTAAAATGAGCAAATGCACAGCGGAAGATTTCTTTCATACCTGAGAATAAACATGCTTTAAAGTGTCAACCAAAAGGTTGATGAGTTCATTAGTTTAACATAAATAATCATTTCCATCATTTTAATAGACCACAAGATTTCATATATCAATATACATCCCATTCATAGAGATAAAAATCATTCATATGGATTGAGCACCTGGTAACAGACATTAACAAGATGCATATAAGAATATCCCCTACCATTCCGGGAAATCCTTCGGACATGATAAAAACGAATTCGAAGTACTAAAGCATCCGGTACTTTGGATGGGGTTCGTTAGGCCCAATAGATCTATCTTTAGGATTCGTGTCAATTAGTAGATCGATTTACTAATTCTTAGGTTACCAAGCAAAAGGGGCATATTCGGCTTCGATCATTCAACCATATAATGTAGTTTCGATTACTTGTGTCTATTTCGTAAAACATTTATAAAAATTGCGCATGTATTCTCAGGCCAAAAAAAATATAAAGGGTAAAAAGGCAAATGAAACTCACCTAATGTATTTTGTAGTAAAAATACATATGATTATATTGAACAATGCAGCGTTGGCCTCGAATTCACGAACCTATATCATTTGTATATTTATTAATATTCGTAGTTGTATTTAAACACGTATATATATATATATATATATATATATATATATATATATATATATATATATTAATTATATCATTTTTTGTGTTAATAATATATATATATATATATATATATATATATATATGTTTTTATATGCTTATTTTGTATCTCAAAATATTAAATTTTGTTATATTATATATGTTAAATATATATATATATATATATATATATATATATATATATATATATATATATATATATATATATATATATATATATATATATATATATATTATGTATTTCATTTGTTTATCAAAACAGTAGTTCTAGTTATACTAAGTTAATATTAGTAAAAATAATGATAATATCGTTAATAATATACTTATGTTTATAGTAACTTTATTAGTGATAATAACTAGGATATTAATAATAATACTTGTAAAAATATCAATTTTTACTGTTTATAATAGTTATGATATTAATGATGTATTAATACTAATAATAATAACTTTATCAAAAATGATAATATTAATAATAATAATGATATTGTTAATAATGATGCAGTTGTTTAATAATAATAATAATAATAATAATAATAATAATAATAATAATAATAATAATAATAATAATAATAATAATAATAATAATAATAATAATAATAATAATACTATTAGTTACGAAAGTGATACTAATACTAATACTGATGAGATTAATGATAACTTGTATTATTTTCATAATGATAATAATAATCCTAATCATAATAATAATAATAATACTTTTAATAATGATGATAAAATAATGTTTGTCTAAAATTGTGTCGATGATAATAATACTAATAGTTCTGATAATGATACTAAATATGAACATAACCATTTTACTATATATGATAATATTGATAATAATAAGTTTAATAATAATAATACTAATAATCATATTAATAATAATACAATGATAATAATTATAATACTAGTAATAATAACAATGATAATAATACTGATAATAATAATATTAATAATGATGTTATTGATAAATTTTAATTGATATCACCTATAATAATATTGATAAGAACATTCATGATATTAATTTTAGTAATAACAACAATTAACATAATAATAATAACATAATTAATAATAATAATAATAATAATAATAATAATAATAATAATAATAATAATAATAATAATAATAATAATAATAATAATAATAATAATAATAATAATAATAATAATAATAATAATAATAATAATAAATGGATAAACTACCTTAATGAAATTAGCTTTCTAAAAAGGAAATGTCTTAGCTCAGGCTCGATCTCATGACCACCCGTCCACCCAACACACCCCTAACCATCTGGTCTGACCTGCTTATCTGTTTAGTTTTATAAGTCTCTTAATTTTAACCCATTTTCCTCGCGTGTTCATCTTCTTCATACTTTAAATCGACCAGATATCCATCTCAACCAATAACGTTTTACAAAATTAGTTTTAAGACTTATAAATGATACAGAACGATTTAAGACTGAGTTTAATTAATTTAAAACAACATAAAATTAATTAAAATGAAACTGAAACAGAAAATAGAATACGCTTTCCACTTTAAATCGATCTTGACATTGGAGGATGTTTTAACAGAAGTTTTCTACATAAAAGATGTTCACAATCCTTCTAAGAAACTGTTTGAATCTTTAATTGCATCTGAAACATCGATTATACTTTGAATTTCATGAAGAACAATAAGTTTGACTTTTTGAAAATCAACTTTGACTCGTAAATTCACATTCGATATTGAGAATTGAAGCTTGAGCTTTTGCAGATAGTTTAAGTAGAAGATTTAAAATACATCTGCATTTACACATTTTAGAAATTTATTCGTTTTCAAAGTTTTTGACAAATGGAACAAAAACAGAGAACGTAAACTGTGTACTTCAGTTTTGTTTTGATTTCTGTTGTTGTAGCTAGAATTGTATTAGTAGGGTGTTATGTACAGTTTAACAAATATAATTACAACTGGATTAACTCAATTATCGCTTGTATTATAACTTGATTGCTCGACAACAATTTATTCTGTCAGAAAGAAAATAAGTAAAAGTGATATCGACCCTAAACCGAATTTGTCTGATTATCTGAATAATTTGGAATGGATCCTACTACTTACAGATATAAAATGATTTAAACAATAGCTTGATATTGATAGGAACATTGAATTCGATATTATGTGTATATACGTATATAGTTATATTATTAAATATTATATTTTGTATATATAACGTATGCTGAATCTGTATATATATCTGTATATATATCTCTGATATATTTCAGTATACATATCTGTTATTCATATATCTTATGTATATATCTATTTTATGTTTTATCATAAGTATTATTATTTATTAAATATAACTATAATATTAATAATACTCTTAATATTATAAATAATAATAATGATACTATAATTATAATAATAATAATAATAATAATATTAGTAATGATAATGAAAATAATAAAAATAAATTTTATAACTATAATATTATTACTAATAATAATGTTAATTATAATAATACTAGTATTATAAATGATAATAATAATATTATTAATATATATATATATATGTATCAAACCTCATATCTATATGTTATATATTAAAAATAATAATAATATAAATTTTGATATTAATAATAATAATGATATCAAATAATACTTATCATGATAGTGAAACTCTTTTAATAAAAATAATATTAATAACACTATTAATAATACTAGTAGTTATGATAATAATAACTCTATTAGTTATAATAATATTACTATTATAATGATATTAATGATAATATAACCACATGTACTTATTAAGTTTCATATATTTTACACTAGAGGTAATAATATTAATAATACAATTATTAATATTAATATTAATATTAATAATACTAAAAGTAATGATGATAATATTAATATAACAATTATTATTCAAACATGTAATTTAATATATTACAATTTATAAATTTTATCCTAGTTACTAATTATTTAATATATATTATATAATAACTTATATTAAGTAGTTAATATTTATAATTTACAATACATATAATATTATTTATGTTCAGAATTCATGTATAATATATATATATATATATATATATATATATATATATATATATATATATATATATATATATATATATATATATATATATATATATATATATAGCAACTGTTTTATTCTATGTTTTATTTTTATATTATTAATTCCAATTGTTTGGAGTGTATTTTATTAATTCACATTAATATCTATGTATACTTGGATTTATATGTATATCTATATATTTATTTATAAACAATTGTTCGTGAATCATCGAGAATGGTCAAAAGGGCAATTGCATTCATATAATTGTTCCAAAGTTTTCAAGACTCAACATAACAGACTTTGCTTATCGTGTCAAAATCATATAAAGATTAAGTTTAAATTTGGTCGGAAATTCCCGGGTCATCACAGTACCTACCCGTTAAAGAAATTTCGTCCCGAAATTTGAGTGAGGTGGTCATGGATAACAATAAAAATGTTTTCATGACGAATATGAGTTGATAAATTGAGTTTTATCATCATTGAGTAATATGGATAAAAATAATTCGAGAGTACGAATGAAGCTATCACCAAAGAGTGAAATAGGAAAGTAAAGATTCATCTTAACTTTTGACAGAGTCAGGGTTGAATTCCGGAATTCAAGGGATTTAAAGAAAATCTTCGAAATCTAAAAGATTTGATTCTTCGGCGAGTAAGAAAATTAAGATCTCTATAATTAAATACGGTGATCTGCCTCGATTACTCTGTCTGAATTTTCCATTACAAATTAAGCTCTTCCGTTCCATTATTCTCACCATTCCTATACTTTCTTTCTTAGTTCATACATCCAAAAGATTGTGAGAATACTTAATCCAGTTCTAATCCTTGATATTTTTCTAATTATCATTTCTGTCATCCTTCTTTTCAATCTTCCGTCAGAAGAATCTGTTTACTTCTACTATTACCTTAGGGTGATACTATCCTTAATTATACCGTGTCTTTATATTGCTATTCGTATTAATATCCACGGTTTGTAATTTCTGTGTTGTTATCGGGTTTTATATTTTCTCTTATATTTTGGATCTCTTTGCCTTTTTATTATCCTCTCGACCTCTAGTAAAGCGAGCAATGGTCCAGAATTCGTAAATATGGAGTTTCGAATGAACTTAATGTTCTAAACGAGAAAGAACGTAATAGCAAATCATTGAGAATAGAACTATCAAGAATATATTTTCTTGATATGTTCAGAAGTTAATCAGAATGAAAGAGTTATGTAACATGACACATGATGACGTTATAATCTGTGAATCATCATGTTCCATTTAGAAACTCAGCATGACTTACTGTAATATAATCACGTTGATCAAGTGTCATTATATTATACTAACTCATGCATCAGTTCCCAACATTACTTCAATAACATTTATATTATAAGCTCGAAAGTTTACAGAATATAGAAACTAACAGTTTCTATATGATGTAACACTGATAGCACAAAGAGATTAATGATTTCAGATAAGAATAGTTATAAAAATATCTTCAAAAATATGGAGGATATTTATAATGAAAGATACGATGATATCTTGGAATTTCTAATATCGAAGGATGATGAAGAAAATTTGTCTGCAAGAGTTTGGAGTCAGAAGCAAGGTATTCACTAAAGATTTTATCAGAAACAGAATCATCAGGATTCTTAATGTACAAGTTTAGTCCTTGTGATTTGTTCAGAGACTCCTTCGTAGTTTGCTCAATCAGTTTTTCAGTTTCAAACTTTTTCTGAGCTTTGCCAACATACAATTCTTTATCATCAACTTTTGGCTGTTGAGGTCATTTTACAGTTTTTGTTGCTTCATTCAACTTTTCAAAATTCAGAGTCTTAATTCGTAGACTGAGTGCTTTTCAGAATTTCAGAATGGAAGATCATAGTTCTAAGAGATAAATGTTATATGGATACATATAACTGTTGATGTGGAAACGTTGTGAGGCTCACAATACAGATTTTGCTGATTCCTGGTAATTAGTATGGCAATTCTTGTTACAAGATGCGGATGAGTACATGATGAGACTTTAATAGATAAATATAGTGATTTGTCGGAGAGATTTAAGCCAAGGAGCAACGAGGTTGCTGGTACGTCTGCTGGTAATATGATGGAATATAAAAGGTTCCCCGGTAACAATAAAAGAGCACGCATATATATATATATATATATATATATATATATATATATATATATATATATATATATATATATATATATATATATATATATATATATATATATATATATATATATATATATATCAAGGTTATAATAAGGTTGTTTAGAACGAAGAGTCGAAGTTGACTTGTTGGAGCTGTGACAAAACTGGCTATCTCAAACAGGAATTTCAAAGTTATTTTCGATAATAATAACGCTGCTTTGTGTTAAATGTTTACTCAGATTTTCGAGAGTTTTCCAGGTGCATGCCCATAGGTATAGGTTCTCCCTTTTGTAGATAACGTGTGGTTGGATCATCCTTTCTATTGAGGTGTTTTCAAGAATCTTGAAAGGTTTGAACGCAGATTGAAATTTTCAAGATACAAATGAGGTTTAAGATGAAATCAAGTGGCAACTTGAAGAATTGTTTAGTTTCATATGTTATAATCAATATTTTAATTCATTTTAATTGTCCAATATAATTAGTCCACAGTCGATAGTCTACAGTTAACAGTCCAATAATTCATATATAATTTAATATATAATATTTGAATTAATTAATACGTATCGTAACCCGTGTACATGTCTCAGACTCGATCACAACTCAAACTATATATATTATTGTAGAATCAACCTCAACCCTGTATAGAGAACTCGATCATTACTGCATATAGAGTGTCTATGGTTATTCCAAATAATATATATAGATGCGTCGATATGATATGTCAAAACCTTGTATACGTGTCTCGATATTTAAAGTGCGTAAAATAAATACAGAAATTAAATGACGATAAATAAAATGCGATAATTAAATTGCGATAAATAAACTGCGATAAATAAAATGTAATAAGGAATTAACAGTTAGCTAGGAACAGTTAGCTAGGATTTTGTTAGCGTGGTTTCTTAACAGAATTTCTTATAGTTAATTTGTTTGTTTCTAACAAATTTTTATTTTGTCCAATGTTTTTCTTCATTATGCCACTTGTTGGATTCTGATAGATCAAAACCCAAATATGAAATTGAATGAAAAGGGTTATTCTGCGGTGAACGAATACGTATATCGGTGGTTGTAAATAGGATAGTAAATGAATGTTGAATCAGATTTGAAGAATGTACAGTGTAACTTATTAATGTGAGATCTAAATATTTTCGGGTATTACCTACCCGTTAAAATATTCTCATCATTAACAGTTTATACAATAGAGTTTTTAATTACAATCTTTATGAAAATATGCTTTCATATATATTTTCTTCAGATATAATCATGGATTTAATGAGTTAATATGATATTAAACTCATCTGTTTTACGGATAGAACTAGAGTTCATAATCTCTAAAACATTAGAGATTACATAATCGCCATGAAGGATGAAGATAATTGATGTAGACGATACATAGAACGATGATTACACTCGAGGTACAGAATGAGGTGTTGAGGCATGGATTGTTGATGGTACTAGTGCTGTTACTGATGGTACTATTGGTGCCGGTGATGTTGCTGAAGCTGGTAAATTTTGCACCATATTCTCCAAATTGATTACTCGAGCGCGAAGTTCGTTGACTTCTTCTATTATTCCGGGATGATTGTCAATCGAAACGAGCGAATGAATAAGGTTTAGAATCTAAGATAGTACATGATCGTGACAAGATACTCTGAAAATGAGAGAGAAAAAGGTGTCTCGAACAGGTTCACCGGTAAGCGCTTCAGGTTCATTGTCAAGAGGTGAATTCGGTTGGTGGAAGGGATCGCCTTTTTCGTGTCTCCATTGATTAAATCGACTACGAACTCATCAGATGAATTGGGGATGGATGATTGGTTGATTTATTCTGGTGACACTGCTTTCAGAGCTTAGGTGAAACTCCATATCGGAATAGCTGTCGGAATAACTATCGGAATAGCTATCGGAATCTGAGGGACTCGAACTGGTTGAGGGATTCATCTCGTACGGTCAGATGAAGGATTTTCGATAAGAAATAGATTATAGGATGTAGATTAGTACCCTGCAATACATAATTTACATATGCATATATAATACTAAAATCCCATAAGTTACGGAGTAATCTACGGAATATGTCAGGCAAAGTTACAGTAACAGATACGCTAAGTTATGAAGTAGCAGATACGCTAGGATATGAATTTTTTTCTATACACTATTCATGCAATCATTGCAGTAAGATGTGTCTAGACTAGGAATAATAAGCAAGTGATTGCCTAAGAATGATAAGCAGGTAATTTTCGACACGAAATGATAAGCAAAACTTTTGACATGCAGACACGGTCGAAGTCCAGAATCACTAATGCATCTTAACGAATCATCAGTTAGACACACTAATGCAGACATGGTTCGCTAAGACCACCGCTCTGATACCAACTGATAAGACCCATCCTAATCCATCCGGACGAAGTCCATATCGATTATAAACAATTCACAACAGTTGATTACATCGCGAGGTACTTGACCTCCATATGATACATTTTACAAACATTGTATTCGTTTTTGAAAATACAATCTTTCATTACATTGAAAGTTGACGACATGCATACCATTTTATAATGTATCTAACTATAATTGACTTAATAATAATCTTGATGAACTCAACTACTCGAATGCAACGTCTTTTGAAATATGTCATGAATAATTCCAAGTAATATCTTTAAAATGAGCAAATGCACAGCGGAAGATTTCTTTCATACCTGAGAATAAATATGCTTTAAAGTGTCAACCAAAAGGTTGGTGAGTTCATTAGTTTAACATAAATAATCATTTCCATCATTTTAATAGATCACAAGATTTCATATATCAATATACATCCCATTCATAGAGATAAAAATCATTCATATGGATTGAACACCTGGTAACCGACATTAACAAGATGCATATAAGAATATCCCCTACCATTTCGGGAAATCCTTCGGACATGATAAAAACGAATTCAAAGTACTAAAGCATCCGGTACTTTGGATGGGGTTCGTTAGGCCCAATAGATCTATCTTTAGGATTCGCGTTAATTAGTAGATCGGTTTACTAATTCTTAGGTTACCAAGGAAAAGGGGCATATTCGGCTTCGATCATTCAACCATATAATGTAGTTTCGATTACTTGTGTCTATTTCGTAAAACATTTATAAAAATTGCGCATGTATTCTCAGCCAAAAAAAAAATATAAAGGGTAAAAAGGTAAATGACACCTAATGTATTTTGTAGTAAAAATACATATGATTATATTGAACAATGCAGCGTTGGCCTCGGATTCACGAACCTATATCATTTGTATATTTATTAATATTCGTAGTTGTATTTAAACACGTATATATATATATATATATATATATATATATATATATATATATATATATATATATATATATATATATATGTATTTCATTTGTTTATCAAAACAGTAGTTCTAGTTATACTAAGTTAATATTAGTAAAAATAATGATAATAACGTTAATAATATACTTATGTTTATAATAACTTTATTAGTGATAATAACTAGGATATTAATAATAATACTTGTAAAAATATCAATTTTTACTGTTTATAATAGTTATGATATTAATGATTTATTAATACTAATAATAATAACTTTATCAAAAATGATAATATTAATAATAATAATGATATTGTTAATAATGATACAGTTGTTTAATAATAATAATAATAATAATAATAATAATAATAATAATAATAATAATAATAATAATAATACTATTAGTTACGAAAGTGATACTAATACTAATACTGATGAGATTAATGATAACTTGTATTATCTTCATAATGATAATAATAATCCTAATAATAATAATAATAATACTTTTAATAATGATGATAAAATAATGTTTGTCTAAAATTGTGTCGATGATAATAATACTAATAGTTCTGATAATGATACTAAATATGAACATAACCATTTTACTATATATGATAATATTGATAATAATAAGTTTAATAATAATAATACTAATAATCATATTAATAATAATACAATGATAATAATTATAATACTAGTAATAATAACAATGATAATAATACTGATAATAATAATATTAATAATGATGTTATTAATAAATTTTAATTGATATCACCTATAATAATATTGATAAGAACATTCATGATATTAATTTTAGTAATAACAACAATTAACATATTAATAATAACATAATTAATAATAATAATAATAATAATAATAATAATAATATTAATAATAATAATATTAATAATAATAATAATAATAATAATAATAATAATAATAATAATAATAATAATAATAATAATAATAATAATAATAATAATAATAAATGGATAAACTACCTTAATGAAATTAGCTTTCTAAAAAGGAAATGTCTTAACTCAGGCTCGATCTCATGACCACCCGTCCACCCAACACACCCCTAACCATCTGGTCTGACCTGCTTATCTGTTTAGTTTTATAAGTCTCATAATTTTAACCCATTTTCCTCGCGTGTTCATCTTCTTCATACTTTAAATCGACCAGAGATCCATCTCAACCAATAACGTTTTACAAAATTAATTTTAAGACTTATAAATGATACAGAACGATTTAAGACTGAGTTTAATTAATTTAAAATAACATAAAATTAATTAAAACGAAACTGAAACAGAAAATAGAATACGCTTTCCACTTTAAATCGATCTTGACATTGGAGGCTGTTTTAACAGAAGTTTTCTACATAAAAGATGTTCACAATCCTTCTAAGAAACTGTTTGAATCTTTAATTGCATCTGAAACATCGATTATACTTTGAATTTCATGAAGAACAATAAGTTTGACTTTTTAAAAATCAACTTTGACTCGTAAATTCACATTCGATATTGAGAATTGAAGCTTGAGCTTTTGCAGATAGTTTAAGTAGAAGATTTAAAATACATCTGCACTTACACATTTTAGAAATTTATTCGTTTTCAAAGTTTTTGACAAATGGAACAAAAACAGAGAACGTAAACTGTGTACTTCAGTTTTGTTTGGATTTCTGTTGTTGTAGCTAGAATTGTATTAGTAGGGTGTTATATACAGTTTAACAAATATAATTACAACTGGATTGACTCAATTATCGCTTGTATTATAACTTGATTGCTAGACAACAATTTATTCTGTCAGAAAGAAAATAAGTAAAAGTGATATCGACCCTAAACCGAATTTGTCTGATTATCTGTATAATTTGGAATGGATCGTACTACTTACAGATATAAAATGATTTAAACAACAGTTCGATATTGATAGGAACATTGAATTCGATATTATGTGTATATACGTATATAGTTATATTATTAAATATTATATTCTGTATATATATCGTATGCTGAATCTGTATATATATCCGTATATATATCTGTGATATATTTCAGTATACATATCTATTATTCATATATCTTATGTATATATCTGTTTTATGTTTTATCATAAGTATTATTATTTATTAAATATAACTATAATATTAATAATAATCTTAATATTATAAATAATAATAATGATACTATAATTATAATAATAATAATAATAATAATAATAATAATAATAATAATAATAATAATAATAATAATAATAATAATAATAATAATAATAATAATAATATTAGTAATGATAATGATAATAATAAAAATAAATTTTATAACTATAATATTATTACTAATAATAATGTTAATTATAATAATACTAATATTATAAATGATAATAATAATAATATTATTAATATATATATATATATATATATATATATATATATATATATATATATATATATATATATATATATATATATATATATATATATCTGTATCAAACCTCATATCTATATGTTATATATTAAAAATAATAATGTTAATAATATAAATTTTGATATTAATAATAATAATGATATCAAATAATACTTATCATGATAGTGAAACTCTTTTAGTAAAAATAATATTAATAACACTATTAATAATACTACTAGTTATGATAATAATAACTTTATTACTTATAATAATATTACTATTATAATGATATTAATGATAATATAACCACATGTACTTATTAAGTTTCATATATTTTACACTAGAGGTAATAATATTAATAATACAATTATTAATATTAATATTAATATTAATATTAATAATACTAAAAGTAATGATGATAATATTAATATAACAATTATTATTCTAACTTGTAATTTAATATATTACAATTTATAAATTTTATCCTAGTTACTAATTATTTAATATATATTATATAATAACTTATATTAAGTAGTTAATATTTATAATTTACAATACATATAATATTATTTATGTTCAGAATTCATGTGTATATATATATATATATATATATATATATATATATATATATATATTTATAGCAACTGTTTTATTATGTGTTTTATTTTTATATTATTAATTCCAATTGTTTGGAGTGTATTTTATTAATTCACATTAATATCTATGTATACTTGGATTTATATTTATATCTATATATTTATTTATAAACAATTGTTCGTGAATCATCGAGAATGGTCAAAAGGGCAAATGCATTCATATAATTGTTCCAAAGTTTTCAAGACTCAACATAACAGACTTTGCTTATCGTGTCGAAATCATATAAAGATTAAGTTTAAATTTGGTCGAAAATTCCCAGGTCATCACATTTAATACTAGAGCAATAGAAACCTTATATCTAAGAACCTTAGTGTCATGACTAATAAGCCATTAACAACCATGAGAGTTAAGTATTCTATAGGACAAGCTAATGGTAAGCTGGCAGAAATAGAGGAATAATTTAAGGTAGTACCTTAAAATTAACAGGTGGGTCATTGGAGATGACCTCATGCCAACAAAACTTGGAAGTTTTAAAGTAGTAGTGGAAAGAATTAGTTACCTACGCACAAGCAGATGTTATTTGAGAAGATTGAAAGAATTTTTCACGGTAGTATAGTAAGATTTGGTTAAAACGAACCTTAAGATTATCCTAATACTCATCAAGTTAGGAAGCTTGATGTAAAAGTTGGAATGGACTTTAGGATTAACCTAATACTCATCAAGTTAGGAAGCTTGATGTAAAAATTGGAATGGACTTTAGGATTAACCTAATACTCATCAAGTTAGGAAGCTTTGATGAAATAGTTGGAACGAAATGACTTTCAAGTATGAAAGCAAAAGTTATTTATAGTGAGAAGATTATTCATATACCTCGCGAGAATGGTGAGCCAAAAGCCATCTGGGTTACTTCAATAACCCAAAATTCCACAATGGAAATGGGAAGGAGTAACAATGGATTTTATCACGAAGCTACCGAAAATGGTAGGCGGTTAGGACACTATCGGGGTTATTGTTGACCGCCTCACCAAATCTGCTCACCTTCTAGCCATGAAAGGATCCGATACAATGGACAAAATTGCATAATGATACATAAAGGAAATTGTATCCCGTCACTTCAGAGATTCAAATTCTATATTAAAAACTACCCGAGAATCTTATTTGATACTCATTCTTACGCGACTCTGAATCCTAACTTATTCCGAGAAATTTCTTAATCGATAATAATCACACCATCACCCTTCTTACTTCAATATTAGTCACAACAGTTCGAAATTTCCAAAATCAATGGGTAGCTAATTCCCATACTCATACTCTCCCATTCGTATCTCACTTATAAGCAACAGCTTCACACTTAAGCATTTTTGGTCAAAGGACTTATGCCCTACTCATAGTCATCAACCACATTTAAATTCAACAGTTTTCATTACCTCGTGACATTGATGCTCAAATGACACCCGAAATTTTCAAAAATCTTTTACTCAATCTTTTTCCAACTTGTAACCTCCAAAATATGAAAAGTTTGCTTGCCAAAATTTTACTCACACTATTTTACTGTGCGATCCTCTCAAAGTTTTATAAAAGTAAATTTATTTTATTTGCCATTCGAGCAAATTTTTAAAGTAAATGATTACTTATTTTTGACAAATACATATGAAATTTTACTTTCGCTTTTACAAATCAAATCTTTATTTCAACAGATATTTTACCTTAAATGGTACGTGTTGTACATAATCCTAGTTTACTAAGAACTTCGTTTCTTTCTTACATGGTCACCTTAAACGATTTCCATAAAATTTTCGTTGCTTGTCATATAAAATTTTTCGTTGCTTATTTGTATCCAAGTCATCATAAAGACTCTACAACCGTCGAAATTGAGAGATTCATTATGTGATGAAGGCACTTACTACCACATCATGCAGAGCCTTCAGGCATCTACTAACACTTAAACCATTCAAAATTACTGCGTTACCCCAGGAATCTTATTTGTCACACCTGTCGGAGCGATGCTCTTTCTTACATGACTCGAAGTCCTGACTTATTCCAAGAGATTCTCGTCTAGAGATATTAACACCGTCAGTATTCCGACTTCAATATTAGTCATAACCTGTTTGACATTTTTCAAAGTCAAGAAGCGATTAACTTCTCATCCTCATACTCTATCCTTCATACCTCACTTTTTTTTAAGCAACGGCTTCGCGCGTGAACGTTTTTGGCCCAAAGACTTGTGTCCTGATAATTATCAAAACTACATTTAATTCATTAGTTTTCATTACCTAGTGACATGTCACCCGATGATTCAAAGATTTTTCACTCGATCTTTCTCAACTCGTAACCTCTGAAATACGAAAAACTATACACGTTGCTTATTTGGGCTATCCTCACGAGATTTTTGGATAAATGAAAGTAATAAGATTTTCCTGTCACTTATGCGATTTATAAAATCATATACATATAAATTTACCCTTACTTATTTTAGTTAGTACATGCTAAGTTATACCTCCAAATTATTTAAAAATCGCTCCTATATTGAGTTGTTTAACTTAAGTCAAATAGTTTTGTGCAAAATGATACACGTTGTACATACTTCTAAATTACCAGGAACTTCATTTTGTTTATGTTGTCACATCAAACGTTTACAGATTTTGTTTCAAAACTCCCTTGCTTGATTCTATTAAAGGTTTTCGTATTAGACTACACCATGTATGGATCACACTTTTTCTCGCCCTCCGTTAGGGACAAAGTTTACTATTAAGATCTTTGTTAAAAACTCTTGAGCCACTTTAGATGGCAATTTTACAAAATTTGTTAAGAAGTCTTTGCGCTCATAAAATATTCCTTTTAAGGTTAGACATGGCAAAAACGCGGGCCGATAAATCAATTTTCTGGGGTACACTCAGTGGTCACCCTATCGTAGGAAAGGCACTAGGCGGGTTTCTACTCTCAATGTTTCACGACTAATCGCAACACCCTGGTAAACATCATCTCTATGAATCAGTAGGTTGAGGTACAAGGAATCGTTTTTGAGATTCTTTTCACTTGGAGTAAACCATTCTTTAGAAACAAAAGTTCACGTATCTTCTCATCCGCGCATCCCCTTAATTATAAGGATAAATTCAGAACGAACACCTCAAAGGGTTCACTCTCGTTCAAAGATCACACCTTTCGTGAGATTTTCTTTCGGAAATGTAGTATAAAATACTTTAAGAATCTATGAATCTTGTTATCCTCTTGGAAGGGACTGTTTAAAACGTCTATAACACAGATCTGGTTACTCTACACATTCCTTCCTTCGTTGGTTGCAACTATATGTTGTTCTAGTTAATGTTAACCCTAACTTCAACATGTAACTGAAAGCTTATTATGGAACTGTACTTTTATTCCATTTAAGGATAAGTTCACATGCAGTATGGTAAACTGGGTAATATCCTTCATTGTTCGTTCAGATCGTCCTGAAGACACTATAAATAATTATGGCTTGCATTGCATATAAGTCTGATTAGTCACTTTCAGCTAAACTTTTAATTCATCCAGTTAAATGAAACGTTCTTAAATATCGGGTTCTTTATGCCTATGGTCTCCTTCCGAAATTAAGGGGTTAGAAAAATTCGAGGCTAACCCTATCTAGACATCAAATCGCATGGTTGAGATCACCATGTTTTCCATTCTACCTGTTAGCTTTGTATTGCGACATAAGCGCTCAATGTCTTAGATAAGTTTAGTAACATTCATGATGCATTTCATACATCCAGCTTACTGAAGATGCCCGTAGGGCTAAAAACATCATCTTTCCTTTTGTGGGTGTATATTCGGATGACATATTCATGCTAGCAAGAAACGAAATAAATTTGTTGATCTCTTAGGACAAGAGACTTAATTAATGGCATATACCTATTCTTACTTTTATACGCCAAAGTACCGTTCAAGGTAAACAGCTCGCTTCTGAGCCCACGAGTCCCTCGGAACTTTGATACGCTCCTTCTTATTAAAATACGGTACCATTGTTGGTTACTCCTCAAAATTTCGGGACGAAATTTTCTTTAACAGGTGGGTAATGTAACGACCGGCTTTTTCGACTTGCTTTTGCGCTTTGTGCTTTCACGAAACTGTGTATATGTGCGTACTGAGCTAGTTTATGCTCTGGCATCTTATTTAATGATTAATTACTTTCATTAATATCTTGCAACGTGCTATTAAGTGTGTAATCACTTAACTTGATCCCCGAAAGCTTTTACGACCGTTGGTGTCACTTGACGTTTGAAACGAGCTATGTATTTCGGTACACGTTTAACTTTGGTCATAATCGGAATATTATGACTACGTAATACTAATTGTTATTTCCTAATAACAATTACTTGGGTTTTGGATGCTTAATTACGCTTAGTAATTTACTTATGCTTACTAGTTAGTCTTGTTGGACTTTCTACCTTGTTGGACCTTAGCCCACCCTACACTAGCTAGTGGACTATTTAATTAGCCCAATTATAATAAGTTAGTGACCCATATTAATGAAAAATAAATGCCCATTTATTAGAGGGAACATACTAGCATTTTTGTTAAGCATTATCCTTAATGTTGCATGGGATCCTAACATAAGCACCAACTTTAGACAACCATTAACCAAAAAGCAAAAATTTGTCCCCCTTGTCCCCCTCCCATACCCACGGCCACCACACCCCTCCCACCTCCTCACCACCTATAAATACAAGCCTTATTTCACCCATTCTACACCTGATCTCATTTGCAATTTACACACACTTACTCTCTAATTTTCTCTCTAGTCTTTCTCACTCTAAAAAGTGTAAGTTTTAAATTTTCTTCTTCTTCTTTTCTTCTTCATAAAGTCGACATCATCATCATCATTTTATGGATTTACCTTTTAGCTTTTGATCTTGTTATATCTTATAGATTCAAACTTGGGTTTGAATCCTTCAAGAACATGAAAGATTCAAGCTTTCTAGCTTGGAATCTTCATTTACTTATTAGATCTAGCTTGAAATTTCTTTGTTTTGTTATAAAGATCACAACTTGTGTTTATGATCTTCATGTATCTTAAAGATCCAAGCTTTATGCTTCAAGATCTTCAAGAACACCAAAGGTTCAAGCTTTCTAGCTTTGTAATCTCATAACTTGTGTGAAAAGGATCCAAGCTCTCTAGCTTAGGGTTCCATTACTTTATTTGATCAAGATTGTGTTCATACTTGTTTGATTGAAGTAAAGTTTGTAGCTTTAGTTGTAAATAGAACTTGTATATGTGTTAAGACTAAGAATATGATGTAACCTTGGTTCATCATCCATCTAAGACTCTTAAATGAGTTGTGTTCTTACTTGGTCTTAACATATTGTGTGTTGATGGTTGAATCTTGGTCAAGGTGATGCTAACCCATCAATGAGCTGTACACTTGAAGCTACAAGCATCAAGGATGAGAACCGTGATGAGCATCAAGCTTCAAGAATCCCACCAGAGCACTTGTTTACTGTTTTTTGGGATCTGATCAAATTCCTGGACTTTAGGAAAATTGATTTTCAGTTAGTTCGTTTCTATTAGATGACTTTTCGTTTAGGCCTCGCCTAAATCCGATATACGGTTTAAGATTTGTAGCCTCCCGAAAGTCACTACGCCTTTGTAACGTTGTGCTGAAATTTCTGACCTACTCGCACTTAAACCGTCGCCACAGTCAAACAAAGACGAGTTAGGTTCTGAAAATTGGTCAGAGGTTATAGGACTCATATATAGAGCCATAGCCACTGACTACCCATCTTTTTGTTTTGTATAGAGGTCGTAGCAGATGACCGAAGTCAGCCTATTGTTTCGATCACTACTTTTGTCAAACTTACTTTATCTTTTACAAATGATGATGATGATGATGATGATGATGACACTTAGACTTAATTTATGCAATTTTAAACTTTTGGGGACAACATACTAACCTAGTGACCTTTGACTTAGGTTTATGACCTTTCGGACAGACTTACTACTTGCATACGTTTCATATCGACTTTTACTGCTTATTCACTGTGAGTTATAGCTTCCCTCTTTACTTATACTATTTTTGGGACTGAGAATACATGCGCTTTTTATGTTTTACTTACTTGACACGAGTACTTAAACTTTACATATGTGTGGGTTATATAACGGCATAAACATTCCCCTTAGCACGGTAACGTTTAATCATTGGTTTTTGAACCGATAAACGCGAATATTAGATATGGATCCATAGGGTTTGACATCCCCACTCGGGCTAGTCACGCTAGCATTTAACGGGTGTTTAATACTTCGAGGACATACGCACTCGCCAAGTGTACTTTTAGGGGGTATTATTACGTTAAGTTAGTTACCGGGTGCCCACGGTTAAGCATATACTTTTCATACTGATTTAAACTGCTGGTTGAAGCACTGAAATCTCGTGGTCTATATTACTTTACTGATTACAAACTGTAGCTCACCAACATTCGTGTTGACTTTTTAAGCATGTATTTCTCAGGTGCTTAGACGTTGTTGCTTCCACTGTTAGACTTGCTGTCTTGGTGTTATAGACTTGTTGTTACGGACCTGCTGTGTTAGATTTCCGCTGCATTACTTAGAGATGTTTTAATCATGGAACTTTTCTTTTGCATTCGTAACTTACGTTATTTTTCAAACACTGGCTTTGTAACGACCTTTGTGTCACATACTTATGTTAATGCTTCTATTCATAGGAAGTACGTAATCTTTTGTAAAATGTTATCATTTTATGAATGCAAAACTGGTTTTCAAACAGCATATAGTGTTTGACCTTGTAATGATCCTGTTGTTGATGAACCGTACACGATAATTTTGTACCGGGCGTCACAACCACCCTGGTAAAGCAAACGTGGTGGCGGATGCCCTAAGTCGAAAGAGTAGCCCATCGAGTATCCGAGTTAAATCATTAAGATTGATAATTACTAATGACTTACTTCAAAGGGTTCGGGAAGCTCAAACTCAAGCCTTACAGTCGAAGATTTGTAAAGAAGAGGGTATGAAAGGTCAAGTTGAACTTCTTAAAGAAAATGACCGTGGTTTATTAACAATGCACGGGAGGATGTGGATACCGAAAACTAGTGAAATCAAGCGTCTTTTGCTTGATGAAGCTCATAAATCTAGATATTCTATTCATCCCGGTGCTACTAAAATGTACCGAGACCTGAAAGAAGATTATTGGTGGCCCGGTATGAAACGTGATATAGTGAGTTATGTTGAAAAGTGTGTTGCTTGTTTACAAGTAAAGGCAGAACATCAAAAACCTTATGGTATGTTGCAACCATTAGAAATTTCTAAATGGAAATGGGAGCACATTACCATGGATTTCGTTACTAAATTACCGAAAGCGGGGAGAACCCAGTTTGATACTATATGGATAATTGTAGATCGGTTGATAAAAAGTGCGCTATTTCTTCCTATTCGGGAGACGTCATCATCCGAGTCTTTAGCAAAATTATTCATAAAAGAAGTGATTGCGAGACATGGAGTTCCAGTGTCAATTGTTTCAGATAGAGACACTCGTTTTACTTCTCGATTCTGGAATAAATTCCATGAAGATATGGGAACCTAACTGAAATTCAGTATAGCCTTTCATCCTCAAACAGATGGTCAAAGCGAACGAACCATCCAAACCTTAGAGGATATGCTTCGTGCGTGCCTGATAGATTTCGGTGGGAATTGGGATGAGCATTTGTCGTTGGTGGAATTCTCATACAATAATAGTTTTCACACTAGTATTGGAATGCCACCATATGAGATGCTCTATGGGAGAAAATGTCGAACTCCAATTTGTTGGGGTAAGATTGGACAAAAAGAGATAGGAAGTACCGATGTGGTACTTGAGACAAACCAAAATATCGAGAATATTCATGCACGGTTGAAAGCGGTCCAAGATAGGCAAAAGTCGTATGCGGATAGACGTAGGCGACCAATCGAGTTCCAAGAAGGTGATATGGTAATGCTTAAAGTATCGCCTTGGAAAGGGATAATTCGATTTCGAAATAGGGGTAAACTTGGTCCACATTACATTGGACCTTTTAAAATTTTAGAAAGGGTCGGTGAAGTTGCATATAAGTTAGAATTGTCGAGAAACTTTCGGGAATTCATAATACCTTTCACGTATCTCATCTTATGAAGTGCTTAACTGCACAATCTACAATTATTCCATTGGATGAGATTGAGGTAAACGATAAACTTGGTTTTGTGGAAGAATCGGTTGAGATTGTTGATGAACAAGTGAGACAAATTCGAAATCGACCGATTAAATCGTTCAAAATAAAGTGGAAGTACGGTAAAGAGTTAGAGTACAATTGGGAAACGGAAGAGTTTGTGATAAAACACTTCCCGTCTGTTCACCAAGCTTGGATCACGAGGATGTGATCTAGTCCAAGTGGGGGAGAGTTGTAACGACCACTATTTGGGCAGTTTTGACAATAGGTTATAATTAGTGGGACTATTTTTGTAATATTTTTTGAAGAAAAAAAAAATCAACGAGATAAGAGCTGAATTGAGTCTGGAACTCTCATTTCCACTTCCAGAACTATTTTCTCATAAACCAAAATGTGTTGAAGAAAACCCATGTGTGAAGGAACTTAAATTAGAGAAGAAGAAGTTGAATATAACTCGTTCTTGGTGCCCTTCTTGCGTTTCCAGCTGTTAGAATTAATCTAAGTGATAGAGGTAAACCATAATCCGACTTATTATGTTCAATTTATAAAAATTAAGTTAGGGTTTGAGTTTATTGTGATTAATAAACCCCTTTACTTGTTACATTGGGGTTATGTGAGTCTAAAATTATGTTGTGAAACCCTTGTATGTAGGTTAGGGTTGGGTATTAAATTGTCGTTTTTCGAAAGCGAGTCAAGGTCGTTTCAGTTGAAGATGAGAAACAAAGGAATTGAAATTATGAATTCAACGTGAAAAAGAGAAAGAATACGTTACCGGCATAAAAATAAAAGGAAATAGGTGAAGATGCATTGAGAGAAGGAATTCAGAGGATTAAGTAAACAAAAAAGAATTACATACTTATATTCAACAGTAAGAATAAGAAAAACAGAGCAATTATGATGTGAAGGGTATATTCGGAACTGTCACTAAATATTGGTGGAAGTATAAAAAATAAGTGTGAAAATATCAATTCCCTTTAATTTTTAAATAAGTACATTAATATAAGTAATGAATCCGATGATGAACAAAATAATAAACCAAAATATCGAGAATCGGAAATCAGGCCTTAAAATCAAGCCTTAAATGTACTACAAAAAAGCGGAAACAAACAAACAAAGCTAAGCTAAACAAACAACACCACCATTAGAGTGAGTAGACAATAAATAAAGCTAGCTAGCAACAACAAACAAAGCTAAATTTTAAAATTCCTAGATCCAGAAACACCCCCGAGCATCACCGAGTTCCACGAGCCGCATCATAAATGATCCCAACTGCACACACACACACAAAAAAAAAAAAACAAACAAACAAACGTCCCACACTCCCACCTGAGAACCGAAACCAAATCCAACAGGGAGATTGTCTTATGGTCTAAATCCCAAAAAAGACAAATCCGGAAAATATATAAAAGACCCGAAAATAAAGAGAAACACGGCAAGAAGCAACCGGAACCAAGACAAGCCACGCAACACACACACACACACCCCTCCTCCCAAAACGACCACGAGTATAAACTTGATCAAGTTATTCTTTTTATCACTCATATGTTTTATAGGGCTTGAGACTGTAATCGACTTAATCATGGATCGAAATGTCTTCTCGGAGTACAAATATTATTGTTCTAGAATCGCACAACAATACGTTATTGAAAAGCATAATCTTGAAAGAACCTTATCTCATCTTCTACTTGCTCTTCATCTTCTTAAAGACACTTCAATACCTCTTTCCAAATATGGTATCCAACCTTATCGCTCTCTGGCTTACGTACGTTCCTCATTTGAACCTTTCAATCTTTGTAGAATCAAGCCGGCTTCTGGCACGTGTTCTTCATTCGGGCGATGTCAAAAGGTTATTTAACACACTGAAGCTTATTAAAAGTAGACCCCCTTTCACAATGGAGCTAAGTGCTCGTGTACGGACTTCATTCTTGGCATCGTTCTCAATGAGCAAGACGTTGTCATCTAGAACATCCCAGGGAGGAAAATTTTAGGCTTCTTCGATTAATGAATGGCAAGGCGTAGTCTTTCTCTGTTTTGGTCGATTAATCGAATGATGCTGAACGCTAAACTTGATGATAGAAAATTGATTTGCAATTAACTCTGGTCTCTAGAAACTCGACCATCTACAGACATGATTGAAAAAAACACTTATAAAAACGCAAAAACACAACATTTAGATATTGCAATCATGTGTCTAATTCAACTGTGATATCAATAAAAATATATAATTAACTTGAATAAAAGTAAGGTAATTGAGCACAAAAAGCATGATAAGTTAGTAGTAAAATTATAAACATAAACAATTAACCAACGCACACTAACTATTAAAACCAATTAAGCTTAAGACAAATGATGTTCAATTCCTATTCCTATATATATATATATATATATATATATATATATATATATATATATATATATATATATATATATATATATATATATATATATATATATATATATATATATATATATATATAGTATATAATTAGACATGAGAAATAGATTCAAAAAAAGGAAAAGCATCAAGCCCTTCATCCCATATATCTGAAAAAGATCCGCGTCAAGTAGATGAGTCAAGATCACAAAGCTTTTGAAAAGTGTTGGACACAAAATTGTATCTTATAACAGCCTTCGAAGGAGTTTCTATCACCAAAAATGCGTCATCATCTCTTACTCCTGGAAAGAAACTATGTATTACATATGAAGAACCTAGATACTCCCCTACAGAAGTTGCAAAATCAGAAACAATGTTGACATGATATTTTTTGGACCAGCCAGAGTAGTCTGTGTTCAATGTATAAACATCAACATCATCACCACGGGAACGAAAAGTATCGAATAACATTAAAGAATCACGAGATTCAACCAGAGGCGGATAAGAACGCCACCATGGTTGATCAAACTTATACGGCGGTACAGGTAAAGAAATTATACCGTTTCGACTTTCATTGATCTTAAGATAAATAATCCAGTTACGACATGCCCAATGAATTGCACCGTTCCAATACACTCCAGCTATACTCTGGAAATACAGCCTGCAGTCAGTCTTTGGAACGTGTTTCACAGAAGACACCCAACTCTTAGTTTCGGATGAGTAAACCTCTATAAGTCCAGAAACAAGATTTAAATACGTGCGAAGGCATACAAGTTTATAATGAGGAGATTTAAGTGGATCAAAAACTAAAGTCATACCGCAAACTACACTATCAAAGCGGTCATCCCTATCAAATTCTGGAACAGCCGTGCATTGATTAATGGTTGGATTGTAAACATAATAATAATAATTATCCTCTGTCTGGGTGCGTATAAGCAATAACCCATTCGAAGATTGCATAACTTTAATCATACCTGCACGTGTGGATGGAAACAAATCCTGCATACGATCAAAGGACTTCATATAATCTAACGATTTAAAAGGAGGTTGGACAGGCTTTTCAGGATCCAACGAAACAAAAACATAATAAGTCTCTTCTTCTTCCCAAAAATTACTACTAAAACAAATATTCCTTCGTATAAATAAACCTGATGGGATCATACGATTAGCATTAAAATTTCGATGAAGAAGAGCGAAACGAGGACTTGAGAGGAGATGCCGCCAATGATTAGATACGCATTTGAATCGAACAATTGAACGAATAGGTAATCTGAGTAAAATTTGTGTCAGTATGTCATCATGAGAAACTAATTCGGCTGAAGAAGTCGTCATACTCATCTTTGAACATGCAAATATGCAATCATATGCACGAAACTAGTCGATATTACAATTATGGAGTATATATACGAAGAAAACTCAAAGAACAACGTAATTAGGTTGGAACGCTGGTTAAAGGGAATTTGATTTGGGCCGATCTAGCATTGTAGTTGGGCTGAAGTCCTGAAGATGGGGCACACCAAAACCAGATCATATTATTTGACCTGGGACCATACGAATTTGACTACATAAAGATTTCGGGGTTATTGCACGTACGTATATATTTGATAAATATATTCAGTCATGTACGTGCACTAGAACAACAATTGTGAAATTGATCAGATGTTAGTGTCAAAAACTTTTTTTTTTCTTTCTTTTTTTGGGTAAAAGGGTTGATGACGTGGCTGTTAGAATGCTGCAAATTAGATAAGTTACCATTTTTGGGTAACTTGACTTTTAGGATCAGAAGTCAACTTCATCATTTCCTAAAAAAGAAGGTCACGAGATTGCATAAGTCCACACCATCAAACGGCTACTGTGCAGTATACAAACAACAGTTTCCTTTATTGTAATGGTGGTTCCAAAATAATAAATGGAGCCTGACCAAAACTAGAACTGTATTTTAAGTAACACCGTTTGTAAACCTAAAACTTAATCATGTGGATTTCTGTAATTATGTAATTATGGTTATGTTTTATTATTGGTGTCTTCCGCTGTGTAATATATAAAAAAAATTGCCGGTGTTACATATTGTCACAAAACGATTCTAACAGTAACATAAAATAATTATAAACAATTAACTAAAATAAAAGCATATAATGACACAATTAAATAATCCTAGGGGCAAAATAGTAATCTTACGTCTAACCCCGGAATCTGTCTGTTACACTCTCTAAGTGCTTTTGTAACAGCCTTATGTAACTACCAACAGCCTCATGTTGTGTGCAGACCCTTCTAAGTACTTTTGTAAACAACTACCAGAAACAAGTATACCATAGCATCGCGCGGTCAACCATATGTTTTTTTTTATATTTAGATTGGAGTAGCTAAGATGATGCGGTCGGCCATATATTTGTTATTTAGATAGGAGAAGGAACTCTTAGAAGTTATAACCCAAACTAACCTAAATGTCCTTGACATGTCGTTTTGACAATTTTGAAGTCCGTATTTGATGAAATAGACCCTTATAACCGTTAAAATCTTCAATACATATAAAAAATATTTTTAAGCTCGTAATCTCTAAACTAGCTAATTATAATTTACAATATTTGTTTGAATGATATTTCATCACGGTACATAAATAAATGAAAATTTGTATAAACTTTTCAAATTTTCAGCCTAAAAATTTAAGGTTCTATTTGATTGAACACTTTGCACATGTCTCTATGATCCTACGACAAGAAATGGAGTCTTATAAATCTAAATAAACCTATGGTCTTAGGAGTAAACTATTTGTAATTATAATAATATAAAACATTTTTTTTTGGCAATAGTAACGAAAACTTATATCAATACGAACACGTTTTCGAAAAGTAAACGCATTCAACAAAAGATACAAGGACTACCAATGAGGCTCACAGCTAGAAAGCGACGACATCAAAAAACTATCTATAACCGAGCCTCATTTAATCAAAGTCCGACATCCTATGCAACATATCAAACTAACCAATCCAAACTACAAAAAATCAAACACTACAAAACACATCGAAAAACAACAAATTAAGGATCAACTATTACCATCATTAATAATTTTCCGCTAGAAATCTTTATCGGACTGATTTTCTATCTTGAAAGAGGTAACATTAGAGGATCCGTCCCCAATCAATGTTCCCAAAGAGGGGGTAATAGCCCCACGATCCGCCAATTTTTGAAAAAGCCTATATTTGTCGAATCTATAGTCGCACCTAACGAGGTGTCCTTTTGTCATCCATCGAGCCCATAAACAAATTTTGAATATCTTCACCATAATCCGAGTCTTCATCAAAATCTTTGAGCTTAAAGGAACCCAACCCAGAGGCATCTTTAGTCTTCTTCCGCTTCCCCTTGCATACTTCACCAAGTTGAAATTTTAAAATATTTCAATTCAAAACGTACCAAAACTTGCAAAAACATTCGCAAGACGATACCACACAATACATCCTTCCGCTTCGTCCCATTAGGATCGGTAGCGTCTTGACCCTTTTCATTAATTTTGATTCTACTTATTTGATTGGTGACATAGTAACAATGAAAAAAGTTTTCTAATATTAAGCAAATTAAACATATCAAACCCAAAACAGAAACTAAGATCAGAAACACTAAATTGACTCGATCCTTCTCAATAACAATGTACTACTTTTATCGTTGTATGGGACAAAATGCGACATCTTCCTAACATTATGGAACTAAAAATCATTATTCATTATTATAACGACCCTCATTTTTCCATTCTATATTTTTCCAATATTAAAAGCCCAAACAATATAATTAAAACTTAATGATTAAACTTTAATCAACAATTGTTAAGTGTTAAGAGTTAGAAAACATATTAATTAACTTTGTACAAAAATTGACAAGTTAATAAAAGATGAAAATAATAAACTGTTAGTCGACACTCACTGCTAATTAAAATTTATGCATTTATGTAATATTATAACTAATAACCTATAAGTAATAAATAAAAAGTGACATTTATATAAATAATAAAACAATTGGGAACTAAATATATACAAGTCATGAATTAGTAAAAAGAAAATAATACTTATCATGTCGTAAATGTAAAAAAAATAATAATAATAATAGTAATAATAATGAGACTAAAAAAATCTTACATCCTTATGTTGACTAAAAATAAAGTGTAAACTAGTACATCCTTATGTTGACTAATTATAAACTAGTACCACCTATTGTTGACTAAAAATTATAAAATAAAATAAAATCATTAATTAGAACATCCTTATGTTGACTAACACTCTAATACTTGCACTATATAAACACCTAGTTTCTCATTCACAAATCACACCAAAATCCTCTCTCAAAAACAATCTCTCCCTCTCCCTCTCTTGTGGTATTCGGATCTTCAAGCTTGTTCTTCGTGTTCTTCAAGAATCTTCAAGGAGTTCTTCAAGATTTTCAAGGCTTTGATCTTCCATCTTCATCGTGTTCATCTTTTCTTTGTTAATTATCTTGAATCTTCAAAGGTATAATATAAACCCTAAACTATTTACATAAACTTTGATCTTTGATAATTCATATTCATATTATAAACTTGTTATTCATAATTATATACATAAACACACCTAGATTTATATATACATATATACATGTAAAAAAAAATATTTATATATATATACATATATATACGAATTATATATACATATACATATTAAAACCTTAAACCCTAATTACACCTAAACTATAATTCTTAAACAATAATTAATTAAACTCTAAACATTTATGAAACCCTAGGACATTAATTACTAAACCCTAGTTATTAATTACTACTTTAATTAACTAACCCTAATTAATGAAACCCTAATACTACTTATACTAGTACTTAACATGTATACACTATTACTATTACTAGCACCTATAACCTACTAATTATATTGTAGCACAAAAACATTTTGAGATATGTATTAGAGATGTATAGATCTTCAAACTTTCTTGACGAATGGTTTCTACGAGATTCTAGGCAGAGGGTTTGGATTTCCGATTTAAAGGGTCCTATGGCTCAAGCCCCTAGATCTAAATTAGCCATTCGAAGGGAAAGGGGTGATTGGAAGCTTATCTAATACGGCAAGTATCCTAAAATGGAAACACTCATAAAATTAGAAACTCTCTAGTCATAGAAACTTAGTAAAATAAGAAACTTTCTAAAAATAGAAACTTTATAAAAATAGTAACTTACTAGGAATAGAAACTTAGTAAAACAAACTATACTTAAACACATACTTAAACTTAAACATGGGCAAAACACTTAACTACTCTTAAATGTCAATAGGTTGACTTTCCTGCTCACTCGTTCAACTCTCTATTCCGAGAAATAACTCTCTCTACTTACTAAGGTGAATTCATAGCCCCACTCTTTATTGCTAGCAAACTTATTTAACTTATTCGGGGTGAGACACATGCTGCTTTTACTATTTACAATTTAGACACAAGTACCAACTGCTAAAACTATGCTATACCCGGCTACGTCCGACTAAGTCCCTACAGTGATATTTTTAAGTGCTGCGGCATGCTTATTTATTGGGGGTAGGCCTATCGGGAGTAACGTCCCCGATACATTTGACTCAGTCTTTGTATTACTTGATAATGAAATTTAAACCGACAAGGACAGACACAACTTGTCATGGGGCAAACTTGAACGTTTAGTCTAAATATCACGCACTGGCATAACTTTTGGATCTGCGAGATCTACTTTTTGATCCTGCGGGAGATCAACTTTACAACTAAATCTTGTGGTCTAAAAACAACGATAACTACTTTTGTTAAACCTATGAACTTCACTCAACCTTTTTGGTTGACACTTTAGCATGTTTTGTCTCAGGTGCTGTTTGATTCAAGCTTTCTTATCTACTACTTATGTGATGCTACTTGGACTTAGGATCAAGAGATATCGCATTTATTACTTCTGCATATGAACAATTACTTTATCGTTATTTCCATTATTGTAACGACATTTCATTTTCCGCTGCGTACTCAATAAAGTTAAATTTTCTCATTTAGTATTGTTCTCGTATTATATTATGTTGGTTTATTTGATATTAGTAACGTTTCTTCCAGACCCTATTGGGAGGACGTTACAGATTGGTATCAGAGCATAACCAGGCTGTTATAGAGAACCAGGATTGCATTTTTATGTGTGCCTTACTTGCTAGCTAGGGTGCCTTAGCAATCTAGGAAACTATAACCTTTCATGCCTTACACTTAAAGCACTTAGGATTGCCTTATAATCTTAACAATCATGCTTTACCAAACTTGACTTAAAGATTCTAATCAAAGTCTCTTTCCTAATGTAGGACTACAACTTTTCTTGACCATAGTGCCTTTAATTGTTGCCTTTAACTGTTAAATGCTACACTATACTTTAGAAACTTTACTTATCTTAGAATGCCGAGCTAATCTAAGAACTCTGCTCACTTTCCTGAGTACTATCCAATTACACCACCGCATCTAAATGCGACACAATGATTTCAGAAATTCTTGACATTCATAAGTCATCTATCATGGTTATGTGTATTACATATGTATTACATGAAATATTATCCATGATTTTGAAACTCTTATAATTGTTACTACTCACACACAAACGTATATAACTCCCTGTTATATCACGTACATATATGCCTTATGCCTTTATGCATCGGTTTGTGAATCGAAAAATGTCATTGGGTTATCACAGTATACGAATTGAAAGTCTTTAATCAAAAGATTATTAGATTACATACTTATCATTTTATGATCTCGACACGTCATACTGCCATTATTAAAGTATATACACATCATATCTTATTATATCTTATCGTATCTATCCCAATAGATTTTGTCTAACACTTTTCCTAAATTCCCTCCGTAAATTACGGAAATCTTTTTGCTATATACACGTATTCGAGGAGACGAATATATCATCCAGTATTCAACACTAATCTCATATCAAAAACCCTAATTCCAAACACATAATATGGATTCCTCGAACTCTTCGAGCTCCAATGGCAGCGTAACCGGAATGAACCAACCAATCAGCCATCATCTATTTTGGATGAATTGGGGATGGGTTCGTAGTAAACTTAATCAATGGAGACAAGAAGAAGGTGATCCCTTCCACCAACCGAATTCACCTCTTGGTGAAGAACCTGAAGCACTTACTGGCGAACCCGTTCGGAACACTATTTTCACCCTCATTTCCAGGATATCCAGTCAAGAATATATAATATCTAAAATTTTAGATCTTATTCATCCACTTGTCCGAACCGCCAATCATCCCGGAATAATAGAAGAAGTCAACGAGCTTCGCGCTCGAGTAGTGGCTCTGGAGAATATGGTGCGAAACCTACGAACACCAGCAGCAGCACCAGCAGCATAACCAGTACCACCAGTACCATCGGCATCACCACCAACATCACCACCAACATCACCAGCTTCACCAACGACAACATCCGTATTCCACGCCTCAACATCACACTCAGTACCTCAAACATTAACATCATACGCCCCATAGATACCAAGGAATATTAGTAATAATGAGTTAAGATGTATTGACTCATTCTTCCTGAAGAATTACATATGTATACTTTATATATATGGATTGGAACAATAATAAATCTTTTCGTACTAAGCTATTACGTGTGAATCTTAACTAGTATGTACTACATGGTTAATTCATATCACAATATGCTATGATGTACATCTTTTGTTAATAACTTAACAATCGTTAATCATTGCTTCAATACAATAAACTCCATTTCGTAATAAACCAAGTGTATTACTCAAATACATGATTGATTGTATACTTTAATTTTCGATGTACTCGAAACTTTCTAGAAAATATCATTAGTGCCTTATGAATTTCACAAGAATTCCAAGAGCACCAACATCATATACCGAAGTATATCAATAACAATGAAAGATGAAGTATTAATTCATAACTTCATTAGCGAAATATTTCACGACAATTATGAAATCTCTAAGGTTTTGGAGATTATTTATTCTCGTTTCAACAACAAATCAAATGAGTTTAATATTATATTAGCTCATTAAAACCATGATTACATCTGAAGAATACATATATGAACGTATATCTTCTCTTTTGTACAAACTGTTAATTGTAAAAAAATATTTTAACGGGTAGGTAAAACCCGAGAGATATTCATATCTCATATAAATATGTTACATTGTACATTTTTCCATTCTGATTCAGCAGTTGTTAACTATACTACTTACATTCACATGATATATGTATATGTTCACCAAAGAAAAACCATTTTCATACAAATTCAATTACATACTCTGATTTTGACATATCGGAACTTAAGTAAAGCTTTAACAAGTGTTATCTTCCTAAAGATCACTACATTCATGAATTATATTCATTCGTATTCTATGATGAATTATCAAATCAAACCACCGAACATACCATTCCTTACTTTTGAAAATCACAACATTTCTTCGTCAACCGTTAGATCCATTGATGGATGCATCTTACGCTTAAACACTTCAAATTCAAAATTCTTGAAAACATCCTTTGAATCTTGACGATCGCAATCAGCGTTTAATCATCTAAAAATGAAATTTCTTGAAACCATTTCGGATTGATAACCGATGATTCAAATATGGCTGCATTAAATGTAGAGGAAACAGAAAAATTGTAGATGGTCTTAAGGGCCAACAGTTTGATAATAAAGAATGGTACGTTGGAAAAGCTCAAAAGAAAATTTGGAACTGAAAAACGGATTGAGCTAACCATGGAGGAGACCAAGGACAAACACAAGGGCCAAACCCTATATTCAAAGAATCCAGGTAATTTTGGATCCGGTGAAATCTTTAGAGAATATCTTGCTCCGAAGTCATGTTAAAAGCTTGCGGAAAGTTTTTCTTCATCAACTTTCAAACTTAGAAATTCCAAAATATCATCATAAATATCCTCTATATTTCGAAAGATATCTTCATAACGATTCATGTCTGCAATTAAGTATCTCTTTGCGATATCTTTATAAAGGAAACTGTTTTAGTTTCTATATTCTGTAAAATTCGAGTTTAAATTATAAATGCTTTGAAGAAGTGTTGGGAATTGAAGCATGAGTTAGTATAATATAATGACGTCAGGCCAACGTGATTATATTACAGTAAGTCATGCTAAGTTTTTAATGGAAGATGATGATTCATAGATTTTATAATCATCATTTTCCATGTTACACGACTCTTATATTCTATTTAACCTCTAAACATATCAAGAAAATATTTTTCTTGGAGATTCGGTCTTTTCCGGATATTCTGGTAATATGACAAATCAAATCGTGCTATTACCTTTCCTTTCTACTTTATATATTATGATCATTCGAAACTTCATACCTATGAATTCTGGACCATTACTCGCTTGACTTGAAGTCGGGAAGAAGAAACAAAAGCATAAAGCTCCGACATATAAGGGAAAATATAAAGCCCGATAACGACTCCGAAATTACAAACCGTGTATATCAATGCGTATAGCAATATAAAGACACGGGATAATTAAAAACACTATAACCCCAAGAGCATAGTAGAAGTAAACAGATTCCTCTGGCGGTAAAAGAAAAAGAAGAATGACTGCATAGATGGTCAATATAATAACCAGGATCAGAACTGGATTAAGCATTTTCTTAATCTTTTGGAAGTTTGAATTGAGAAAGAAAGTATAGAAGTGGTGAAGATAATGAAACGAAAGAAGCTAATTTATAGCAAAATTCCAAACACATCAATCGAGGCAAATCACCGCATTTAATCAAACAAATCTCAAAATTTCGTAAATACCGGAGAATCAAATCTTATAGATTACGAAGATTTCCTTTAATTCCTTGAATTCCGGAAATCAATCGTGACTACGTCAAAAGTTAAGGCGAACATTTAATTTTCTCATTTCACTCTTTTATGATAGCTTCATTTATACTCTTCCTATAAACGAATCGTTTTATCCATATTATTCAATAGTGATAAAACTTTATTTTTCAACTTATATTCATCATTAAAATATTCTTGTTGTAAACAATGAAGATCTCTATCAAATTTCATGACTGTGATTTTCACGAACTCCTCTTTGTTTGTCTGCCCTAATATTGTGGCATAAAATGCTCAAGGTTTTAAATGAGCTCAATACTATTCATAACACATTTCATGTATTCAATTTACTGAAATGACTTGTATAACATCATCATTTTGAATGATCTTCGCATTAATGATAAAATGCACTTCGTTGAATAACCTATAGAAATCATGGAAGGAGAGGTCAAACAAACGCGTAAAAGCAATATACCTATCGTTAAAGTCCGTTGGAATTCGCGTAGAGGCCCCGAATATACCTGGGAACGCAAAGACCATATGAAACAGAAATATCCCCATCTCTTCTCAACTGCTGATGCAAACGAGGAAACTACCTAAAAACTTCGGGACGAAGTTTTCAATAACGGGGAGGTACTATAACGACCCTCATTTTTCCATTCTATATTTTTCCAATATTAAAAGCCCAAACAATATAATTAAAACTTAATGATTAAACTTTAATCAACAATTGTTAAGTGTTAAGAGTTAGAAAACATATTAATTAACTTTGTACAAAAATTGACAAGTTAATAAAAGATGAAAATAATAAACTGTTAGTCGACACTCACTGCTAATTAAAATTTATGCATTTATGTAATATTATAACTAATAACCTATAAGTAATAAATAAAAAGTGACATTTATATAAATAATAAAACAATTGGGAACTAAATATATACAAGTCATGAATTAGTAAAAAGAAAATAATACTTATCATGTCGTAAATGTAAAAAAAATAATAATAATAATAGTAATAATAATGAGACTAAAAAAATCTTACATCCTTATGTTGACTAAAAATAAAGTGTAAACTAGTACATCCTTATGTTGACTAATTATAAACTAGTACCACCTATTGTTGACTAAAAATTATAAAATAAAATAAAATCATTAATTAGAACATCCTTATGTTGACTAACACTCTAATACTTGCACTATATAAACACCTAGTTTCTCATTCACAAATCACACCAAAATCCTCTCTCAAAAACAATCTCTCCCTCTCCCTCTCTTGTGGTATTCGGATCTTCAAGCTTGTTCTTCGTGTTCTTCAAGAATCTTCAAGGAGTTCTTCAAGATTTTCAAGGCTTTGATCTTCCATCTTCATCGTGTTCATCTTTTCTTTGTTAATTATCTTGAATCTTCAAAGGTATAATATAAACCCTAAACTATTTACATAAACTTTGATCTTTGATAATTCATATTCATATTATAAACTTGTTATTCATAATTATATACATAAACACACCTAGATTTATATATACATATATACATGTAAAAAAAAATATTTATATATATATACATATATATACGAATTATATATACATATACATATTAAAACCTTAAACCCTAATTACACCTAAACTATAATTCTTAAACAATAATTAATTAAACTCTAAACATTTATGAAACCCTAGGACATTAATTACTAAACCCTAGTTATTAATTACTACTTTAATTAACTAACCCTAATTAATGAAACCCTAATACTACTTATACTAGTACTTAACATGTATACACTATTACTATTACTAGCACCTATAACCTACTAATTATATTGTAGCACAAAAACATTTTGAGATATGTATTAGAGATGTATAGATCTTCAAACTTTCTTGACGAATGGTTTCTACGAGATTCTAGGCAGAGGGTTTGGATTTCCGATTTAAAGGGTCCTATGGCTCAAGCCCCTAGATCTAAATTAGCCATTCGAAGGGAAAGGGGTGATTGGAAGCTTATCTAATACGGCAAGTATCCTAAAATGGAAACACTCATAAAATTAGAAACTCTCTAGTCATAGAAACTTAGTAAAATAAGAAACTTTCTAAAAATAGAAACTTTATAAAAATAGTAACTTACTAGGAATAGAAACTTAGTAAAACAAACTATACTTAAACACATACTTAAACTTAAACATGGGCAAAACACTTAACTACTCTTAAATGTCAATAGGTTGACTTTCCTGCTCACTCGTTCAACTCTCTATTCCGAGAAATAACTCTCTCTACTTACTAAGGTGAATTCATAGCCCCACTCTTTATTGCTAGCAAACTTATTTAACTTATTCGGGGTGAGACACATGCTGCTTTTACTATTTACAATTTAGACACAAGTACCAACTGCTAAAACTATGCTATACCCGGCTACGTCCGACTAAGTCCCTACAGTGATATTTTTAAGTGCTGCGGCATGCTTATTTATTGGGGGTAGGCCTATCGGGAGTAACGTCCCCGATACATTTGACTCAGTCTTTGTATTACTTGATAATGAAATTTAAACCGACAAGGACAGACACAACTTGTCATGGGGCAAACTTGAACGTTTAGTCTAAATATCACGCACTGGCATAACTTTTGGATCTGCGAGATCTACTTTTTGATCCTGCGGGAGATCAACTTTACAACTAAATCTTGTGGTCTAAAAACAACGATAACTACTTTTGTTAAACCTATGAACTTCACTCAACCTTTTTGGTTGACACTTTAGCATGTTTTGTCTCAGGTGCTGTTTGATTCAAGCTTTCTTATCTACTACTTATGTGATGCTACTTGGACTTAGGATCAAGAGATATCGCATTTATTACTTCTGCATATGAACAATTACTTTATCGTTATTTCCATTATTGTAACGACATTTCATTTTCCGCTGCGTACTCAATAAAGTTAAATTTTCTCATTTAGTATTGTTCTCGTATTATATTATGTTGGTTTATTTGATATTAGTAACGTTTCTTCCAGACCCTATTGGGAGGACGTTACAATTATGTATATAAAAAAAAAGGACAACAATTCACGTGAAAATGAGATGAAATCTACAAAAGAGGATGATTATGTAACTTAGCTTTTGGTAGCATAAATTAGCAATGAAAATCCTTTTATCATCACTCTTCACAATCTTTTCTTCCAACCACAATCAACTATCCAACCCACTTCTTGTTGATATACAATTAACTCTGAAATATGTACCTAGTTCTTTACAGTGACTACACACCGAACCTATGAAACTCGACCCAGCTACTTACATGATAGAAAAAAAAAAAAAAAACACTTAAAAAGGTGCAAAAACACAACGGTTAAATATTGCATTCATGTGTCTAATTCAACTGTGATATCAATTAAAATGTATAGATATAAATAAATATAAATAACTTAAATAGAAGTAAGGTAATTGAGCACAATAAGCAAGATAAATTAGTACTCCCTCCATTCCATCATCAACTTTGACTTTCGACAGATTTTTTTTTTTTTTTTTTTTTTTTGAAATTTTAACTTTAATTATTTTTATTTTTATTACATAATATTTGATAAAAAATTATATGTATGGATTGGATTTTAAATTGTGTTTTTATTGGTATAATTTTAATCAAAATTTATATAACAAACACAAAATTATTTAAAGTCAATGTTACAAAACAAAAACTTTGAAAGTCAATAGTGGATACATGGAGATGGAGGAAAGTCAATAGTGGATACATGGAGATGGAGGTAACAACAATTAAACAAGGCACACTAACTATTACGAATCAATTAACCTTGTAACAAATGATGTTCAATTCCTATTCGTAAATATATAATTAGACATGAGAAAGAGATTCAAAAAAAGGAAAAGCAACAAGCCCTTGATCCCATATATCTGTATAAGATCCGGCTCGAGTAGACAAGTCAAGATCGCAAAGCTTTTGAAAAGTCTTGGACACTAAATTGTATCTTATAACAGCCTTCGAAGGAGTTTCTATCACCAAAAATGCGTCATCATCTCTTACTCCCGGAAAGAAACAATGTATTAAATATGAAGAACCTAGATACTCCCCTACAGGAAAATCAAAAATAATGTCTAGATGATACTTTTTGCACCAACCAGAGTAGTCTGTGTTCAATGTATAAATATCAATCACATAACCCGATGAATAAAAAACATCAAATAACATCAAAGAATCACGAGATTCAACAAGAGGTGGATAACAACGCCACCATGGTTTATTAAAGTTGTAGGGTCGTACAGGTAAAGGAATTTTATCGCCTCGACTCTCATTGATCTTAAGATAAAAAATCGAGTAACGACATGCCCAATGAATTGCACCATTCCAATATACTCCAGCTATAGTCTGGAAATAAAACCTGCAGTCAATCTTTAGATCATCATGACTCACAGAAGACACCCAACTCTTGCTTTTCGATGAGTAAACTTCAATACGTCCAGAAACACGATTTGAATAGGTGCGAACGCAAACAAGTTTATAATGAGGAGATTTAAGAGGATCAAAAACTAAAGTCATACCGCAAGGTACAATATCAAAGTGGTCATCCCTATCAAATTCTGGAATGGCCGTGCATTGATTAATGGTTGGATTGTAAACATAATAATAATAATAATAATAATAATAATAATAATAATAATAATAATAATAATAATAATAATAATAATAATAATAATAATTATTATTATTATTATTATTATTATTATTATTATTATTATTATTATTATTATTATTATTATTATTATTATTATTATTATTATTATTATTATTATCATCATCCTTTGTCACGGTGCGAATTAGCAATAACCCATTCAAAGATTGCACAACTTTAATCATACCTGCACGTGTGGATGGAAACAAATCCTGCATACGATCAAAGGACTTCATATAATCTAAGGATTTAAAAGGTGGTTGGACAGGCTTCTCAGGATCGAATGAAACAAAAACATAATAAGTCTCTTTTTCCAAAATTCACTACTAAAACAAATACTCCGTCGTATAAATAAACCTGATGGGGATGAGATACGATTAGCGTTAGAATTTCGATGAAGAAGAGCGAAACGAGGACTTGAAAGGAGATGCCGCCAATGATTAGATACGCATTTGAATCGAACAATTGAACAAACAGGTAATCTGAGTAAAATTTGTGTCAATATGTCATCATGAGAAACTAATTCGGCTGAAGTAGTCGTTAAACTCTGAATATGCAATCATGCTCATGCATCAAACTAGTCGACATAATATATATATGAAAAAGGTTGAAACCCTAGTTAAACGGAGTTTAAATTGGGCCGATCTAGCATTGTAGTTGGGCTAAAGAGGGACACACCTGATCATACTATTAATTTGACCCGGCCATACGATTTTGACTACAAAAAGATTTGGTTATTACACGTATTAGTGCACACACAAAAGAATAAATTGAAAGGCAGACAGGTGAAAGAAAATTGGACGTAACATATACCTATCAAGTTCTTCACACTTTCTATATGTGAATATTAAACAAAAAATAGATTGCAATAGTTCAAACTTCAGACTTTATAAATGTGTGTGTTAAAAAGTTTATCTTTTAAAATAAGTACATATACATATACATACTTATATCAATTTAAAAAAAAAACCTTTGATTCATTTTTACGTCTAGGTTAAACTATACGAGAATTACAAAACAAGCAGTATATACGATGCAAATTAACATAAATACAAATTTATCATACAAGCAGTATATACGATGCTAATTCAGGTTTAACCTTCAATGGTGGGGTTTCTTATCCTGTTAACATGGATCGGGTTTCTTTAAATGTAAATCATCACATGAATATCGCTAAGGGTTTAGATGACAACGATGCGCTTGACCCAAACTCAATCTCAAACTTAAATGTGGTTCAATCTGATGTTGGAAGCGACATGTTGGTGATTTTAGTGTTTTCAACAATCATTTTAGTTAATTGGGATTTACTAGAAAGCAAAGGCTTATCGAATTAAGCTCAATGACGAGTTTGGAGAGTGTGGAGTGCACGCTCGTTCGGGTTAATTCGATAAGGTATTAGAAATTACATCTTTTCATGGAAAGGTAACCACGAATGGTTACATCTCTTCATGAAGAGTGATGTTATTTCTAAAAGATGTAAATGAAGGGTTGCGTCTTTTCGTTGAATGGTTACATCCTTTGGTTGAAAGGTTGCGTACTTTCACTCGCACCTTTTCGCTTCCTATAAATATAGGAATATGGTTTTGCTTTCATTTTTTTAAAAAAACAGAAAACACACACATACTCTCTAACAATTTGATCAGTGATTTCATTGCCAAAAACACTGATTGCGTTCTTGTCTTATCCCTGTAAAGATTTCGTGCAACCAAGGCAATCGTAGGGTCGAAATACTTTATAGAGAAAGTGATTACACGATTCAAGAATGAATCCGGCAGTCAATTCATACCCTGATTTCTAACAAATCTATAAAGTATTTTCGTTCATAATCATGAATGATGAATCTTTGAAGAACGTATGACATAAAAGAAATAATATATTCTTTGTGTGATAATCGGTGATGGATATGAGATTAATTTGTCGGTGTAACAATTCAATGGAATTCATTCCATGGCCTCGTGGCACAATCATATGGATATCATCATATTCATATGGCACCATAATATGAATTAATGATTTCATTTAGCAAATGCCACATACATGTGGTTGAAAAGAAGTCGGTCTGTTGGTGGTAACCGATTTGTACGAATATAAGAAAGTAAAAGAAGTGTAATTTGGAGAAACTTGCATGGATAAATTTGGTGTTCTTTTCTGACTTTGCAGCACATCTCTCTCCAAATGCATCATGGCCAGGTTCTTTCGTGTGTAATTTATTAAATATATTTACAATAGCCAGTGTGTATGTCCGATTGGTGGGTAATGAAAGGGGTGGCAAACCCGGAATTTTGTATTTCTTTCAACGCCGCCAAAATCATAAATCTCTTTCTTTGAGTTTGTCTCTTTTCTAAAACCGGGAAATTGCACAAATTATTTTGAAGTAATATTTTGCGAACGGTTTCTATTTTGGGTATAACTAAAATAGGGGTATACGTATTTAACCGGAACGTATGAATTCTTTGACTATCGCTATAGATGAAGTCAGTCAAACTACTGATATATAGTTATGACGGTTGGTAGTCGCAATGGTTCAATCTTGTAACAACGTAACAGATATGATTTTGGCAATTGTTGGGAAAGGGTGCAAGACTTTCCTAAATAAATTCATTGTGGATGTTAATTATACTAATCAAATTGGTGATGGTTAGATATTCAAACAACCGTGAATATCATAATGGTCATTTTCATACTATTGGGATATAATTTTAATTAAAATCATCTTACTTTTGGCCCGATTAATATAATAAGTGAATCAAACAAATCATGGTTTAATCACGATTGCATATCATGTATCTTGGATTTTGAAAACTAACCATGGTTTAAAGATGTTTCATTTACAACTGCTTTTCGGGAGTATTAATGGAGCGAAGCAAGAAATCACCCGGAGACGGTTATTGTCGAAAACATGTGTTGGCCTATATGGCATTTTACCCATAAAAAGGTACACGTCTTTTGCTTTTGAATTACTACTGTATTAGATCAAAGTTTGTGCAAAGGATAATCGACGTTACGTATAACGCGTATAACAGTCAATTTGATGTTGCAATTATCGTTATTTAATTAATATTGTATTGAATGGATATTGCATGAAACGGTGTCACCCTTGGTGTTCAAATATTGTTGATTTTGCCAAAATGGGTAATCTTTGCACATCCTTTTAACAATGTGAACGTGGAACGAACACATGACCTTAAATATCAGATGGCCAGATGGGGCATGACTTTTGTTGATAATAAGTCACTTGTTAAGCCCAACAAAGAAGTCCCATGAGTAAAATAAATGAATTAATTTCATCTTGAACATATGTCATGATGGACGTAAATGGGAGGATTTGTTTACAAAATGGTTTTGACCATGTGTAGAATTTATATTAATATAATCATATAATCAAGGGATGTCAAAAGGGGACAAACTGTGATAGAATAAGTATTTCAATACTTGTAGATAATTCACAATGTTGTGACGAATTATGTTTCAATTGATAATGGGAATCCTTAAATATATTAAGGATATATTGATTAAACTATTGATCAAATAGATGATTCATCTACAAGTTGAAACAGTACACTTATAGATAAGGAATCTTGAATCAAATGATTGATGTTGGGATTATTGACACTATGAACTTTTGGTCATTTCTTCTTGATTCTGGAAGTGAATTGACTAAGGAAAGTTTATAATAATAATCTCACTATCCAATGTAATGATAATAATTGTGTACATGAGGATAATGGGGATGCATTTTCAAGTGTATACAAATTATAGGTTTACATTGATGGAATTTGAAAAATGGACATGTGGATGACTAATCAATCAATCAACTTTTAGTACACGCGTGTTTCTTATGGTATAATAAGAATTTGATAAATCCTTGGATAAAAGGATTGTAAAGGGAAATTGATTGAAGTCATAATGAATGAGATTAAAGTTCATAGTGATCTCTAGTGATGGGATGTCTTGTGACTAAGGCATGTATTTGAACAAGTGAAAGTGTAGACACTTATGCCTTAGACAACTAGTTTTTCGTTAGTTGATCACGAATAGTGTGATATATGTGGATTTTGTTGGGTCACAACAAAATTTAAAATTACATGATAAAAGAGTTAGCCTAAGACTTAAGTGCGCACAAGTTGGCTAATGATGTGGGATTGAAGTCCATTAAATCTTTCAAAGTGAGACGCCCAATTCCCTTCTAGTACAACGCTAGGAGCTGAATTCAATGAGGTAAGCTTACTTTCTGAAGATTGAAACACATAAATATTCTGATCCCAAAGTATGTGTTTAGACCCGTAAGTGGAGTTAGGTTGAAGTTTAACTTCTTAATAGTTCTTTTGAAAAATTGCAAATGCGGGTGCAAGATGTAAAAGAACTACCTATGTGAACAAGAAGTTTTGCCGCTTCAATGGAGCTTTGGACTTAGCTGCCAATATGTTCACTGAAGGATTGAGACACATGGCTTATAATAGTGTCAAGATTGTCTTAGGGATATGTAAGAAACTGATGTGTATAATATTTTATAGTCTTCACATGAGTGGAAGGGTTCAATTTCTGAAACACCCTGATACTCGAATTCTCGTAAATATTATACTAAGTGAAAATTCAATTTCTAAAACATTTTCATTTATGCATTGGTTTGTTCTGTTTGTTTAAGTATTTTAGTAAATCAAGAATTACACTAAAATGGGGGGGATTTGTTGGTGATTTTAGTGTTTTCAACAATCATTTTAGTTAATTGGGATTTACTAGAAAGCAAAGGCTTATCGAATTAAGCTCAATGACGAGTTTGGAGAGTGTGGAGTGCACGCTCGTTCGGGTTAATTCGATAAGGTATTAGAAATTACATCTTTTCATGGAAAGGTAACCACGAATGGTTACATCTCTTCATGAAGAGTGATGTTATTTCTAAAAGATGTAAATGAAGGGTTGCGTCTTTTCGTTGAATGGTTACATCCTTTGGTTGAAAGGTTGCGTACTTTCACTCGCACCTTTTCGCTTCCTATAAATATAGGAATATGGTTTTGCTTTCATTTTTTTAAAAAAACAGAAAACACACACATACTCTCTAACAATTTGATCAGTGATTTCATTGCCAAAAACACTGATTGCGTTCTTGTCTTATCCCTGTAAAGATTTCGTGCAACCAAGGCAATCGTAGGGTCGAAATACTTTATAGAGAAAGTGATTACACGATTCAAGAATGAATCCGGCAGTCAATTCATACCCTGATTTCTAACACGACATCCCTCCTGATGTTGGTTGCAACTCGGAAACCACTGACACTGCTTATGTTCCCAATCTTGATAATCCTTCGGTTGATACTTTGACGTTTCCGTGCATTGGTAAGACTTGTGAGAAGAAATGTTTAAGGGCTTGGAGATTTTGTTTGGATCACAAGGTCGAATTCGTTTGTTTGGCGTATAAAGGTAAAGCGGTTTCGGTTGACAATTTCAATTGTCTTTGTGGGAAAATTTGTTTTAATGGTTGTAAAAGTCGTGTTCTTGGTTCCGGTCACAATGCTTCTTCTACCTTGGCAAACGATTCGACCCCTACTGCCCTTACGGGCTCGATCTCACCCTTTAGAGAATTGTTGGTTGGATCCATGCCAATTTGTACCCCGGTTGTAGACTTGGATAATGTTCTCGAGGTTGATGAGGTTATCCCTCCCACGGTGGTAAAAGGTTCTTCATCTGTTTTGGGTCGAAAGGTTCGGGTAAGTCAGATTCGGAATCGAGGGAAGAGGGTATTAAGGACACACCATTTGACTTTGATACGGTTGCTTCCAAGTTCGGTAAACCTAACGACATTTCTTTGTTGAATCCCACTGATTTGGTTAATTCTGCTATCGGATGAACCACTCGCCGCCTTCGTAACTATGATGAACAATATGGTTGCCGAGTCCGAGAGTGTAGATGCCAATTCATCCTCATCATATGTGGCTCCCCTAAATACGACTAAAGGGAGGGGTTCAAGAAGAAGACGTCCGGTGCAAGGGGCCGAGATGGAAAAGTTCGGTGAATTCATTAAAGATGCTTAATGTTGTCGGCGTTTAGATGGTTGCTAATCGTCCGTCATACGTTTGATTGGTCACCCTCTATATCTCGATCTTCCTTGTTTTTTGTATCGTGGTCATTTTTTCTATTTTGTTGTTTAGATCTTTTGTTTAGGTTCGAGCTTGGTTGGTTTGTAGTTTTTGTTTTAAGCTCGGTTGACTTTGGTTGTACGTTATTTGGGCTTCAATTTTTTTTGAAGTTTCCTTGTTTTAATGAAGTTTTTTGTTTTTTCGCCGAAAAAAAAAAAAAAAAATTCATATAACCAAACCAAAATCTATGAACCATGTAGATTTGATAACTACACAAAGACCGGCTATGGGTGAATTTAGTATTTTTTGACGTTCTTGTCACAAAATGTCGATTTGAGTCTGATTTTTTCAGAAATAAATAACTATGTGGTGACAATGTCTTGTTTGCAAATAAAGTTCCATGGTTTTGTCTAATTAATTAAGGTAATTAGAAGTCAGGTAATGTTTTAGAGTACGAAATTCTAACAACATGGGATTAAATATAAAACATGGCATTAAAGGAATATAACTAACCTTGTGTTGTAGCCCAAGTGGTAGTGGTCTGACACTCGTTGTTAGAGGTCGGGAGTTTGACTCCTTAGGACTACAACATTGCACACAGGTTATCCATTGACTTTGAAATCCACCCAAGGTAGCCTTTTGCACATTGCGTTGCGCGGGCAGCGGGGAGAGGGAGTTTTACTGGCCATGCCCTCATATTGGTCCGGGTTTCTTCCAGGGCAGCAGTTGGGGGCTGGTTATGCAACTGCGAGAGATGATCGCATGGGTGGTTTAATTCCCCTGGGTGATCTCAAACTGCTGTTCAAAAAAGAAAAGGAATATAACTATATTTTTTACGGGGTAATATTTATTAGTATAAAGATTTTTCTAACGACAACTCTTAGTGTCGTCGTTAACATGTATTAAATTATACATCGCAGTTGATATCGACTTTTTATTGACGATTAATCAAATTTATAGTATATTTATATACCTTTAAGGACAGTCCTCGGAGTTGTCTTAAGAGAAGCTCTCTTTATTAAAGGCATTATCACTCAAAGATAGTTGTCTATTCAATAAAAATTAAATTACTAACATGTGAATAAGGTACAACTAGGTTTAAAAATAACTAGTTTAGTTTCATTCAATGAGAATTACGAATTACATAAAATTTTAATTGAGTTCTAAGGATAAGGTTTTGTTATGACAATTTGTCTAGCGCACCCACACCAGCGGAAGCGTGGATATAATTGTTTGAGGCAAACTTGCGAGAAATAATAAATGCAAAATAAAGTAACTGATAACACGACGATTTAACGTGGTTCGGCAAAACCCTGCCTACATCCACCCCAAGAGTCTCCTTTATTCTTATAATATAAAAGTACCCGGTACAAGAAAAAGTACACTATGAGTTAAACCCAAACCCAAACCCCTTAGATTTTAGTATAAAATCTAAGTTTCTCTTAAACTCTTTTACACTCCTTACAAGAATAAAACTCTCAACCTCACAAAGAAAGGTTCCCGTTGATATTACCGATCAACTCCCTATCTATTTTGTGATACCCTCACAAATAAACAAACTCCGTTGATAAACCCTATCAACTATGTTTTTCTCTCATTTGTGATATCTTAATCCTCTCTCTCTTTTGGATCACTTGATCCACTCTTGGATGATCTTCTCATCTCTTCATGCTATGTATTTATAGATCAACATATACATGTGAAAACTATATGTGAAACCAATAACCAACTTGACATGTGAAGATGCAAAATACAAATCAAACTTTTCCTTTGACTTCAACAAAGTTAGGTGATAATGCTAAAAACGAACATATATTTCATAGCATTATTCCTCAAGAAAGACAAGCTTTTAGTTGCAACTGCTCTATTTACAAGTGATATTCGTTTAAATAATAAAAGGTGAAGACAAAAGACAGATTCGACGAATTGAAGACGCAAACGACCAAAAAGCTCAAAAGTACAAAATATAATCAATGAGGTTCTAATTATTGATAAGAAACGTCTCAAAATTACAAGAGTACAAGATTCAAAACGCAAAGTACAAGATATTAAATTGTACGCAAGGACGTTCAAAAATCCGGAACCGGGACCAGAGTCAACTCTCAACGCTCGACGCAACGGACTAAAAATTACAAGTCAACTATGCACATAAATATAATATAATATTTAAATAATTCTTATAATTATTTAATATATTATATTTATTTATTAAAACGTCGACAAACAAGAAAACAAGAATTTTTAGCTGTCACCGACGGCCATGCGATCGCATGGCCTGGAGGAAGAAATCCCATGCGATTTCATGGCCAACTTTTCCAGTTCACAGGCCTATAAAAATCGAGCTTTGGTGCACCATTTAACCATCCATCAATCTCTCTATCTATATGTAAACGTATATATTTATATTTATATTTTAATTTTAATTTTAATTTTAAATCCTAATAATAAGGGTATGTTAGTGAATGTTGTAAGGGTGTAAGTCGAAATTCTGTCCGTGTAACGCTACGCTATTTTTAATCATTGTAAGTTATGTTCAACCTTTTTAATTTAATGTCTCGTAGCTAAGTTATTATTATGCTTATTTAATCCGAAGTAATCATGATGTTGGGCTAAAAATATTAAAATTAGGTAATTGGGCTTTGTACCATAATTGGGGTTTGGACAAAAGAACGACACTTGTGGAAATTAGACTATGGGCTATTAATGGGCTTTATATTTGTTTAACTAAATGATAGTTTGTTAATTTTAATATAAAGATTTACAATTGGACGTACCTATAAATAACCATATACACTCGATCGGACACGATGGGCGGGGTATTTATATGTACGAATAATCGTTCATTTAACCGGACACAGGAATGGATTAATAGCCACTAGAATTATTAAAACAGGGGTAAAATTATGTACAAGGACACTTGACATAATTGATAACAAAGTATTAAAACCTTGGGTTACACTCAGTCGAAATCCTGGTGTAATTATTAAACAAAGTATTAAAATCTTGTTACAGCTTAAGTCCCCAATTAGTTTGAATATTTAAACTTCGGGTATAAGGATAATTTGACGAGGACACTCGCACTTTATATTTATGACTGATGGACTGTTATGGACAAAAACCAGACGGACATATTAAATAATCCAGGACAAAGGACAATTAACCCATGGGCATAAAACTAAAATCAACACGTCAAACATCATGATTACGGAAGTTTAAATAAGCATAATTCTTTTATTTTATATTTAATTTCCTTTATTTTATATTTAATTGCTCTTCTAATTATCGCATTTTTATTTATTGTTATTGTATTTAATTGCACTTTTAATTATCGTACTTTTTAATTATCGCAAGTTTATTTTATCGCACTTTTATTATTCGCAATTTCATTATCGTTATTTACTTTACGCTTTAAATTAAGTCTTTTATTTATTTAATATTTTACATTTTGTTTTAACTGCAACTAAAGTTTTTAAAATCGACAAACCAGTCATTAAACGGTAAAAACCCCCCTTTATAATAATAATATTACTTATATATATATTTATATTTTTATAAATTTAAACTAATATAGCGTTAAGCTTTGTGAAAAAGATTTCTTGTAGAACGAACCGGACTTACTAAAAACTACACTACTGTACGATTAGGTACACTGCCTATAAGTGTTGTAGCAAGGTTTAAGTATATCCGTTCAATAAATAAATAAATATCTTGTGTAAAATTGTATCGTATTTAATAGTATTTCCTGCTAAAATTTAAAAGCTATTTTATATACACCTCGCATAACATCAAGTATTTTTGGCGCCGCTGCCGGGGAACTTAAAAATTTAGCTTAAAAGCCGGAAGCGCAACGCTATATAAAAAAAAAAAATTGTTATTTTTAGTTTACTTTTATAAAAATACGTTTTTGTAAAAATACGTTTTAAAAATTTAAAAATATAAAAAGAAAAACAAAAATTTATATATTTTTAAGAGTTTGTTAAATATATAAGTTTTATAAAGTTTCTTTATTTTTATTTTTAGTATTTAAAAATATAAATTTTATTTAAATATTGTGTTTTTTTTATAAAACATCAAAACAGCAAAACAGAAAAAAAAAATTATAAAAGTTTACGGGCTACACTGTAGCAGCCCAACTCATCTGACCCGATTTTCTACTTCATGCGATCGCATGAATATATAGCATACACTCCATGCGATCGCATGGAGTGATTTGACTCGTCTGAAACATAAGCTGTACGAAATTAGGGTTTATAATAATAATTTTTATTAATTAATAACCCTAATTAGTTTTGCCATAGTTATCTGTATCCTTAATATCTGTATTTTCGCTCGTATTTATTTTTAATTCATAGTTTTTGCCATAGTTATTTTTATTTCTAGATTTTTAGGCCTTGCCGTAAAATCCCTTAAGTGCTTTTTCTTTAGACTAAGATTTAGGTACTTTAGAATTTTGCGACGCCTTTTTAAGTTTTAGTACATTTTTAAGTTATTTCCATTTGAGATATAGTTTTACTTATAAGCTTTAAGACGCAACTTTTAGTTTTAATTTTTTAGTTCCTTTTTAAGTTTAGACGCGCTATTTTCTTATTTCTCGACGCCTTTTACCTATGTATCAATTATCATTCCAATTAGTAATCTCAATTTGCGATTATAACTTTAAGTTAGTGGTAGTAATAAGGTTGGGTTAGGCGAATGTTTTAAAGTTTTATAAGTCACTCTTTTTATTTCTTATTTTTCAACGCCTTTTTCAATTTTTCTTTTCTTTTTCGACCTTTTTCGACGCGCTCTTTTTCTTTCTTATTTCTCGCTATTCTAGTTTTTAGGACATAGATTTTTATTCTACTTCTTATCTAAATTTCTTAAAATTACGAAAATTTATTTTAAGTGGTTAAATTGATAGACATCAAAATTTTCTGGTTCGTAGTAATAGTTGGATTTGTACGTGGACCGGGTTATTGGAGCCAAACAGTCCTCAATTATATTGAGACCAAACGAATCCTGCCCCTCTGCTGCATCTTTTGGCTATTCGAAACGTGGGCAAAATCAGAAAAGTCTATTGATTGGATAACTTATATAATTTTTCTTTCCTTTTTAAAAACTAATAGGATATTCAGTGAATGCACCGAGCAAGACGTTCACCACCTTTTGTACGTTCACCACCTGTAACTAGATCAAGACATTTAGCAAATATTACCGCCGTTTATTTTTCTTTAGAATCGTCATCCAGTCGACCAAGTACACTGAAATGTCCCGTTCTTATTGATTAAAAACGTTCCATATTAATTGATTTCGTTGCGAGGTTTTGACCTCTATATGAGACGTTTTTCAAAGACTGCATTCATTTTTAAACAAACCATAACCTTTATTTCATCAATAAAGGTTTAAAAAGCTTTACGTAGATTATCAAATAATGATAATCTAATATATCCTGTTTACACACGACCATTACATAATGGTTTACAATACAAATATGTTACAACAAAATAAGTTTCTTGAATGCAGTTTTTACACAATATCATACAAGCATGGACTCCAAATCTTGTCCTTATTTAAGTATGCGACAGCGGAAGCTCTTAATAATCACCTGAGAATAAACATGCTTAAAACGTCAACAAAAATGTTGGTGAGTTATAGGTTTAACCTATATATATCAAATCGTAACAATAGACCACAAGATTTCATATTTCAATACACATCCCATACATAGAGATAAAAATCATTCATATGGTGAACACCTGGTAACCGACAATAACAAGATGCATATATAAGAATATCCCCATCATTCCGGGACACCCTTCGGATATGATATAAATTTCGAAGTACTAAAGCATCCGGTACTTTGGATGGGGTTTGTTAGGCCCAATAGATCTATCTTTAGGATTCGCGTCAATTAGGGTGTCTGTTCCCTAATTCTTAGATTACCAGACTTAATAAAAAGGGGCATATTCGATTTCGATAATTCAACCATAGAATGTAGTTTCACGTACTTGTGTCTATTTTGTAAATCATTTATAAAACCTGCATGTATTCTCATCCCAAAAATATTAGATTTTAAAAGTGGGACTATAACTCACTTTCACAGATTTTTACTTCGTCGGGAAGTAAGACTTGGCCACTGGTTGATTCACGAACCTATAACAATATATACATATATATCAAAGTATGTTCAAAATATATTTACAACACTTTTAATATATTTTGATGTTTTAAGTTTATTAAGTCAGCTGTCCTCGTTAGTAACCTACAACTAGTTGTCCACAGTTAGATGTACAGAAATAAATCGATAAATATTATCTTGAATCAATCCACGACCCAGTGTATACGTATCTCAGTATTGATCACAACTCAAACTATATATATTTTGGAATCAACCTCAACCCTGTATAGCTAACTCCAACATTCACATATAGAGTGTCTATGGTTGTTCCGAAATATATATAGATGTGTCGACATGATAGGTCGAAACATTGTATACGTGTCTATGGTATCTCAAGATTACATAATATATAATACAAGTTGATTAAGTTATGGTTGGAATAGATTTGTTAGCAATTTTCACGTAGCTAAAATGAGAAAAATTATCCAATCTTGTTTTACCCATAACTTCTTCATTTTAAATCCGTTTTGAGTGAATCAAATTGCTATGGTTTCATATTGAACTCTATTTTATGAATCTAAACAAAAAAAGTATAGGTTTCTAGTCGGAAAAATAAGTTACAAGTCGTTTTTGTAAAGTTAGTCATTTCAGTCGAAAGAACGACGTCTAGATGACCATTTTAGAAAACATACTTCCACTTTGAGTTTAACCATAATTTTTGGATATAGTTTCATGTTCATAATAAAAATCATTTTCTCAGAATAACAACTTTTAAATCAAAGTTTATCATAGTTTTTAATTAACTAACCCAAAACAGCCCGCGGTGTTACTACGACGGCGTAAATCCGGTTTTACGGTGTTTTTCGTGTTTCCAGGTTTTAAATCATTAAGTTAGCATATCATATAGATATAGAACATGTGTTTAGTTGATTTTAAAAGTCAAGTTAGAAGGATTAACTTTTTTTTGCGAACAAGTTTAGAATTAACTAAACTATGTTCTAGTGATTACAAGTTTAAACCTTCGAATAAGATAGCTTTATATGTATGAATCGAATGATGTTATGAACATCATTACTACCTTAAGTTCCTTGGATGAACCTACTGGAAAAGAGAAAAATGGATCTAGCTTCAATGGATCCTTGGATGGCTCAAAGTTCTTGAAGCAAAATCATGACACGAAAACAAGTTCAAGTAAGATCATCACTTGAAATAAGATTGTTATAGTTATAGAAATTGAACCAAAGTTTGAATATGATTATTACCTGGTATTAGAATGATAACCTACTGTAAGAAACAAAGATTTCTTGAGGTTGGATGATCACCTTACAAGATTGGAAGTGAGCTAGCAAACTTGAAAGTATTCTTGATTTTATGAAACTAGAACTTTTGGAATTTATGAAGAACACTTAGAACTTGAAGATAGAACTTGAGAGAGTTCAATTAGATGAAGAAAATTGAAGAATGAAAGTGTTTGTAGGTGTTTTTGGTCGTTGGTGTATGGATTAGATATAAAGGATATGTAATTTTGTTTTCATGTAAATAAGTCATGAATGATTACTCATATTTTTGTAATCTTATGAGATATTTCATGCTAGTTGCCAAATGATGGTTCCCACATGTGTTAGGTGACTCACATGGGCTGCTAAGAGCTGATCATTGGAGTGTATATACCAATAGTACATACATCTAAAAGCTGTGTATTGTACGAGTACGAATACGGGTGCATACGAGTAGAATTGTTGATGAAACTGAACGAGAATGTAATTGTAAGCATTTTTGTTAAGTAGAAGTATTTTGATAATTGTATTGAAGTCTTTCAAAAGTGTATAAATACATATTAAAACACTACATGTATATACATTTTAACTGAGTCGTTAAGTCATCGTTAGTCGTTACATGTAAGTGTTGTTTTGAAACCTTTAGGTTAACGATATTGTTAAATGTTGTTAACCCAATGTTTATAATAACAAAAGAGATTTTAAATTATTATATTATCATGATATTATGATGTACGAATATCTCTTAATATGATATATATACATTAAATGTCGTTACAACGATAAACGTTACATATATGTCTTGTTTCAAAATCATTAAGTTAGTAGTCTTGTTTTTACATATGTAGTTCATTGTTAATATAATTAATGATATGTTTACTTATCATAATATCATGTTAACTATATATATAACCATATATATGTCATCATATAGTTTTTTTTTTACAAGTTTTAACGTTCGTGAATCACCGGTCAACTTGGGTGGTCAATTGTCTATATGAAACCTATTTCAATTAATCAAGTCTTAACAAGTTTGATTGCTTAACATGTTGGAAACATTTAATCATGTAAACATCAATCTCAATTAATATATATAAACATGGAAAAGTTTGGGTCACTACAGTACCTACCCGTTAAATAAATTTCGTCCCGAAATTTTAAGCTGTTGAAGGTGTTGACGAATCTTCTGGAAATAGATGCGGGTATTTCTTCTTCATCTGATCTTCACGCTCCCAGGTGAACTCGGGTCCTCTACGAGCATTCCATCGAACCTTAACAATTGGTATCTTGTTTTGCTTAAGTCTTTTAACCTCACGATCCATTATTTCGACGGGTTCTTCGGTGAATTGGAGTTTTTCGTTGATTTGGATTTCATCTAACGGAATAGTGAGATCTTCTTTAGCAAAACATTTCTTCAAATTCGAGACGTGGAAAGTGTTATGTACAGCCGCGAGTTGTTGAGGTAACTCAAGTCGGTAAGCTACTGGTCCGACACGATCAATAATCTTGAATGGTCCAATATACCTTGGATTTAATTTCCCTCGTTTACCAAATCGAACAACGCCTTTCCAAGGTGAAACTTTAAGCATGACCATCTCTCCAATTTCAAATTCTATATCTTTTCTTTTAATGTCAGCGTAGCTCTTTTGTCGACTTTGGGCGGTTTTCAACCGTTGTTGAATTTGGATGATCTTCTCGGTAGTTTCTTGTATAATCTCCGGACCCGTAATCTGTCTATCCCCCACCTCACTCCAACAAATCGGAGACCTGCACTTTCTACCATAAAGTGCTTCAAACGGCGCCATCTCAATGCTTGAATGGTAGCTGTTGTTGTAGGAAAATTCTGCTAACGGTAGATGTCGATCCCAACTGTTTCCGAAATCAATAACACATGCTCGTAGCATGTCTTCAAGCGTTTGTATCGTCCTTTCGCTCTGCCCATCAGTTTGTGGATGATAGGCAGTACTCATGTCTAGACGAGTTCCTAATGCTTGCTGTAATGTCTGCCAGAATCTTGAAATAAATCTGCCATCCCTATCAGAGATAATAGAGATTGGTATTCCATGTCTGGAGACGACTTCCTTCAAATACAGTCGTGCTAACTTCTCCATCTTGTCATCTTCTCTTATTGGTAGGAAGTGTGCTGATTTGGTGAGACGATCAACTATTACCCAAATAGTATCAAAACCACTTGCAGTCCTTGGCAATTTAGTGATGAAATCCATGGTAATGTTTTCCCATTTCCATTCCGGGATTTCGGGTTGTTGAAGTAGACCTGATGGTTTCTGATGCTCAGCTTTGACCTTAGAACACGTCAAACATTCTCCTACGTATTTAGCAACATCGGCTTTCATACCCGGCCACCAAAAATGTTTCTTGAGATCCTTGTACATCTTCCCCGTTCCAGGATGTATTGAGTATCTGGTTTTATGAGCTTCTCTAAGTACCATTTCTCTCATATCTCCAAATTTTGGTACCCAAATCCTTTCAGCCCTATACCGGGTTCCGTCTTCCCGAATATTAAGATGTTTCTCCGATCCTTTGGGTATTTCATCCTTTAAATTTCCCTCTTTTAAAACTCCTTGTTGCGCCTCCTTTATTTGAGTAGTAATGTTATTATGAATCATTATATTCATAGATTTTACTCGAATGGGTTCTCTATCCTTCCTGCTCAAGGCATCGGCTACCACATTTGCCTTCCCCGGGTGGTAACGAATCTCAAAATCGTAATCATTCAATAATTCAATCCACCTACGCTGCCTCATATTCAGTTGTTTCTGATTAAATATGTGTTGAAGACTTTTGTGGTCGGTATATATAATACTTTTGACCCCATATAAGTAGTGCCTCCAAGTCTTTAATGCAAAAACAACCGCGCCTAATTCCAAATCATGCGTTGTATAATTTTGTTCGTGAATCTTCAATTGTCTAGACGCATAAGCAATCACCTTCGTTCATTGCATTAATACACAACCGAGACCTTGCTTTGATGCGTCACAATAAATCACAAAATCATCATTCCCTTCAGGCAATGACAATATAGGTGCCGTAGTTAGATTTTTCTTCAATAACTGAAACGCTTTCTCTTGTTCATCATTCCATTCAAATTTCTTCCCTTTATGCGTTAATGCAGTCAAGGGTTTTGCTATTCTGGAAAAGTCTTGGATGAACCTTCTGTAGTAACCAGCTAGTCCTAAAAACTGGCGTATGTGTTTCGGAGTTTTCGGGGTTTCCCACTTTTCAACAGTTTCTATCTTTGCCGGATCCACCTTAATACCTTCTTTGTTCACTATGTGACCGAGGAATTGAACTTCTTCCAACCAAAATGCACACTTTGAAAACTTAGCGTACAATTCTTCCTTCCTCAATACTTCTAACACTTTTCTCAAATGTTCACCGTGTTCTTGGTCATTCTTTGAGTAAATAAGTATGTCATCAATGAAAACAATGACAAACTTGTCAAGGTATGGTCCACACACTCGGTTCATAAGGTCCATGAACACAGCTGGTGCATTAGTTAAACCAAACGGCATGACCATAAACTCGTAATGACCGTAACGTGTTCTGAAAGCAGTCTTTGGAATATCATCTTCTTTCACCCGCATTTGATGATACCCGGAACGTAAGTCAATCTTTGAATAAACAGACGAGCCTTGTAGTTGATCAAATAAGTCGTCGATTCTCGGTAGTGGGTAGCGGTTCTTGATGGTAAGTTTGTTCAACTCTCGGTAGTCGATACACAACCTGAATGTACCATCTTTCTTCTTGACAAACAAAACAGGAGCTCCCCACGGTGATGTGCTTGGTCGAATGAAACCACGCTCTAAAAGTTCTTGTAATTGGCTTTGCAGTTCTTTCATCTCGCTGGGTGCGAGTCTGTAAGGAGCACGAGCTATTGGTGCAGCTCCTGGTACAAGATCTATTTGAAATTCAACGGATCGATGTGGGGGTAATCCCGGTAATTCTTTCGGAAATACATCAGGAAATTCTTTTGCAATGGGAACATCATTGATGCTCTTTTCTTCAGTTTGTACTTTCTCGACGTGTGCTAGAACAGCATAGCAACCTTTTCTTATTAGTTTTTGTGCCTTCAAATTACTAATAAGATGTAGCTTCGCGTTGCCCTTTTCTCCGTACACCATTAAGGGTTTTCCTTTTTCTCGTATAATGCGAATTGCATTTTTGTAACAAACGATCTCCGCTTTCACTTCTTTCAACCAGTCCATACCGATTATCACATCAAAACTCCCTAACTCTACTGGTATCAAATCAATCTTAAATGTTTCGCTAACCAGTTTAATTTCTCGATTCCGACATATATTATCTGCTGAAATTAATTTACCATTTGCTAATTCGAGTAAAAATTTACTATCCAAAGGCGTCAATGGACAACTTAATTTAGCACAAAAATCTCTACTCATATAGCTTCTATCCGCACCCGAATCAAATAAAACGTAAGCAGATTTATTGTCAATAAGAAACGTACCCGTAACAAGCTCCGGGTCTTCCTGTGCCTCTACCGCATTAATATTGAAAACTCTTCCACGGCCTTGTCCATTCGTGTTCTCCTGGTTCGGGCAATTTCTAATAATGTGGCCTGGTTTTCCACATTTATAACAAACTACATTGGCATAACTTGCTCCGACACTACTTGCTCCGCCATTACTCGTTCCGACACCATTTGTTCCTTTCGTTCTATTAACCCCTGGTCCGTAGACCTCACACTTCGCCGCGCTATGACCATTTCTTTTACACTTGTTGCAAAATTTGGTGCAGAACCCCGAGTGATTCTTTTCACACCTTTGGCATAGTTGCTTCTGATTGTTGTTGTTGTTGCGGTTATTATTGTTGTTTGGATGATTGTTGTAGTTGCTGTTGTTGTTGTTGTTGTTGTTGTTGGGCCGTTTGTTGTAGTTGCGATTGATGTTGCGATTGTTGGGATAATTGTTGCGATTATTGTTGTAATTGCTGTTGTTGTTGTATTGGTGATTCTTATCACCGTTTTCCTCCCACTTTCTTTTGACTTGCTTCACATTGGCCTCTTCAGCAGTCTGTTCTTTAATTCTTTCTTCAATCTGGTTCACTAGTTTGTGAGCCATTCTACATGCCTGTTGTATGGAGGCGGGCTCGTGTGAACTTATATCTTCTTGGATTCTTTCCGGTAATCCTTTCACAAACGCGTCGATCTTCTCTTCCTCATCTTCGAATGCTCCCGGACACAATAGGCACAATTCTGTGAATCGTCTTTCGTACGTGGTAATATCAAATCCTTGGGTTCGTAACCCTCTAAGTTCTGTCTTGAGCTTATTGACCTCGGTTCTGGGACGGTACTTCTCGTTCATCAAGTGCTTGAATGCTGACCACGGTAGTGCGTACGCATCATCTTGTCCCACTTGCTCTAGATAGGTATTCCACCATGTTAACGCAGAACCTGTGAAGGTATGCGTAGCGTACTTCACTTTGTCCTCTTCAGTACACTTACTTATGGCAAACACCGATTCAACCTTCTCGGTCCACCGTTTCAATCCGATCGGTCCTTCGGTTCCATCAAATTCCAAAGGTTTGCAGGCAGTGAATTCTTTGTAGGTGCATCCTACACGATTTCCTGTACTGCTAGATCCAAGGTTATTGTTGGTATGTAGCGCAGCCTGTACTGCGGCTATGTTTGAAGCTAGAAAAGTACGGAATTCCTCTTCATTCATATTCACGGTGTGTCGAGTAGTCGGTGCCATTTCCTTCAAAATAGTTAAATGGAACAAGTTAATCATACAGAATATTAAGAGTAGTTAATAGTATTTCGTAGCATAATATGAACTCATTTATAAAAGCTTTTTCTTCATATTAGCGTTTTATAAGTTTAAATTCGGGTAGTACCTACCCGTTAAGTTCATACTTAGTAGCTAATATACAATTCAACTACTACAATTCTATATGAAAAACTGATTATAATAATATTTCGCGTTCAAACTTTTATACAATATTTTACAAACTTACAATACCGCTTATTTTACATAAAGCATGAAATATAGCACACAATAACTTTGATACAAGATAGTTGTGAAGACAATTCTAGCTAGTACACAAGTCGTTCAGCAAAGGCAATAAATACACGTAATTCATACGTCCAGAAACAAGTCATGCATTCTGGTTTTACTAGGACTACTTCCCATCCTTGGTCTTGTGCAACATAACCGTTATGGCCGTTGATAAGACAGCGTGTTGTAACATCATCAAAGGGACGAGGGTTACGTAATGTCCAACAGTCCCGTAATAATCTAAAAACCTCATTTCTTACCCCAATTACCGACTCCGTCACTTGTGAAAACGTTTTGTTTAATAGTTGTAGCCCGATGTTCTTGTTCTCACTTTGGTGAGAAGCGAACATTACTAATCCGTAAGCATAACATGCTTCTTTATGTTGCATGTTAGCCGCTTTTTCTAAATCACGAAGTCCAATATTCGGATATATTGAGTCAAAATAATTTCTTAACCCGTTGCGTAAAATAGCATTTGGGTTCCCCGCAATATATGCGTCAAAGTAAACACATCGTAACTTATGGGTTTCCCAATGTGATATCCCCCATCTTTCAAACGAAAGTCTCTTATAAACCAAGACATTCTTGGAACGTTCTTCGAATGTCTTACAAACTGATCTCGCCTTAAATAGTTGTGCCGAAGAATTCTGGCCGACTCTAGACAAGATTTCATCAATCATGTCTCCGGGTAGGTCTCTTAAAATATTGGGTTGTCTATCCATTTTGTATTTTTAAACTGTAAAATAGACAAGAGTTAGATTCATAAAAAAAATACTTATTAATACAAGCAATTTTTACATATATCATAAAGCATAAGAACACTATATTCCATATATTACACCACACGAATACAACTATCTTATTCCGACTCGCTCGTTTCTTCTTCTTCGGTTTTGGTTCGTTTTGCCAAGTTTCTAGGGATATATGATGTTCCCCTAATACGAACCGTCGTTGTCCACATTGGTTTAGAAAAACCTGGTGGTTTAGAGGTTCCCGGGTCATTGTTACAACTTAAGGACTTCGGGGGTTGACGATACATATAAAGTTCATCGGGGTTGGAATTAGATTTCTCTATTTTTATGCCCTTTCCCTTATTATTTTCTTTTGCCTTTTTAAATTCAGTTGGGGTAATTTCTATAACATCATCGGAATTCTCGTCGGAATCCGATTCATCGGAGAATTGGTAATCCTCCCAATATTTTGCTTCCTTGGCGGAAACACCATTGACCATAATTAACTTTGGTCGGTTGGTTGAGGATTTTCTTTTACTTAACCGTTTTATTATTTCCCCCACCGGTTCTATTTCTTCATCCGGTTCCGATTCTTCTTCCGGTTCCGATTCTTCTTCCGGTTCCGACTCTTCTTCCGGTTCCTCTTCGGGAACTTGTGAATCAGTCCACAAATTATTCCAATTTACATTTGACTCTTCATTATTATTAGGTGAGTCAATGGGACTTGTTCTAGAGGTAGACATCTATCACATAATATCAAACACGTTAAGAGATTAATATATCACATAATATTCATATGTTAAAAATATATAGTTTCCAACAAAAATGTTAAGCAATCATTTTTAAAGAAAACACGGTCGAAGTCCAGACTCACTAATGCATCCTAACAAACTCGATAAGACACACTAATGCAAATTTTCTGGTTCTCTAAGACCAACGCTCGGATACCAACTGAAATGTCCCGTTCTTATTGATTAAAAACGTTCCATATTAATTGATTTCGTTGCGAGGTTTTGACCTCTATATGAGACGTTTTTCAAAGACTGCATTCATTTTTAAACAAACCATAACCTTTATTTCATCAATAAAGGTTTAAAAAGCTTTACGTAGATTATCAAATAATGATAATCTAATATATCCTGTTTACACACGACCATTACATAATGGTTTACAATACAAATATGTTACAACAAAATAAGTTTCTTGAATGCAGTTTTTACACAATATCATACAAGCATGGACTCCAAATCTTGTCCTTATTTAAGTATGCGACAGCGGAAGCTCTTAATAATCACCTGAGAATAAACATGCTTAAAACGTCAACAAAAATGTTGGTGAGTTATAGGTTTAACCTATATATATCAAATCGTAACAATAGACCACAAGATTTCATATTTCAATACACATCCCATACATAGAGATAAAAATCATTCATATGGTGAACACCTGGTAACCGACAATAACAAGATGCATATATAAGAATATCCCCATCATTCCGGGACACCCTTCGGATATGATATAAATTTCGAAGTACTAAAGCATCCGGTACTTTGGATGGGGTTTGTTAGGCCCAATAGATCTATCTTTAGGATTCGCGTCAATTAGGGTGTCTGTTCCCTAATTCTTAGATTACCAGACTTAATAAAAAGGGGCATATTCGATTTCGATAATTCAACCATAGAATGTAGTTTCACGTACTTGTGTCTATTTTGTAAATCATTTATAAAACCTGCATGTATTCTCATCCCAAAAATATTAGATTTTAAAAGTGGGACTATAACTCACTTTCACAGATTTTTACTTCGTCGGGAAGTAAGACTTGGCCACTGGTTGATTCACGAACCTATAACAATATATACATATATATCAAAGTATGTTCAAAATATATTTACAACACTTTTAATATATTTTGATGTTTTAAGTTTATTAAGTCAGCTGTCCTCGTTAGTAACCTACAACTAGTTGTCCACAGTTAGATGTACAGAAATAAATCGATAAATATTATCTTGAATCAATCCACGACCCAGTGTATACGTATCTCAGTATTGATCACAACTCAAACTATATATATTTTGGAATCAACCTCAACCCTGTATAGCTAACTCCAACATTCACATATAGAGTGTCTATGGTTGTTCCGAAATATATATAGATGTGTCGACATGATAGGTCGAAACATTGTATACGTGTCTATGGTATCTCAAGATTACATAATATATAATACAAGTTGATTAAGTTATGGTTGGAATAGATTTGTTACCAATTTTCACGTAGCTAAAATGAGAAAAATTATCCAATCTTGTTTTACCCATAACTTCTTCATTTTAAATCCGTTTTGAGTGAATCAAATTGCTATGGTTTCATATTGAACTCTATTTTATGAATCTAAACAAAAAAAGTATAGGTTTCTAGTCGGAAAAATAAGTTACAAGTCGTTTTTGTAAAGTTAGTCATTTCAGTCGAAAGAACGACGTCTAGATGACCATTTTAGAAAACATACTTCCACTTTGAGTTTAACCATAATTTTTGGATATAGTTTCATGTTCATAATAAAAATCATTTTCTCAGAATAACAACTTTTAAATCAAAGTTTATCATAGTTTTTAATTAACTAACCCAAAACAGCCCGCGGTGTTACTACGACGGCGTAAATCCGGTTTTACGGTGTTTTTCGTGTTTCCAGGTTTTAAATCATTAAGTTAGCATATCATATAGATATAGAACATGTGTTTAGTTGATTTTAAAAGTCAAGTTAGAAGGATTAACTTTTGTTTGCGAACAAGTTTAGAATTAACTAAACTATGTTCTAGTGATTACAAGTTTAAACCTTCGAATAAGATAGCTTTATATGTATGAATCGAATGATGTTATGAACATCATTACTACCTTAAGTTCCTTGGATGAACCTACTGGAAAAGAGAAAAATGGATCTAGCTTCAATGGATCCTTGGATGGCTCAAAGTTCTTGAAGCAAAATCATGACACGAAAACAAGTTCAAGTAAGATCATCACTTGAAATAAGATTGTTATAGTTATAGAAATTGAACCAAAGTTTGAATATGATTATTACCTGGTATTAGAATGATAACCTACTGTAAGAAACAAAGATTTCTTGAGGTTGGATGATCACCTTACAAGATTGGAAGTGAGCTAGCAAACTTGAAAGTATTCTTGATTTTATGAAACTAGAACTTTTGGAATTTATGAAGAACACTTAGAACTTGAAGATAGAACTTGAGAGAGTTCAATTAGATGAAGAAAATTGAAGAATGAAAGTGTTTGTAGGTGTTTTTGGTCGTTGGTGTATGGATTAGATATAAAGGATATGTAATTTTGTTTTCATGTAAATAAGTCATGAATGATTACTCATATTTTTGTAATCTTATGAGATATTTCATGCTAGTTGCCAAATGATGGTTCCCACATGTGTTAGGTGACTCACATGGGCTGCTAAGAGCTGATCATTGGAGTGTATATACCAATAGTACATACATCTAAAAGCTGTGTATTGTACGAGTACGAATACGGGTGCATACGAGTAGAATTGTTGATGAAACTGAACGAGAATGTAATTGTAAGCATTTTTGTTAAGTAGAAGTATTTTGATAATTGTATTGAAGTCTTTCAAAAGTGTATAAATACATATTAAAACACTACATGTATATACATTTTAACTGAGTCGTTAAGTCATCGTTAGTCGTTACATGTAAGTGTTGTTTTGAAACCTTTAGGTTAACGATATTGTTAAATGTTGTTAACCCAATGTTTATAATAACAAAAGAGATTTTAAATTATTATATTATCATGATATTATGATGTACGAATATCTCTTAATATGATATATATACATTAAATGTCGTTACAACGATAAACGTTACATATATGTCTTGTTTCAAAATCATTAAGTTAGTAGTCTTGTTTTTACATATGTAGTTCATTGTTAATATAATTAATGATATGTTTACTTATCATAATATCATGTTAACTATATATATAACCATATATATGTCATCATATAGTTTTTTTTTACAAGTTTTAACGTTCGTGAATCACCGGTCAACTTGGGTGGTCAATTGTCTATATGAAACCTATTTCAATTAATCAAGTCTTAACAAGTTTGATTGCTTAACATGTTGGAAACATTTAATCATGTAAACATCAATCTCAATTAATATATATAAACATGGAAAAGTTTGGGTCACTACATACTCCAGTTCAAATTACCGATAATCCATTTTTTGAACTCGACCTCACAATTGAGAATCCGGAGAATATTCAGGGACGATTCATAGATCCTGAACCACTAAACTTTTCTCCGGAACCACCAATCATTCAAACAGAGATTGTTGAGGAACGAACCATTAAATCAGAATCCTCTAGTGATTCCGATTCAACAAATTCAATTATGGAGAATCTGGAACCTTTAAGTATGGAAGACCGAATGAGAGCTAAACGCACTGGCCAAGGTCACGCAATTACTCATCCTGACATTAATGCGCCAGATTATGAAATCAAAGGACAAATTCTACACATGGTGACTAATCAATGTCAATTTAGTGGTGCGCCGAAGGAAGATCCAAATGAACATCTTCGTACATTTAATAGGATCTGCACTCTATTTAAAATAAGAGAAGTTGAGGATGAACAGATATATCTCATGTTATTTCCCTGGACTTTAAAGGGAGAAGCCAAAGATTGGTTGGAATCGTTACCTGAAGGGGCGATTGATACATGGGACGTTTTAGTTGAAAAATTTCTTAAACAATTCTTTCCTGCATCTAAAGCCGTAGGACTTCAACCAGAAATTGTTACGTTTACACAGAAACCGAATGAAACTCTATATGAGGCGTGGACAAGATTTGGAAAGTTATTGAGAGGATGTCCGCAACATGGTTTAGACACCTGTCAAATAGTACAAATATTCTACCAAGGATGCGACATCACTACAAGGAAAGACATAGATATAGCAGCTGGTGGTTCCATTATGAATAAAACCGAAACTGATGCTTATAAAATTATTGATAACACTGCTTCCCACTCACAAGAGTGGCACCAAGAAAAAGATATCGTTAGATCATCTAAAGCAGCTAGAGCTGATTCTAGCCATGACTTAGATTCCATTTCCGCAAAAATAGATGTTGTCGAGAGACGAATGGAAAAGATGACTAAAGATATACACTCAATACGAATTAGTTGTGAGCAGTGTGGAGGACCACATTTGACAAAAAGATTGTCTCAGTATTGAATTAACAATGGAACAAAGAGAGAATATTTCATACATAAACCAAAGGCCTGGAAATAATTATCAACCGCCAAGACCTATTTACAATCAAAATCAGAACTATAACCGAAATATTCCATACAACAACCAACAAGGTCCTAGCAATCAACAAGTATCCAACAAATTTTTAAAACAAACCACCACAACCCGATGATAAAAAGCCAAATTTAGAAGATATGATGACGAAGCTAGTTGAAACTCAAACGCAGTTTTTCACATCTAAAAAACAAACCAATGAACAAAATGCTCAAGCATTTAGAAATCAACAAGTTTCTATTCAAAATCTGGAACAAGAAGTAAGTAACCTAGCAAGGTTAATAGGTGAAAGAAAACCGGAAAGTTTACCTAGTGATACAAATGCTAACCCCCAGAATGAAACAGCTAAAGCCATTACCACAAGAAGTGGTACAACACTTAAACCACCTGAAATACCTGTAACTTCTGATGAAGCTATTCCTACTCCACAAGAACCACAACCTGATCAAGATAAGGAAAAAGAACCGGTAGTTGAAGAGGTTAATGAAGATAACACAGTTAAGGATAAACCTTATGTTAAACCATACCAACCACCACTTCCTTACCCGAGTAAAATGAAAATAGAGAAACTTGAAGCCGAGCAATCCAAATTCTTGGATATGTTTAAACAGATAAATGTAAATCTTCCTTTCATTGATGTGATTTCAAGAATGCCTAGATATGCTAAATTCTTGAAAGATCTAATCACAAATAGAAAGAAAATGGAAGAACTCTCGGCTGTTACTATGAATGCTAATTGTTCAGCAGTGCTGTTGAATAAGATACCAGAAAAATTATCTGATCCAGGAAGTTTCATAATTCCATGTTTTCTGGGTAGTCTTAGTTCAATAGAAGCATTGGCAAACTTAGGTGCTAGTATAAATTTAATGCCGTTTTCACTATACACTAAACTAGACCTTGGAGAATTGAAACCAACAAGAATAAGCATACAACTAGCCGATCGATCAATAAAATATCCTAGAGGGATAATGGAGAACATGCTAGTTAAAGTTGGTACTTTAGTATTTCCAGTAGATTTTGTTGTTCTGGACATGGAAGAAGATTCTCAAGTTCCTCTCATATTAGGAAGACCATTCTTAAACACGGCTAAAGAAATGATAGACGTGTTCGGTAAGAAATTGACCCTAAGTATAGAGGACGAGAGTGTTACCTTTTCAGTTGATAAAGCAATGCAACAACCTCAATCTGCAGATGATACATGTTATTATATTCAAACTATAGATTCACATGCAGAATTATTAGAAGAATTTCCAGAATTACAAGGAACAGGAGAATGTTCTTTAGGAGAAGGTAATGAACCAATTAATGAAGCTGAAATATTAGCTACACTTATAGCTAATGGATATGAACCAACAACAGAAGAAATTCAAGTGCTAAAAGAAGAAGACAGATATCGATACAAATCATCGATAGAAGAACCTCCGAAATTAGAGTTAAAGACACTTCCAAACCATTTGGAATACGCTTATTTACATGGTGAATCTGAATTACCTGTAATAATATCGTCTTCTCTTACTGAAAAAGAGAAATCACAACTCATTTCTGTGTTGAAAGCTCATAAACCAGCCATTGCATGAAAGATTCATGATATTAAAGGAATAAGTCCTTCGTATTGCACACATAAAATCCTTATGGAAGAAGGTCATAAAACGTATGTGCAACGCCAACGAAGACTAAATTCGAATATGCAAGATGTAGTTAAAAAATAAATTATTAAACTGCTAGACGCAGGTCTAATTTATCCAATTTCTGATAGTCCATGGGTAAGCCCAGTTCAATGCGTGTCTAAGAAGGGTGGCATGACTGTCATTACAAATGAAAAAAATGAGCTTATTCCTACTAGGACTGTAACAGGATGGCGTGTGTGTATTGATTATAGAAAATTAAATGACGCCACCAGAAAAGATCACTTTCCCTTACCTTTTATTGATCAAATGTTGGAAAGATTAGCCAGAAATAGTTACTATTGTTTTCTTGATGGTTTTTCCGGATATTTTTAAATTCCAATAGCACCCGAAGATCAAGAGAAAACCACATTCACGTGCCCTTATGGTACTTTTGCTTACAAACGCATGCCATTTGGACTTTGCAATGCCCCTGCAACCTTTCAAAGGTGCATGATGGCGATTTTTCACGACATGATAGAAGAATGCATGGAAGTTTTCATGGATGACTTTTCAGTTTTCGGTGATACATTTGAATCATGTCTAGTTAATCTGGAACGAATGCTTATTAGATGCGAACAATCAAATCTAGTACTTAATTGGGAGATATGCCATTTCATGGTTAAAGAAGGCATCGTTCTTGGACATAAAATTTCAAAGGAAGGAATTGAAGTGGATAGAGCTAAAGTAGATGTAATTGCTAAACTTCCACACCCCACCAATGTTAGAGGAGTTACGAGTTTTCTAGGGCATGCCGGTTTTTACCGACGTTTCATAAAAGATTTTTCTAAAATTGCCACTCCTATGAATAAACTCCTAGAAAAGGATGCTCCATTCATCTTTTCAGATGAATGTATCAAATCTTTTAATATTCTTAAAAAAAACTCACTAATGCGCCGATCATGATAACACCAAATTGGAATCTACTATTTGAACTAATGTGCGATGCAAGTGATTTTGCAATGGGAGCCGTTTTAGGACAAATGATTGAAAAACGATTTCAACCTATATATTATGCTAGTAAGACATTACAAGGAGCACAAAAAAATTACACAACTACTGAAAAAGAACTCCTTGCTATTGTCTTTACTTTTGACAAATTTCGTTCATATCACGTTCTAGCAAAAACGGTGGTCTATACCGACCATTCTGCTCTTAGATACCTATTTTCGAAACAAGATGCTAAACCAAGATTAATCCGTTGGATCTTACTCTTACAAGCGTTTGATATTGAAATCCGAGATAAAAGAGGAGCAGAAAATCTCGCCGCTGATCATCTTTCTCGTCTTGAAAATCCCGAATTAGAAGTTCTAAATGAATCGGCCATACAAGACAACTTTCCTGATGAATATCTATTGAAGATAGATTATAATGAAATTCCATGGTTTGCAGACTATGCAAATTATTTAGTATGTGGATTCCTTGAAAAAGGATTATCGTACCAAAAACGAAAGAAATTCTTCAGTGATATAAAACTCTATTTTTGGGAAGATCCACATCTGTTTAAAAGTTGTCCAGATGGAATAATACGCCGATGTGTATTCGGAGATGAAGCTAGTAAAATTTTAAACCATTGTCACACAGGACCAACAGGAGGGCATTATGGGCCTCAACTAACAGCAAGAAAAGTTTATGAAGCTGGATTCTATTGGCCCACAATTTACAAAGACGCACACCTTCTTTTAAAATCCTGTGATGCATGTCAAAGGGCCGGAAAAATAAGTCAACGTGATGAAATGCCACAAAATGTCATACAAGTATGTGAAGTATTTGACATTTGGGGTATTGACTTTATGGGACCATTTCCAAAATCTCATAATAATCTCTATATTCTCGTTGCCATTGCTTATGTATCTAAATGGGCGGAAGCACAAGCTCTCCCAACTAACGATGCACGAGTTGTAGTCAACTTTTTAAAACGTCTTTTTGCAAGGTTTGGAACACCGAAAGCTTTAATAAGTGATCGGGGTACTCATTTCTGTAATAATCAACTTGAGAAAGTTCTTAAAAGATATGGAGTAACTCATAAAATCTCCACTGCTTATCATCCACAAACAAGTGGACAAGTTGAAAATACCAACCGAGCTTTAAAACGTATTCTAGAGAAAACCGTAGGATCAAATCCGAAGGAATGGTCCATTAAATTAGAGGATGCACTCTGGGCTTTTAGAACAGCCTACAAAACTCCAATTGGAACTACACCTTTTAAACTCTTCTACGGAAAAGCATGTCATCTTCCAGTAGAAATTGAACACAAAGCATTTTGGGCTTTGAAGACATGTAATCTTGATTTACATGAAGCCGGACGTCTACGATTAAGTCAACTAAACGAATTAGAAGAATTAAGACATGAAGCATACGAAAATTCGTTAATCTATAAGGAAAGAACGAAGAAATGGCATGATAAAAGAATCAGAAGTTTAAAAGAATTCAAAGAAGGAGACAGAGTTCTTCTTTTCAATTCACGATTCAAGCTATTTCCTGGAAAATTGAAATCAAGATGGTCTGGACCATTCATAGTCAAAAGAGTTTTCCCATACGGAACAGTAGAATTAATAAATTCAAATGGAATTGAATTTAAAGTTAATGGTCACAGAGTTAAACATTACATAGATAGTCCAATGGAAATCGACAACGAAGTTAATCACAATTTCGATACCACAGCTAAGTAAGTGTGGGGAGAATCAAGTCTTTAAAGGATAATATGTATTTCTGTTAGAGTTAGATTTTCTGTTTTCGTGTAGTTCTCGAAAATGGAACCCGAATGGTCTTTCCCTAGCAGACCCTAAAGAACTAGTCTTCTCCCCCCATTCTGAATTTTTATTTTTTTTAGATTTTTACGAAATGAAGACTGCCTGTGAACTAAACCATGGTCTAATGCTACACGCTTTGATCACTAAACGTAATAATGACACACTTTCGAGTGAAATAGTATCAGTAATCAGAGAAAGATTGGACGGAGTAAGAAAAGAATCCAGATGCGAAGATAATAAGTTACAATTTGGTAAAGGAAAATCAAAATCCGCAGCGAAAAGAAGAGCACGACACCTAGAAAGATGTCACAAATGCGGAAAATGGTCACATGGAGGTAAATGTTCAAATAATCAAACCTATTTAAATACCGAATTTGTTACTTTAGGCAGAGACGGACCGTTCATATGTTTAGAAGAAAAAACACTGAATGCTCGAGGTTACGCCTATGTAGCCATGTAAAACCAATTAAACCGACTATCTTATGAATGGGATAGATCATATAACTAAGAATACTATCTCACAGGTAAGTCTGTACAGTTTTTTTTTTTTAATCTTTTGATAATAAACGCTAATTTGTTCGCTATAAAGTATTAAATTGGTATTGAATAAAATTAGGTTTGGCGACCGAAATTATTGATATCATACAAAAATTTATTACATCACTGCGAAATTTAACGTTTATTCTTAAGGTATAAATATCTTTAATCAATCAACCTAAAATATTTCAAAAAATTCGTCATGAGTTAAATTAGGTCATGGAACCGAAATTACTTTACCGAAAAGAGGGGCGCATATTTTTGATAATATTTGATTGATTAAAGTGGGATAAAAGCCAAAAAGATTTTTAATTTTATTTTTTTTACCATGTTTATTAATATATAAATCTTAAATTAATATTGAAAACTTTTTAAATTAATATATTTAAAATTGTAAATATTTGAACAATTGATAATTTTAAGTTTGTATGTATAAAAACAAAAATATAATATAAGTTTGGTGTAAATTTTTAATATTTTATAAAAAAATGTGAATTTTTAATTTTATGCATATTTTAAATTTAAGTTGTGTGAATTTAAAAACAAAAATTTACTTTATTTCGCTAAGTTAAAAATATGATTTTTAAAATTCGTCGTGAGTTGAAGACTAGGTTTTTGAACCGAAATTGCTTTACCCGAGGGAGGGACGAGAACTTTTATTATCATTATTTTTAATCTTATTGAATTAAAGTATGCCAAAAACATTAAAAAAAACCCTAAAAATCTTAGCTTTTAAAACAATCGCTACAAAAAGACAAATTTTAAAATTTTGTCAAAGGACGGACTAGGACATCGATCCGAAACGACCTCGTCCTAAATAACAAGGGAAACAAAATTTTAAAATTAATTACTTAATTGTTTTAATTAGTATAAGATATATATATAAAAAAAAAAAGCTGAAATCACTGTAGCCGGGCACCCATGCGATCGCATGGGATTCTCCCTATACCTCCATGCGATCGCATGGAGGCAAAAATCTGGCCAGACTCAAAACAGCCAGCGAGTTGTGTTCTTTACCACTTCACACACACATACACGAAAAATACCTCAAATCTTCACCAAATTTCATCATTTTTCCACCGTAATTCGTCATTTTTCTTGCTCTAATCATGCCTAGATTCTCATTCTTCAGCAAAATGGTAAAAATTACACCCCTAAACTCTATAAATTCCTAGTTTTTGTGATAATTACCAATTTTTTACCTAATGCAATTTTGTTAATTTCTAGTGTAATTAGTGTTAAATTGTTAGTATTTTATGCATGTATAACCTAGATTGATGCTATTTAACATGATTTGAAGCCAAAAACTTCAAAAATTTTAGAAATCTAGGGTTTGTGTTCTTGAGCAATTTGGGGCTTTTTGATATAAATAGGTTATGGCTGATTTTTGTCATGAATTATTGCTAAATTGAGTAGTGTAACATGTTTAGATAGTTAAATGATCCAAACATTGATCCTAAACATGATTTTTAGAAATTAAAGTGGACTTTTTAAGTCCAAAATTCATGAACTTGATTAATTTGATATATTTGCCATTTGAGACTTGTTTAATTATTAGTAATGACTATTTTGACATGTTATTTGAGTTAAATGCTTATGAATTTTGTATACATTTTCATATGTGCTTATTTGAAAAGTGTAGAATTGTAAAAAATTGTGAAAATGTGTATAAGTTTAATTTTGATTTAACATGTTATAGTGATTGTTTTAAGTTGTTATTTTGCTAACACTAATGCATATTTAGATGCACAAATTTTGTGTTTAATGTGTTTTGCAGAAAGTCGATACTGGAGGTTCAGGAGCATCATCATCTAGACGACCAGCACCAGCACCAGAACCAGAACCAGAAATGCAACACGAACAAGAACCACAACAGGAACAACAACAACAGCCTGATCAGCACATACCTTATTATGATCCGGTATAGTTTGTTGATGAATTCATAGTATTCCTAATGAGGCCGCCAGTAGAATTCCCAACGATTCCTGAGCACACTCTGCATCCTAATCTGAGATTTGATAGGAGATGGAGAGATTACGAGACATATCAAAGGAACAAATTCAAATTGGTAACAAAAAATGTAGAGGTGCCAAGGGTAATCGATTGGGCCCCTTTGGAAACGGTCCATCTAGCTGACCGTGTTAGACAGCTTTTAGTTCAAAGGTATGGCAGTTCTTCTTTTACAGATTGGGAACGTCTTTTCACCATTCGTAGACCTGTATATAAGGAATGGTGTGTTGAGTTGATGAGTACTGTATCACTTGATACAAATATAGTTAGAATAGATGATAGAAGATTTCTTAGGTTTATCCTTGACGGTAGGATGTACAGAATGTCCATGCTGGACATGGCCAGGGCCTTACAGATATATACTCCTGGTGAGTTGCTATTACCCGATTGTACAAATTTGATTCATTATGGTGAAAGGGTAGATAGTAACTTTGACGCTGACGCCATTTGGAGGCGTATGTCACATTTTGATGTTTTTACACGAGCAGGAGGACACTCCTATACACATATTGACAGAGCCGAGCTTCGTATTATTCATAGATTTTTGGCTAACTCGATTACACAGAGAGGTCATAATAAAGAAAAAATTACCTTACATGATTTATTCTACCTAAAGTGTATTCGGGATCCTAGAAGCTTTGTCAATATCCCTTACTGTGTTGCTTTTTATTTATCTAAAATGGTAGAGGGAATGCAGTACGGGAGTATAATAGGAGGAGGTATTTTTGTTACTCTCATTGGAGAGTATTTAGGTGTTGATAGGAACCAAGGGGGTCCATTACAGCTTTGTAGAGAACAGGTTGAGCCCTTAGAATTGAAAGTTTATGTGGGTGCTAAGGTATTGAAAAGTAGACGTAACCAGGCAGTACCCTATGAGGGATCTCATCCTCAGGTAGAGAGAGGCTCAGACGAGGAAATGGAGGAGGCGGAAGACATTAGGGATGTATTTTGAGATGCTATTCTTGACGTCCACGTTCGTATAGATGAGGAAGCAATGACGAACGCGGCCAGACATAGTATGTATGAGCAGTGGAACTCCGAGCGAGTATATGAGGATTATAGGCGACGCCAAGACGATAGCTGGTTAGTTCATCAGCACCAAATCATGAGCCAGCTATCATATCAGGTACTAAATAACTATGTACCTACTCGACCTGCTCATTTTCCGCCACACAGCCCCGATATCCGACCACCCTTTAACCGGTATGACTATAACCAAGCCTATCAAAACACCTATAACCAACAATGGAACCCACCTGACGAGATGAACTGGAACCCATATCCAGACTGATTTAGTTCCATTTGGTTATTTATATGATTTTTATGTTTTTATCTTTTTACTTATTCATGTTTAAACTTATGTTACTTGAATATACTTATGTAATCTTTATCATTTTTATTATTATTGTGTACTAATATTTCACATTTAGGATTTGAAAGTGGGATATTAAGTCCCATTTCAAATTTTCATGCATGTTTATATTTGTATGTATGTATATGGTAAATTATACAAAACAGGGTAAAACAGCGATTTTCAAAGACTGGCATTAAGTTCAGCAAAAGCTACTAATTTTGACGACAAGATAAATGTGATGTAACAATAGACGGAATGGACAAATGATATGTACCATTTATCATTCAGCAAACAAACGCCAATATGTTTGGAAACTTTGGTAAAATTTAATCATTTCTACGCTAATCACCCTCAATAATTTAAATTGTTACTGATTTCTTGCAAATGAGGGCATTGCAAGATCTTAAGTGTGGGAAGGGGTTAAATTCTTTCGGATTTTAAAATTTTTACTTTATACACTTGGTTACCATTAGAAATACTAGTAAAGTAGTAGTTGTATTAGAATCTAGTGCTCTCTGATAATAAAGAACAGCCCTAGTCTTATATACTGACTACCCAATTCTAGTAAAAAAATTTCAAAATTTTCAATTAAATGAACTCAAAATCATGTTTATACATATTTATGAACGATAAAACTAGGTGTTAACACCGAAATTATTGTTACCTCGGAAAGGACATAAATTGAGAAACAAACCAAAATGTTAAAATTCATTTAAAATGGAATAGAGGACAATAAAAAGGAAAATAAAAGCCAAGTGTGGGAAAAATTACCAAGTTATCTTAAACATATGTCACATATTTCTGTAACAAATAACTGAAAATACTTTTGCTTTGGACTAAACTAAACTATTTTACCCGATTAAAGAAAAGAAGAGATGGATCTACACGATGAATCAATTCCATCATTAAAAGGAAGTAAAGTCTTCCGAAAAAGAAACGCGCTTCTTGATTTAGGCCAGGAAGTTGTCGTCCAGACCAGCTGTAGGTTGACGAAAAACCTAGAAAAGTCATCACTAAAATCAGCAGGAAATCCACGGACCTCAGCATAAAACAGGGTCGCCAAGTGGTCAGATTTATCCTAACCATGAGAAGGATTTATCTTGTACAATGGGGGGCACCGTGCAAATTAGCTTGATAAGACTAATAAATCAGATCCCCAGAAAGGATAATCTCCTTAAAAGATCAAAAATCAGCTTTTAAGCCTGATATTACTCAATCCTAGAGATTGACCTTAAAGATTGAGAATTTAAACTCATGGAATTCGATGATATCTAAACTCGAGCTTGAACGAGAAAATATTTTGATCAAAATTACAAACCGATTTGTTTTCTAAAAACCCATTTTCAATGCGTTCATTACCATTGAACGTAAAATCCTAGGAATTCACCTGAAATTCATTAGGTCATCTGAACCAAATCGGGTGTCAACCGTAAGAACGGTGGTTGCATAGCATGGTTAAAGACAGGACCTTATGCCAGACCGACAAATTATAAGGGTGAGCTTTACTATTGCTCCTACAAAGGATAGTAATTGCGTCCGACACGTTATATACCATAATTAAAAGCATGTCAGGGGACATTGCCTTAACAGTTGCTTGTTCAACGCTTTCCTTTACAACCGGACGGTAGTTTACCGAAAGGTAATATACGGAGCAAGTATACTGGATGTGTTGCTTTCCTAATACAAGATTAGCAAGTGGGTGACACAAAACCACAGTTTTGAGCTAAAATTTTCAAATCTGAAACCCACCAAACCCACAAAAATATTTTGCAAACACCGGTGAAGGGTTATTCCGGAAAACTTATCTAGGGTAAAAACTAGATTTAATTTTCAAAAGATCAAATGTTTTCATAAAGATCCAATTTCCTTAATGGATCTAAATTTTATAGTCATGTGGGACTGGAAACCACATCGTTACTACCATTGTTTATACCGCCGTATTGAAATCACTGATGTACAAAGTGTGAAGAATAAAGAAGTGTTTCTAGTATTTCAAGACTATATTGCTTGAGGACAAGCAACGCTCAAGTGTGGGAATATTTGATAATGCTAAAAACGAACATATATTTCATAGCATTATTCCTCAAGAAAGACAAGCTTTTAGTTGCAACTGTTCTATTTACAAGTGATATTCGTTTAAATAATAAAAGGTGAAGACAAAAGACAGATTCGACGAATTGAAGACGCAAACGATCAAAAAGCTCAAAAGTACAAAATACAATCAATGAGGTTCCAATTATTGATAAGAAACGTCTCAAAATTACAAGAGTACAAGATTCAAAACGCAAAGTACAAGATATTAAATTGTACGCAAGGACGTTCGAAAATCCGGAACCGGGACCAGAGTCAACTCTCAACGCTCGACGCAACGGACTAAAAATTACAAGTCAACTATGCACATAAATATAATATAATATTTAAATAATTCTTATAATTATTTAATATATTATATTTATTTATTAAAACGTCGACAAATAAGAAAACAAGGATTTTTAGCTGTCACCGACGGCCATGCGATCGCATGGCCTGGAGGAAGAAATCCCATGCGATCGCATGGCCAACTTTTCCAGTTCACAGGCCTATAAAAATCGAGCTTTGGTGCACCATTTAACCATCCATCAATCTCTCTATCTATATGTAAACGTATATATTTATATTTATATTTTAATTTTAATTTTAATTTTAAATCCTAATAATAAGGGTATGTTAGCGAATGTTGTAAGGGTGTAAGTCGAAATTCTGTCCGTGTAACGCTACACTATTTTTAATCATGGTAAGTTATGTTCAACCTTTTTAATTTAATGTCTCGTAGCTAAGTTATTATTATGCTTATTTAATCCGAAGTAATCATGATTTTGGGCTAAAAATATTAAAATTAGGTAATTGGGCTTTGTACCATAATTGGGGTTTGGACAAAAGAACGACACTTGTGGAAATTAGACTATGGGCTATTAATGGGCTTTATATTTGTTTAACTAAATGATAGTTTGTTAATTTTAATATAAAGATTTACAATTGGACGTACCTATAAATAACCATATACACTCGATCGGACACGATGGGCGGGGTATTTATATGTACGAATAATCGTTCATTTAACCGGACACGGAAATGGATTAATAGCCACTAGAATTATTAAAACAGGGGTGAAATTATGTACAAGGACACTTGGCATAATTGATAACAAAGTATTAAAACCTTGGGTTACACTCAGTCGACATCCTGGTGTAATTATTAAACAAAGTATTAAAATCTTATTACAGTTTAAGTCCCCAATTAGTTGGAATATTTAAACTTCGGGTATAAGGATAATTTGACGAGGACACTCGCACTTTATATTTATGACTGATGCACTGTTATGGACAAAAACCAGACGGACATATTAAATAATCCAGGACAAAGGACAATTAACCCATGGGCATAAAACTAAAATCAACACGTCAAACATCATGATTACGAAAGTTTAAATAAGCATAATTCTTTTATTTCATATTTAATTTTCTTTATTTTATATTTAATTGCACTTCTAATTATCGCATTTTTATTTATTGTTATTGTATTTAATTGCACTTTTAATTATCGTACTTTTTAATTATCGCAAGTTTATTTTATCGCACTTTTATTATTCGCAATTTCATTATCGTTATTTACTTTACGCTTTAAATTAAGTCTTTTATTTATTTAATATTTTACATTTTGTTTTAACTGCAACTAAAGTTTTTAAAATCGACAAACCGGTCATTAAACGGTAAAAACCCCCCTTTATAATAATAATATTACTTATATATATATATTTGTATTTTTATAAATTTAAACTAATATAGCGTTAAGCTTTGTGAAAAAGATTCCCTGTGGAACGAACCGGACTTACTAAAAACTACACTACTGTACGATTAAGTACACTGCCTATAAGTGTTGTAGCAAGGTTTAAATATATCCATTCAATAAATAAATAAATATCTTGTGTAAAATTGTATCGTATTTAATAGTATTTCCTGCTAAAATTTAAAAGCTATTTTATATACACCTCGCATAACATCATTAGGCAAGCATGTGAAAGCATATAATAGTCATAGCTACTTGTTTAGCATGCAAACTTCAATTCCAATTTGACAACATAAATGTTTGTCAATAATTTAGACTATGTCCAACAATCTCCACCTTGACAAACATTTATCTTCTTCGTCACCGAAAATACTATCACTTAGTACTTTCACCATTGGCCTCCTTATTACCGCTGCACACACCTTGAATCACCTCGGTCCTGAACCCCGATTCAAATAAACTGGCCAATAATCATGTGCAGCTAACCCTTTCAACTTACCTAGTTGACACCGAAGAGGAGTCTCGAATCACCTCTTCCACCACAGTAGGATTTTCCTTCTCACCATCATCTACCTTGGTCAAACATGTCCCAACATGTTCCCGACCTATTTCCAGTGTGCACATTTTCTAAACCTTAGAGACACGAGTACATTTTGTACTCGCCACCAAATGATATAAACCCTCATACTTCTCTCACTTCATCAGCACCTTCACGCCACGTGTATTTTCATAACTCCACCTACGGCCTAATATCTGTATCCTTGAGAATCCAACACGCATAAGGAAATTAGATTCTTGCACATCCTTGGTGTGTACGCCACACCACCAAGAGCGTAAGCAACTCCGTGAAACAATTTTATTTTCACCATGCAAACACCCTCAACATCACATGTTGAACCATCACCTAAAGTCAGCACCCCGCTTTCTTTAACATAAGCTTATCAAAATAAGCTTCCTTGGAACACACATGCATCATACAACCAGAATCTAAAATCCATTCATCTTGAGCAGAAGTAGAACTTTTGGAGATTGTGAGAATATCTCTCAAATTAACCTGTTCACTGCAGCCGATGAACCCCCAGATTTACCTTCACCATTCTACTAGAGTGGACAGTCCTTCCTTAATGACCTGATGTCAAAGCTAAGGGGTATAAAATACTATTAAATTTTAGCAGGAAATACTATTAAATACGATACAATTTTACACAAGATATTTATTTATTTATTGAATGGATATACTTAAACCTTGCTACAACACTTATAGGCAGTGTACCTAATCGTACAGTAGTGTAGTTTTTAGTAAGTCCGGTTCGTTCCACAGGGAATCTTTTTCACAAAGCTTAACGCTATATTAGTTTAAATTTATAAAAATACAAATATATATAAGTAATATTATTATTATAAAGGGGGGTTTTTACCGTTTAATGACCGGTTTGTCGATTTTAAAATTTTAGTCGCAGTTAAAACCAAATGTAAAATATTAAATAAAAGACTTAATTTAAAGCGTAAAGTAAATAACGATAATGAAATTACGAATAATAAAAGTGCGATAAAATAAACTTGCGATAATTAAAAAGTACGATAATTAAAAGTACAATTAAATACAATAACAATAAATAAAAGTGCTATAATTAGAAGTGCAATTAAATATAAAATAAAGGAAATTAAATATGAAATAAAAGAATTATGCTTATTTAAACTTCCATAATCATGATGTTTGACGTGTTGATTTTAGTTTTATGCCCATGGGTTAATTGTCCTTTGTCCTGGATTATTTAATATGTTCGTCTGGTTTTTGTCCATAACAGTCCATCAGTCATAAATATAAAGTGCGAGTGTCCTCGTCAAATTATTCTTATACCAGAAGTTAAATATTCCAACTAATTGGGGACTTAAACTGTAACAAGATTTTAATACTTTGTTTAATAATTACACCAGGATGTCGACTGAGTGTAACCCAAGGTTTTAATACTTTGTTATCAATTATACCAAGTGTCCTTGTACATAATTTCACCCCTGTTTTAATTATTCTAGTGGCTATTAATCCATTCCCGTGTCAGGTTAAATGAACGATTATTCGTACATATAAATACCCCGCCCATCGTGTCCGATCGAGTGTATATGGTAATTAATAAGTACGTCCAATTGTAAATCTTTATATTAAAATTAACAAACTATCATTTAGTTAAACAAATATAAAGCCCATTAATAGCCCATAGTCTAACTTCCACAAGTGTCGTTCTTTTGTCCAAACCCCAATTATGGTACAAAGCCCAATTACCCAATTTTAGTAATTAGCCTAACATCATGATTACTTCGGATTAAATAAGCATAATAATAACTTAGCTACGAGACATTAATGTAAAAAGGTTGAACATAACTTACAATGATTAAAAATAGCGTAGCGTTACACGGACAGAATTTCGACTTACACCCTTACAACATTCGCTAACATACCCTTATTATTAGAATTATAATTAAAATTAAAATATAAATATAAATATAAATATATTTACGTATACATATATAGAGAGAGATTGAATTTGGATGGTTTTTGCGATCAAACTGCATTTGCTTTTATAGGGAATTGAGTTCGGGGGGTCTCCGCGACTCGCGGCATTTTTTGCCTTCAAACTCCGCGAGTCGCGGAGTTTGAAATTCCAGCTCATTCATCCTTGGCTCTTTGTTTGCCGACGATTTATTTTATTAATATAATATATATATAATTTTTAAGAATTATTTATATATTATATTATATTCATGTGCATAGTTGACTTGTAATTTTTAGTCCGTTGCGTCGAGCGTTGAGAGTTGACTCTGGTCCCGTTTCCGGATTTTCGAACGTCCTTGCGTACTATTTTATATCTTGTACTTTGCGTTTTGAATCTTGTACTCTTGTAATTTCGAGACGTTTTTTATCAATAATTGGAACCTCTTTGATTGTATTTTGTACTTTTGAGCTTTTTGGTCGTTTGCGTCTTCAATTCGTCGAATCTGTCTTTTGTCTTCACCTTTTAATATTTAAACGAATATCACTTATAAATAGAACATTTGCAACTAAAAGCTTGTCTTTCTTGGGGAATAATGCTATGAAATATATGTTCGTTTTTAGCATTATCAAATATTCCCACACTTGAGCGTTGCTTGTCCTCAAGCAATATAGTCTTGGAATACTAGAATCACTTCTTTATTCTTCACACTTTGTACATCAGTGATTTCTATACGGCGGTATAAACAATGGTAGTAACGATATGGTTTACAGTCCCACATGACTATAAAAATTTAGATCCATTAAGGAAATTGGATCTTTATGAAAACATTTGATCTTTTGAAAATTAAATCTAGTTTTTACCCTAGATAAGTTTTCCGGAATAACCCTTCATCGGTGTTTGCAAAATATTTTTGTGGGTTTGGTGGGTTTCATATTTGAAAATTTTAGCTCAAAACTTATGGATTGTGTCACCCACTTGCTAACCTTGTATTTGGAAAGCAACACGTCCAGTGTACTTGCTCCGTATATTACCTTTCGATAAACTACCGTCCAGTTGTAAAGAAAAGCGTTGAACAAGCAACTATTAAGGCAATGTCCCCTGACATGCTTTTAATTATGGTCTATAACGTGTCGGACGCAATTACTATCCTTGGTAGGAGCAATAGTAAAGCTCACCCTTATAATTTGTAGGTTTGGCACAAGGTCCTGTCTTTGACCACTATGCAACCACCGTTCTTACGGTTGACACCCGATTTAGTTCAGGTGACCTAATGAATTCCAGGTGAATTCCTAGGATTTTACGTTCAATGGTAGTGAACGCATTGAAAATGGGTTTTTAGAAAACAAATCGGTTTATAATTTTGATCAAAATATTTTCTCGTTCAAGCTCGAGTTTAGATATCATTGAATTCCATGAGTTTGTAATTCTCAATCTTTAAGGTCAATCTCTAGGATTGAGTAATATCAGTCTTAAAAGCTGATTTTTAATCTTTAAGGAGATTATCCTTTCTGGGGATCTGATTCATTAGTCTTATCCAGCTAATTTGCACGGTGCCTCCCTATTTTACGATATAAATCCTTCTCATGGTAAGGATAAATCTGACCACTTGGCAACCCTGTTTAATGCTGAGGTCCGTGGATTTCCTGCTGATTTTAGTGATGACTTTTCTAGGTTTTTCGTCAACCTACAGCTGGTCTGGACGACAACTTCATGACCTAAATCAAGAAGCGCGTTTCTTTTTCGGAAGACTTTACTTCCTTTTAATGATGGAATTGATTCATCGTGTAGATCCATCTTTCTTACAGTAAATCAGGTAAAAAATTTTAGTTTAGTCCAAAGCAAAAGTATTTTCAGTTATTTGTACAGAAATATGTGACATATGTTTAAAATATCTTGGTAAATTTTCCCACACTTGGCTTTTTATTTTCCTTTTTATTGTCCTCTATTCTATTTTAAATGAATTTTAACATTTTGGTTTGTTTCTCAATTTATGTCCTTTCCGAGGTTATAATAATTTCGGTGTTAAAACCTAGTTTTATCGTTCATAAATATGTATAAACATGATTTTGAGTTCATTTAGTTGAAAATTTTGAAAATTTTTACTAGAATTGGGTAGTCAGTATATAAGACTAGGGCTGTTCTTTATTATCAGAGAGCACTAGGTTCTAATACAACTACTGCTTTACTAGTATTTTTAATGGTAACCAAGTGTTTAAGATAAAAATTTTAAAATCCGAAAGAATTTAACCCCTTCCCACACTTAAGATCTTGCAATGCCCTCATTTGCAAGAGATCAGTAACAATTTAAATTATTGAGGGTGATTTGTGTGAAAATGATTAAATTTTACCAAAGTTTCCAAACATATTTGTGTTTGCTTGCTGAATGATAAATGGTGCATATCATTTGTTCATTCCGTCTTGTTGTTATTTCACATATATTTTGCATCTTGTCGTCAAAATTAGTTGCTTTTGCTGAACTTAATGTCAGTCTTTGAAAATGCGTTGTTTTACCCTGTTGTGTACATAAGATAAACTGCAAACATATATACATATTTTTGAAGTTTGGTATATTACCCCACATTCAAAAATTATTACAATCTAATAATAAAATTTAGAAAATTATAAAACTATTACAAATCCAACATAAGTATTAAATGTATTAACATTACAAATAATAAAATAAATAAAAAACTAAGTAGACTAGGGATGATATTGATACCAGAAGGGGTTCCATGCATAACCATAGGTGCTATAAAATGCTTCGGCTAGGTTATACGTAGGATACGGTGGTTGAATCTCTATAGACCAGGGAGGGAATATGTGCGATGGAGTAGGAATATAGTTTCTACCTATATGTTGGCAATAAGCTATGATTTGGTTTTGATGAACTTGCCAATCTTCAAATGCTCTATGTCTAGCATTTTCCTACTCTTGTGAAGCTATAAACCTTTGCATTTCTGCCATTTCATTCCCCCCTCCTACATTACCTTGCTGTTAGTTTCTCTCAACCTGTGGATGTCTACCATTATATCATGTTGCGGCGTTATTTCGCCTCTTCAAAACTTTCGCACCATGGTATAAATTTAAACCTATTGTATCGCGGGGTTCTAGTTCTTCGATTAGTAATCCCCCTGACTTATATCCACACCGAGATATTCAGCAATCAAAGTAATAAATATACCACCTCCTATTATGCTATGCGGTCTCATCCCCCTAACCATAGCTGATAGATAATAACCCACACAATAAGGTATACTTACAGCGCTTTGTGGGTCTCGAATACACATATGGTAAAACAAATCCTGTTCATTTACCTTTTCCTTATTCTTACCTCTTTCTGTAATCGAATTAGCTAAAAACCTATGAATTACTCTTAACTCTGCTCTATCTATATCCAACTAAGAGTAATTTCCCCCTTTAAATCGGTGATGGCTAGTCATTTGACTCCATACACCATGCGTATCAAAATTTTCGTCTATCTTCCTACCGTTCAATATCAACCCTCTACAATCGGCAGATGCTAACTCCTCAGGCGTATATATACGTAAAGCCTGAGCCATGTCTAGTAAAGACATGTGGCGCATCGAACCTCCTAACAAAAATCTAATAAAAGATCGATCGGTTAAACTAGCTACCCGATCATTTAATTCTATACTACATAACAATTCTTCACACCATACTTTATATACAGGTCTACGCATGTTGAATAACCGTACCCAATCGTTAAAAGTAGAATTACCATACCTCTGTGCAAGTAATTCCCTTATTGGCCCGGCCAATTCTACAGCTTCTAATGGTCCCCATTCTATGACCCTAGGTACCTCAACAGCTTTAGAATGAACAATATGCAAACCCCTTTGGTATTTTGGATAATCTATCCAAAGTCTGTCAAATCTCAGGTTTGGGTGCAAATCTTCCAAGTGCATATCAGAGAATGTCATGACTGGATGAGGTATATCTTGTTTGTAGTAGTTATCCACCTCCTGTTGTTCCGTATTCTCAGTAAGAGCATTGCGAGCTTGGGATGAAGATTCACCCCTTTCAGTCTACAAAACACATCAAACACAATTTTTGTGCATCCAAATATGCATTAGTGTCAGCAAAATCATCAATCAAAATAATTACAATGACATGATCAATTTATATCAAACTTAAGCTCATTTTCATATTTTCATCAAATCTACACTTTTTCAAATAAGCATATAAGAAAATGTTCTCCAAGTTCATAAGCATTCAACTCAAATAACATGTCAAAATAATCATTACTAGCAATTAAACAAGTTTCAAATGGCATTATCTCTCAAAAATCAAGTTCATGAATTTTAGACTTGAAAAAGTCCACTTTAATTCTCAAAATCATGTTTAGGCTCAAAGTTTGGATCATTTAACTACCTAAACATGTTACACTACTTAATTTAGCAACAATTCATGACAAAAATCGGCCATAACCTGTTTATATCAAAAAGCCCCAAATTTGCTCAAGAACACAAACCCTAGATTACTCAAAATTTGAAGTTTAAGGCTTCTAATCATGTTAAATAGCATCAATCTAGGTTATACAAGCATAATACATAAACAATTTAAGCATAATTACACTAAAAAGCATCAAAATCAAATTGGGTATAAAATTGCTCAAGAACACTAATTTTTGGATTAAATGGTGTTTAGGTGTAGAAATTTACCGTTTTTCTTGAGTAATTCCTTGATAGCATCCTTCTCAACATGATTTTAGTAAAAGATTTGATGATTAACGGTGAAAAAATTCGATTTTTGTGTGATATTTTCGGGTTTTTTCGCAGTATGTTTTATGGGTGTTGTGTGGACTGAGCTGTTCCAGCTCCTTTATTTTTTTTTCTGTAATTCGGTCCCTCCGCGAGTCGCGGTGTTTGACCCTTCAAACTCCGCGAGTCGCGGAGTTTGTATTTTTTTTTTTTATATATATCTTAACTAATTAAAACAATTAAGTAATTAATTCTAAAATTTTGTTTCCCTTGTTATTTAGGACGAGGTCGTTTCAGATCGATGTCCTAGTCCGTCCTTCAACAAAATTTTAAAATTTGTCTTTTTGTAGCGATTGTTTTAAAAGCTAAGATTTTTGGTTTTTTTTAATGTTTTTGGCATATTTTAATTCAATAAGATTAAAAATAATGATAATAAAAGTTCTCGTCCCTCCCTCGGGTAAAGCAATTTCGGTTTAAAGACCTAGTCTTCAACTTACGACGAATTTTAAAAATCATATTTTTAACTTAACGAAATAAAGTAAATTTTTGTTTTTAAATTCACACAACTTAAATATAAAATTCAAAATTAATATTAAAAATTCACACCAAACTTACAATTTAAAATGCATAAAAATAAAATTCATATTTTAAAAATTAAAAATTCACACCAAACTTAATTTAAAAATTCATATTATAAAATCACACCAAACTTATATTATATTTTTCAAATATTTACAATTTTAAATATATTGTTTTTACAAAGTTTACAATATTAATTTAAGATTTATATATTAATTTTAAAAACATGGTAAAAATAAAATTAAAAATCTTTTTGGCTTTTTATCCCACTTTTATCAATCAAATATTATCAAAAATATGCGCCCCTCTTTTCGGTAAAGTAATTTCGGTTCCAAGACCTAATTTAACTCATGACGAATTTTTGAAATATTTTGGGTTGATTGATTAAAGATATTTATACCTTAAGAATAAACATTAAATTTCGCAGTGATGTAATAAATTTTTGAATGATATCAATAATTTCGGTCGCCAAACCTAATTTTATTCAATACCAATTTAATACTTTATAGCGAACAAATTAGCATTTATTATCAAAAGGTTAAAAATAAAAATAAAAATAAAAACTGTACAGACTTACCTGTGAGATAGTATTCTTAGTTATATGATCTATCCCATTCATAAGATAGTCGGTTTAATTGGTTTTCCATGGTTACATAGGCGTAACCTCGAGCATTCAGTGTTTTTTCTTCTAAACATATGAACGGTCCGTCTCTGCATAAAGTAACAAATTCGGTATTTGAATAGGTTTGATTATTTGAACATTTACCTCCATGTGACCATTTTCCGCATTTGTGACATCTTTCTAGGTGTCGTGCTCTTCTTTTTGCTGCGGATTTTGATTTTCCTTTACCAAATTGTAACTTATTATCTTCGCATCTGGATTCTTTTCTTACTCCGTCCAATCTTTCTCTGATTACTGATACTATTTCACTCGGTAGTTTGTCATTATTACGTTTAGTGATCAAAGCGTGTAGCATTAGACCATGGTTTAGTTTACAGGCAGTCTTCATTTCGTAAAAACCTAAAAAAAATAAAAATTCAGAATGGGGGGAGAAGACTAGTTCTTTTGGGTCTGCTAGGGAAAGACCATTCGGGTTCCATTTTCGAGAACTACACGAAAACAGACAATCTAACTCTAACAGAAATACATATTTTCCTTTAAAGACTTGATTCTCCCCACACTTAGTTAGCTGTGGTATCGAAATTGTGATTAACTTCATTGTCAACTTCCATCGGACCATGTATGTAATGTTTAACTCTGTGACCATTAACTTTAAATTCAATTCCATTTGAATTTATTAATTCTATCATTCCATATGGGAAAACTCTTTTGACTATGAATGGTCCAGACCATCTTGATTTCAATTTTCCAGGAAATAGCTTGAATCGTGAATTGAAAAGAAGAACTCTGTCTCCTTCTTTAAATTCTTTTGAACTTCTGATTCTTTTATCATGCCATTTCTTCGTTCTTTCTTTATAGATTAACGAATTTTCGTATGCTTCATGTCTTAATTCTTCTAATTCGTTTAGTTGACTTAATCGTAGACGTCCAGCTTCATGTATATCAAGATTACATGTCTTCAAAGCCCAAAATGCTTTGTGTTCAATTTCTACTGGAAGATGACATGCTTTTCCATAAACAAGTCTAAAAGGTGTGGTTCCAATTGGAGTTTTGTAGGCTGTTCTAAAAGCCCAGAGTGCATCCTCCAATTTAATGGACCATTCCTTCTGATTTGATCCTACGGTTTTCTCTAGAATACGTTTTAAAGCTCGGTTTGTATTTTCAACTTGTCCACTAGTTTGTGGATGATAAGCAGTGGAGATTTTATGAGTTACTCCATATCTTTTAAGAACTTTCTCAAGTTGATTATTACAGAAATGAGTTCCCCGATCACTTATTAAAGCTTTCGGTGTTCCAAACCTTGCAAAAAGATGTTTTAAAAAGTTGACTACAACTCATGCATCATTAGTTGGGAGAGCTTGTGCTTCCACCCATTTAGATACATAATCAATGGCTACGAGAATATATAGATTACTATGAGATTTTGAAAATGGACCCATAAAGTCAATACCCCAAATGTCAAATACTTCACATACTTGGATGACATTTTGTGACATTTCATCACGTTGACTTATTTTTCCGGCCCTTTGACAAGCATCACAGGATTTGCAAAGAAGATGTGCATCTTTGTAAATTGTAGGCCAATAGAATCCAGCATCATAAACTTTTCTTGCTGTTAGTTGAGGCCCATAATGCCCTCCTGTTGGTCCTGTGTGACAATGGTTTAAAATTTTACTAGCTTCATCTCCGAATACACATCGGCGTATTATTCCATCTGGACAACTTTTAAACAGATGTGTGTCTTCCCAAAAATAGTGTTTTATATTACTAAAGAATTTCTTTCGTTTTTGGTACGATAATCCTTTTTCAAGGAATCCACAAACTAAGTAGTTTGCATAGTCTGCAAACCATGGAATTTCATTATAATCTATCTTCAATAGATATTCATCAGAAAAGTTGTCTTGTATGGCCGATTCATTTAGAACTTCTAATTCGTGATTTTCAAGACGAGAAAGATGATCAGTGGCGAGATTTTCTGCTCCTCTTTTATCTCGGATTTCAATATCGAACTCTTGTAAGAGTAAGATCCAGCGGATTAATCTTGGTTTAGCATCTTGTTTTGAAAATAGGTATCTAAGAGCAGAATGGTCGGTATAGACCACCGTTTTCGCTAGAACGAGATATGATCGAAATTTGTCAAAAGCAAAGACAATAGCAAGGAGTTCTTTTTCAGTAGTTGTATATTTCGTTTGTGCTCCTTGTAACGTCTTACTAGTATAATATATAGGTTGAAATCGTTTTTCAATCCTTTGTCCTAAAACGGCTCCCATTGCAAAATCACTTGCATCGCACATTAGTTCAAATGGTAGATTCCAATTTGGTGTTATCATGATCGGCGCATTAGTGAGTTTCTCTTTAAGAATATTAAAAGATTTGATACATTCATCTGAAAAGATGAATGGAGCATCCTTTTCTAGGAGTTTATTCATAGGAGTGGCAATTTTAGAAAAATCTTTTATGAAACGTCGGTAAAAACCGGCATGCCCTAGAAAACTCGTAACTCCTCTAACATTGGTGGGGTGTGGAAGTTTAGCAATTACATCTACTTTAGCTCTATCCACTTCAATTCCTTCTTTTGAAATTTTATGTCCAAGAACGATGCCTTCTTTAACCATGAAATGGCATTTCTCCCAATTAAGAACTAGATTTGATTGTTCGCATCTAATAAGCATTCATTCCAGATTAACTAGACATGATTCAAATGTATCACCGAAGACTGAAAAGTCATCCATGAAAACTTCCATACATTCTTCTATCATGTCGTGAAAAATCGCCATCATGCACCTTTGAAAGGTTGCAGGGGCGTTGCAAAGTCCAAATGGCATGCGTTTGTAAGCAAAAGTACCATAAGGGCACGTGAATGTGGTTTTTTCTTGATCTTCGGGTGCTATTGGAATTTGAAAATATCCGGAAAATCCATCAAGAAAACAATAGTAACTATTTCCGGCTAATCTTTCCAACATTTGATCAATGAAAGGTAAGGGAAAGTGATCTTTTCTGGTGGCGTCATTTAATTTTCTATAATCAATACATGCACGCCATCCTGTTACAGTCCTAGTAGGAATAAGCTCATTTTTCTCATTTGTAATGACAGTCATGCCACCCTTCTTAGGTACGCATTTAACTGGGCTTACCCATGGACTATCAGAAATTGGATAAATTAAACCTGCATCTAGCAGTTTAATAATCTCCTTCTTAACAACATCTTGCATATTAGGATTTAGTCTTCGTTGGCGTTGCACATACGTTTTATAACCTTCTTCCATAAGGATTTTATGTGTGCAATACGAAGGACTTATTCCTTTAATATCATGAATCTTCCATGCAATGGCTGGTTTATGAGCTTTCAACACAGAAATGAGTTGTGATTTCTCATTTTCAGTAAGAGAAGACGATATTATTACAGGTAATTCAGATTCACCATGTAAATTAGCGTATTCCAAATGGTTTGGAAGTGGCTTTAACTCTAATTTCGGAGGTTCTTCTATCGATGATTTATATCGATATCTGTCTTCTTCTTTTAGCATTTGAATTTCTTCTGTTGTTGGTTCATATCCATTAGCTATAAGTGTAGCTAACATTTTAGCTTCATCAATTGGTTCATTACCTTCTCCTAAAGAACATTCTCCTGTTCCTTGTAATTCTGGAAATTCTTCTAACAATTCTGCATGTGCATCTATAGTTTGAATATAATAACATGTATCATCTGCAGATTGTGGTTGTTGCATTGCTCTATCAACTGAAAAGGTAACACTCACGTCCTCTATACTTAGGGTCAGTTTCTTACCAAACACGTCTATCATTGCTCTAGCCGTGTTTAAGAATGGTCTTCCTAATATGAGAGGAACTTGAGAATCTTCTTCCATGTCCAGAACAACAAAATCTACTGGAAATACTAAAGTACCAACTTTAACTAGCATATTCTTCATTATCCCTCTAGGATATTTTATTGATCTATCGGCTAGTTGTATGCTTATTCTTGTTGGTTTCAATTCTCCAAGGTCTAGTTTAGCGTATAGTGAATACGACATTAGATTTATACTAGCACCTAAGTCTGCCAATATTTCTATTGAACTAAGACTACCCAGAAAACATGGAATTGTGAAACTTCCTGGATCAGATAGTTTTTTTGGTATCTTATTCAACAGCACTGCTGAACAATTAGCATTCATAGTAACAGCCGAGAGTTCTTCCATTTTCTTTCTATTTGAGATTAGATCTTTCAAGAATTTAGCATATCTAGGCATTCCTGAAATCACATCAATGAAAGGAAGATTTACATTTATCTGTTTAAACATATCCAAAAATTTGGATTGCTCGGCTTCAAGTTTCTCTTTCTTCATTTTACTCGGGTAAGGAAGTGGTGGTTGGTATGGTTTAACATAAGGTTTATCCTTAACTGTATTATCTTCATTAACCTTTTCAACTACCGGTTCTTTTTCCTTATCTTGATCAGGTTGTGGTTCTTGTGGAGTAGGAATAGCTTCATCAGAAGTTACAGGTATTTCAGGTGGTTTAAGTGTTGTACCACTTCTTGTGGTAATAGCTTTAGCTGTTTCATTCCGGGGGTTAGCATTTGTATCACTAGGTAAACTTCCCGGTTTTCTTTCACCTATTAATGTTGCTAGGTTACTTACTTCTTGTTCCAGATTTTGAATAGAAGCTTGTTGATTTCTAAATGCTTGAGCATTTTGTTCATTAGTTTGTTTTTGAGATGTGAAAAACTGCGTTTGAGTTTCAACTAGCTTCGTCATCATATCTTCTAAATTCGGCTTTTTATCATCGGGTTGTGGTGGTTTGTTTTGAAAATTAGGTCTTTGCTGGTTGTAAGTATTATTAGATACTTGTTGATTGCTAGGACCTTGTTGGTTGTTGTATGGAATATTTCGGTTATAATTCTGGTTTTGATTGTAAATCGTCTTGGCGGTTGATAATTATTCTGATAATTATTTCTAGGCCTTTGGTTTATGTATGAAATATTCTCTCTTTGTTCCATTGTTAATTCAATACTGAGACAATCTTTTGTCAAATGTGGTCCTCCACACTGCTCACAACTAATTCGTATTGAGTGAATATCTTTAGTCATCTTTTCCATTCGTCTCTCGACAGCATCTATCTTTGCGGAAATGAAATCTAAGTCATGGCTAGAATCGGCTCTAGCTGCTTTAGATGATCTAACGATATCTTTTTCTTGGTGCCACTCATGTGAGTGGGAAGCAGTGTTATCAATAATTTTGTAAGCATCAGTTTCGGTTTTCTTCATAATAGAACCACCAGCTGCTATATCTATGTCTTTCCTTGTAGTGATGTCGCATCCTTGGTAGAATATTTGTACTATTTGACAGGTGTCTAAACCATGTTGCGGACATCCTCTTAATAACTTTCCAAATCTTGTCCACGCCTCATATAGAGTTTCATTCGGTTTCTGTGTGAACGTAACAATTTCTCCTTGAAGTCTTACGGCTTTAGATACAGGAAAAAATTGTTTAAGAAATTTTTCAACTAAAACGTCCCATGTATCGATCGCCCCTTCAGGTAACGATTCCAACCAATCTTTGGCTTCTCCCTTTAAAGTCCAGGGAAATAACATGAGATATATCTGTTCATCCTCTACTTCTCGGATTTTAAATAGTGTGCAGATCCTATTAAAGGTACGTAGATGTTCATTTGGATCTTCCTTCGGCGCACCACTAAATTGGCATTGATTAGTCACCATGTGTAGAATTTGTCCTTTCATTTCATAATCTGGCGCATTAATGTCTGGATGAGTAATTGCTTGACCTTGGCCAGTGCGTTTAGCTCTCATTCGGTCTTCCATACTTAAAGGTTCCAGATTCTCCATAATTGAATTTGTTGAATCGGAATCACTAGAGGATTCTGATTTAATGGTTCGTTCCTCAACAATCTCTGTTTGAATGATTGGTGGTTCCGGAGGAAAATTTAATGGTTCAGGATCTATGAATCGTCCCTGAATATTCTCCGGATTCTTAATTGTGAGGTCGGGTTCAAAAAATGGATTATCGAAAATTTGAACTGGAGTACTTGGTCGACTGGATGACGATTCTAAAGAAAAATCAACGGCGGTAATATTTGCTAAATGTCTTGATCTAGTTACAGGTGGTGAACGTACAAAAGGTGGTGAACGTCTTGCTCGGTGCATTCACTGAATATCCTATTAGTTTTTGTAACACCCTAGGCAAATCCCACATCGCCCACGAACATGAGTGATTGTAACACCCTAGGCAAATCCCACATCGCCCACGAACATGAGTGATCATGGGATTATAAGGTAATACTCACGCTTAAATGACACAACGCGTTTTGGGATCACATGCTGAGTAGAAGTGCGAGTACGTTGTGGTTAAGCGTGCTCGGGCGAGAGCACTACCAGGATGGGTGACCTCCTGAGAAAGTGCTTCTCGTGTGTGGTCGCCAAGAAAAAGCCGTGCGCCTGCGGGCAAAGCGGACAATATTGTGGTCATGTTAAGCTGGGGTGTTACAGAATGGTATCAGAGCCACTCATGTGCCGTTGGGGGTGGTGGGGCAAACCTCATCGAGGACGATGAGTCCCTAAGGGGGGGGGTGAATGTAACACCCTAGGCAAATCCCACATCGCCCACGAACATGAGTGATCATGGGATTATAAGGTAATACTCACGCTTAAATGACACAACGCGTTTTGGGATCACAGGCTGAGTAGAAGTGCGAGTACGTTGTGGTTAAGCGTGCTCGGGCGAGAGCACTACCAGGATGGGTGACCTCATGGGAAAGTGCTTCTCGTGTGTGGTCGCCAAGAAAAAGCCGTGCGCCTACGGGCAAAGCGGACAATATTGTGGTCATGTTAAGCGGGGGTGTTACAGTTTTTAAAAGGAAAGAAAAATTATAATAAGTTATCCAATTAATAGACTTTTCTGATTTTGCCCACGTTTCGAATAGCCAAAAGATGCAGCAGAGGGGCAGGATTCGTTTGGTCTCAATATAATTGAGGACTGTTTGGCTCCAATAACCCGGTCCACGTACAAATCCAACTATTACTACGAACCAGAAAATTTTGATGTCTATCAATTTAACCACTTAAAATAAATTTTCGTAATTTTAAGAAATTTAGATAAGAAGTAGAAAAAAAAATCTATGTCCTAAAAACTAGAATAGCGAGAAATAAGAAAGAAAAAGAGTGCGTCGGAAAAAGGTCGAAAAAGAAAAGATCTAAAAAATAAAAGGCGTCGAAAAATAAGAAATAAAAAAGAAATGACTTATAGAACTTAAAAACACTCGACTAACCCAACCTTATTACTATCACTAACTTAAAATTATAATCGCAAATTGAGATTACTAATTGGAATGATAATTGATACATAGGTAAAAGGTGTCTAAAAATATTAAAGCTTACAAGAAAAACTATATCCCAAATGGCAATAACTTAAAAAGAAACTAAAACTTAAAAAGGCGTCGCAAAATTCTAAAGCACCTAAATCTTAGTCTAAAGAAAAAGCACTTAAGGAATTTTACGGCAAAGTCTAAAAATCTAGAAAAATAACTATGGCAAAAACTAAGTCTAAAACTAAATATGAGCTAAAAATACAAATATTACGCTAAAACGATTAAAAAGGGACAAAAATATAAAAATATACAAAAAGTTGTAAAAAGTACAAATTTTATAAAAATATTATTTTTATATTAATTATTTATTAAAACTATTAATTTTACAATTTAATTAAACTAATTTAACTAAAATATAAATTAAATAAAAAGTAAAACTAATTATAATAATAATAAGTAATTAAGGTTAATAATAATAATAATAATTAATTACTCCGTATTTAATACGAATTAGGGTTTCAGTCACGGGTGTCAGGGCTGCTCCGCGAGTCGCGGTATTCGAGGCTACAAACTCCGCGAGTCGCGGGGTTCCAATTTTCAACTCTGGTACAGTTTAAAATTCGACGTGTTTTTTTTTTATTTTATTTTTTTTCTGTTTTCTGTTTTAAAATCTAAAATATTTATATAATAAAAACTTATATTTAAAAACTAAAATAAAAATAGAACTACTTTATAATTTTAAAAATATCTTAAAAATAGATTTATATATATATTAATTTTTTTTAAATAAAAATATTTAAATAAAACTTATATATTTATAAAATAAAAATAAAGAAACTTTATAAAACTTAAATATTTGACAAAATCTTAAAAAATATATATAAATTTTTGTTTTCTTTTTATATTTTCGAATAATAAAAAACGTATTTTTACAAAAGTGAATTTTAATAAAAGTAAACTAAAAATAAAAATCTTTTTTTTTATTATATTTAGCGTTGCGCTTTCGGCGTTTAAGATTCCCCGGCAGCGGCGCCAAAAATAACTTGATGTCAAAGCTAAGGGGTATAAAATACTATTAAATTTTAGCAGGAAATACTATTAAATACGATACAATTTTACACAAGATATTTATTTATTTATTGAATGGATATACTTAAACCTTGCTACAACACTTATAGGCAGTGTACCTAATCGTACAGTAGTGTAGTTTTTAGTAAGTCCGGTTCGTTCCACAGGGAATCTTTTTCACAAAGCTTAACGCTATATTAGTTTAAATTTATAAAAATACAAATATATATATAAGTAATATTATTATTATAAAGGGGGGTTTTTACCGTTTAATGACCGGTTTGTCAATTTTAAAATTTTAGTCGCAGTTAAAACCAAATGTAAAATATTAAATAAAAGACTTAATTTAAAGCGTAAAGTAAATAACGATAATGAAATTACGAATAATAAAAGTGCGATAAAATAAACTTGCGATAATTAAAAAGTACGATAATTAAAAGTGCAATTAAATACAATAACAATAAATAAAAGTGCTATAATTAGAAGTGTAATTAAATATAAAATAAAGGAAATTAAATATGAAATAAAAGAATTATGCTTATTTAAACTTCCATAATCATGATGTTTGACGTGTTGATTTTAGTTTTATGCCCATGGGTTAATTGTCCTTTGTCCTGGATTATTTAATATGTCCGTCTGTCCATAACAGTCCATCAGTCATAAATATAAAGTGCGAGTGTCCTCGTCAAATTATTCTTATACCCGAAGTTAAATATTCCAACTAATTGGGGACTTAAACTGTAACAAGATTTTAATACTTTGTTTAATAATTACACCAGGATGTCGACTGAGTGTAACCCAAGGTTTTAATATTTTGTTATCAATTATACCAAGTGTCCTTGTACATAATTTCACCCCTGTTTTAGTTATTCTAGTGGCTATTAATCCATTCCCGTGTCCGGTTAAATGAACGATTATTCGTACATATAAATACCCCGCCCATCGTGTCCGATCGAGTGTATATGGTAATTTATAAGTACGTTCAATTGTAAATCTTTATATTAAAATTAACAAACTATCATTTAGTTAAACAAATATAAAGCCCATTAATAGCCCATAGTCTAACTTCCACAAGTGTTGTTCTTTTGTCCAAACCCCAATTATGGTACAAAGCCCAATTACCCAATTTTAGTAATTAGCCTAACATCATGATTACTTCGGATTAAATAAGCATAATAATAACTTAGCTACGAGACATTAATGTAAAAAGGTTGAACATAACTTACAATGATTAAAAATAGCGTAGCGTTACACGGACAGAATTTCGACTTACACCCTTACAACATTCGCTAACATACCCTTATTATTAGAATTATAATTAAAATTAAAATTAAAATATAAATATAAATATATTTACGTATACATATATAGAGAGAGATTGAATTTGGATGGTTTTTGCGATCAAACTGCAATTGCTTTTATAGGGAATTGAGTTCGGGGGGTCTCCGCGACTCGCGGCATTTTTTGCCTTCAAACTCCGCGAGTCGCGGAGTTTGAAATTCCAGCTCATTCATCCTTGGCTCTTTGTTTGCCGACTATTTATTTTATTAATATAATATATATATAATTTTTAAGAATTATTTATATATTATATTATATTCATGTGCATAGTTGACTTGTAATTTTTAGTCCGTTGCGTCGAGCGTTGAGAGTTGACTCTGGTCCCGTTTCCGGATTTTCGAACGTCCTTGCGTACTATTTTATATCTTGTACTTTGCGTTTTGAATCTTGTACTCTTGTAATTTCGAGACGTTTCTTATCAATAATTGGAACCTCTTTGATTGTATTTTGTACTTTTGAGCTTTTTGGTCGTTTGCGTCTTCAATTCGTCGAATCTGTCTTTTGTCTTCACCTTTTAATATTTAAACGAATATCACTTGTAAATAGAACATTTGCAACTAAAAGCTTGTCTTTCTTGGGGAATAATGCTATGAAATATATGTTCGTTTTTAGCATTATCATGACCCCACTCATGACATTTGAAGCACTGGATACCCTTCACGCCGTCTCCTGACCTAGACCTACTGTTATCACTAGATCTCTTCTCGGCAAACCTTCCCCTTCCATGACCAACCATAGCAAACCCATGCTCAAAAATGGTCACTGGATCTTCGTCTTTTATCCTGTGATAAGAATACCGGTACTATATCCTCCATCTTTACAGTAGCCTTACCATAAAGAACAGTAGTGACCATAATATCATATGAACTGAGAAGAGAGGCAAGAAGAATAAGGGTCGCACTGGATACCCTTCACGCCGCCTCCTGACCTAGACCTACTGTTATCACTAGATCTCTTCTCGGCAAACCTTCCCCTTCCATGACCAACCATAGCAAACCCATGCTCAAAAATGGTCACTGGACCTTCGTCTCTTATCCTGTGATAAGATTACCGGTACTACATCCTCCATCTTTACAGTAGCCTTACCATAAAGAACAGTAGTGATCATAATATCATACGAACTGGGAAGAGATGCAAGAAGAATAAGGGTCTTATCTTCTTCCTCAATATAAACCTCAACTTTTCCAAGTTGATCTACCGGACCATTAAACACATTCATGTGTTCAATTATATCCCAATCGTCATCCGCCATCTCAAATGGCTCCACCTTAAATTGAATACCGCCGTTTCTCGCCATCTTCAAACAAAAACTATCCGATAAACCTGGATATGCTCTGATACCACTTGTTATGACAATTTGCCTAGCGCACCCACACCAACGAAAGCGTGGATATAATTGTTTGAGGCAAACTTGCGAGAAATAATAAATGCAAAATAAAGTAACTGATAACACGACGATTTAACGTGGTTCGGCAAAACCCTGCCTACATTCACCCCAAGAGTCTCCTTTATTCTTATAATATAAAAGTACCCGGTACAAGAAAAAGTACACTATGAGTTAAACCCAAACCCAAGCCCCTTAGATTTTAGTATAAAATCTAAGTTTCTCGTAAACTCTTTTACACTCCTTACAAGAATAAAACTCTCAACCTCACAAAGAAAGGTTCCCGTTGATATTACCGATCAACTCCATATCTACTTTGTGATACCCTCACAAATAAACACACTCCGTTGATAAACCCTATCAACTATGTTTTTCTCTCATTTGTGATATCTTGATCCTCTCTCTCTTTTGGATCACTTGATCCACTCTTCGATGATCTTCTCATATCTTCATGCTATGTATTTATAGATCAACATATACATGTGAAAACTATATGTGAAACCAATAACCAACTTGACATGTGAAGATGCAAAATACAAATCAAACTTTTCCTTTGACTTCAATAAAGTTAGGCAAGCATGTGAAAGCATATAATAGTCATAGCTACTTGTTTAGCAAGCAAACTTCAATTCCAATTTGACAACATAAATGTTTGTCAATAATTTAGACTATGTCCAACAGGTTTCATAGATCCTTCTGCTGGTATTTTGTTGTCTCATTCGGATGTGGGTTTAAATGTGGGGGTGCAATCTAATTTCGGAGATCAAGATGGTAATGGTCACCTTGATTGTGGTGATACAAATAGTAAGGGTCACCTTGATTTTGGTGAAAAAAATGGTAAGGGTCGCTATGACTTTGGTGATTAAAATGATAGTTTGGGTGATGATTCTGCCATGCTTCATTCTAATTTTAATTCGGAATCCGCTAGTCGTAATGAGTACAATTTGGTTAACTTTAATGATCCAATTTCTTCACAAGTGAATGAACCATCAATGGTGGATTCTCCTTTGTTTTGTCCGGTCCAGGCAATTCAGCCCGTCAATGATGCAATGTGGGTTGTGATCCTATTATTTATGTTTAGTGTCCGGTTTCTGTGGATCTGATTGTTGTAGGTTCGAAGGTTATTTTGTCGTCAGTTTCTTGAGCGTTATATAAAGATATTAGATATTCTTAACGGGAGCTATCTATCAAGTCCCTGATTTCGACAGAGAATCGAATGGTTTGGTTGATATCAATGTGGTTAATGGCTCTTCGATTGGGAACTTTTGTAAAGGATCATCTTTGGGCCTTGCTTTGGTTGATCACGAATAAGAGATCTTTGGTAACGTTGATCCTTTTAGCGGTGTTAAAGGGCTTTCGTGTTAGAATGTTATAATTCACCCATGATTCTTATTGATCAAAGGTGCCAAATATATAGTACATGATCTGATCTCATATCCCTTGATTTTAGGGATCCTACATTTAATATGAGATATGGATAGATATGCCTACATTTAATGCTAGATATTACATAAGATATTGTCTACGTCTAATATCCGTTAACATCCCCCCACAGTTTGAGGGGGAGAGGAATGAACGGTCAAACTGGATTAAAACGCTAAAAACTAAATAACATTCTTCTTTCTGAGCAGACTGATATTCGTTGATGTGGTTGCGTATTGCTTGACTGCGTTTCCTTTTCTGTAACGTTTTTTTTACGCCGTGGCTTGCTTTGCCTATGGATTGAGCAGGACTTGGGCATAGAACTTTGTCGACGATAACCAGTCTTTATCGGAAGAGATTATTATTCTTATTATTAATTTTTTTCGAGGTTTGGAACCTAGTCTAGCTAGGCGGCTCATCCTCACACCGATTATAAATTAAATATGTATATATAAAATGATAAGTGGGGAGTGGGGTAGTTAAAAATTTAGTGGTGTAGTGGGTCGTAGTTGGTAAAAGTAAACAGATAAATAAAAGGTGATTGATTAAGGAATAAGACAATAAGGAAGAAGACTTTATTTATCATTTCCACATCTCCTTTTTAAGCCGCTCTGTTTTTGTTTTTCTTCACTCTTTGTTTTAACTTCAAAATTTCTGAGTGAAAGATCTGGAGAAGACAGTAGCCGGTTGATGGACGGAAAACATGGTGATGCCACGGTGTATATTTCAACCTTGATTTGGATGTTGTTTGCAAGAAATTGAGAAAGAAAAGAAATATAGAAGACGGGAGCTGAAACGGTGTATATTTCAACCATTATGTTGCTGCTCCGGTGGGGAGATGACGGTGTAAATTTCAACCGTGATGTGGATGCTTTTTGCAAGAAATTGAAAAAGAAAAGAAAGATAGATAGAAGACCGAATTAAAGGTTCGGTGGTTGATTGGAAGATTTGATGGGTGGTACAGCAGAAGCGGCACACATTCGGCCGACTAGGTTTTGGATCAAACCCTCTGATACCATGTTAGAATGTTATAATTTACCCATGAATCTTATTGATCAAAGATGCCAAATATATAGTACATGATCTGATCTCATATCCTTTGATTTTAGGGATCCTACATTTAATATGAGATATGAATAGATATGCCTACATTTAATGCTAGATATTACATAAGATATTGTCTACGTCCAATATCCGTTAACATTTCGGATTTAGTGTCCGTGGCAAAAAGATTGGTTAGGAACAATGGAAAAAGCCCTATTGCTATTGAGCCAATTTCGAGGTTCCTAACAGTATTTCGAGCTCCTCATTCACAGGTTTTGATGAAATAATGAATATATGGAAGGTGTTGAGAAGGGTGCTTTAATTATCAACTCTTCAAATCCGTCCTTGTCGTCGAAGAAGCCGAAGAGACCTAAAAATAAAAGGATTGTTCGAGGTGAAGAGATGGCACAATTTCCGACCTCGCAAAAGACATTTGATGTCCATTGTTTGTTTGGCGTGTTTTGTTCCCCCTCTTTGTTTAGCTTGATCTCTTTGATGTAAGTTTAGTTTATATTTGTTTCTTTGTGGTGTGCTCGAGTTTAAGTTTTAGTCCTTGTTGAGCTCGAATGTCTTTATTATCTTTGGATGTATTTAGAGCTTCATTTTTTGAATGAAGTTTTCCCTCTCGTTTACAAAGTTTCTAGTTTTTTTTTTTTTTTTTTGCCAAAAAAGTGGTAAATGAGACTATTATTACAGAATCTCCGACTATTTTACGATACAAGAATGTGAATGGGTCACATAACCATTCAAAAATATTTAATTGACTAAAATACACTTTTTAAAAAAATTTTGTCACAAAATACACTTTTTAAAAAAAAAATTTGCCAATATACATCATTGAGTCGACCAACGTTTTGGTCGACCACAATATACCTTGGTCGACCACCTCATTTTTCAAGGTGGTCGACCAAGCTTCATTGAGTTTCTGGTCGACCACCGTGTAAACATGGTCGACTACGTCTCATTTTTTCATGGTCGACTACCCCAACAAGAAAAAATGTGGGCGACCCAATACATGGTCGACTACCATGTATTGTTGAGGTGTGGAGACATTAAACAAGCTGGAAAAAGTGTCACTAAAAACTGTTAATAGACTTGCACGAATTTTGCAGATTTCGGGATGCGTGAAACCTGAATCCAGAGAAGTCGACCAACTCATTGGTCACCCGCGTTGTTTTTTTTTGCTTTGTGGTCGACCATGTGTAATTGAGGTGGTAGTCGACCATGTTTACATGGTAGTCGACCATGCTTTGAATTAAGTTTGGTCGACCACCTTGAAAAATGAGGTAGTCGACCAAGTTAAAAGGGTAGTCGACCATATTCTTGGTCGACCTAATGGTGTAAAAAGACAATTTTTTTTTCAAAAAGTGTATTTTGACGAATATCCCTTTGAAGAATAAACTTAACATTCAACTGTAATAAGATAACATTTAAGCGGGTTCATGTGACCTCATAAACTTAAACATAGCTTAGCCTCTAAAGGTCCTTGGTCCAAATCTAATAATCATGATGATCTATCAAATCATGCAAAGTCATTTGTGGTTTGAGTTGTGTATAGAGATGTCTTTTGAAAGTATCATTTTGATGTTACGTTTTCATTGAGCTGGCACTTTATTGAACGGGCTCAACTAATTGTCGTCTCCGCTACGAGCTAACAATTTGTTGAGTTGACTATTCGTTGGCTTTCAAGTTATCGTCTCTTCGTAAAATTGGCTTAGTTGAGCAGGATCATTTGATGTTGGCTCCTCGCTGAGCAACAACATTTAGTGCCGTCTCTTTGCTAAGTTGCTTGCTGCTTTAGCCACAGAGGTGGATTTTGTTAAATGACATCTTATTAAGTGTGTTGGTCGTCTTCTAGAGAAATGTATTTTATGATCTTACGTGTTTACTCGGTCATATGCATATTAAGCTTGTCTTCATCATCAAAACAAAGATCATTATGCTATTTGAATATTCGCATTGGTATACCACCAACATAGACTACTAAATCATAAGAGTAACTTTTAAATTTGTGTATTTGGTGTAATACACTAACAAATCTTAGTGTCCACTATTTTGGCTTTAGTTTGTATTTGGTTAGGTTCGGTTGGATACTCGGCCCGTAGTTTCGTTTGTCTTGTTTAGGTTGGGCCCGTTTTGTTATATTCTTGTCTGTTTGTGTTGGTGCATAATCCCAAGTTCTATTTTGTAATGAGTTCTATTCGTATTGTATTGTCTATTTTAGTCATGTGAGGATTACGTCATTAATACAATGTGTTTGGATTGTTTAATATGATGACGTGAAATGGTTCGAGCAGTTTGGTTGGCTGCTCAGACCATCGACCGATGGTAGAGACCATCGGTCGAGGGACTATCACCATCGGCCGAAGGTCCCAGACCACCGGCCGATGGTCACTGTGATTATATATAAATACGGGTTTTGGATTTCATTATTAGGTTACACACCATACACCCTCTAGCCGTTGTTTATTGCTGTGATCCTTGTCCTAGACCAAATCCCAACCGAATACAATCATCTAGGCGTCGTTTGTATCAACATATTGTTGGTTAGATCGATCCCGAAAGTGTAACTCGTATTCGATTCACCCTAGTTATTGTTTTCCGCCTTTAATCTAGGCTCTACGTTTGATCTAAGATCCAATTAGCACTTACAAAGTGGTATCAGAGCAAGACGTTGCTGATCCAAACGTTTTTGAATCGAATTCATTGTTTTTATTTTAGGGTTTTTGGTCTAAACGGGTTTTTAATCGAAAGTTGAGATTTTTACGTTTAAATCTTGTGTTTTTGGGTCTATTATTGTTCAAGGGTGTTTTTCTGAAGTTTCTATCGGTTTAGTTTAAGTCTAGAACGTCAAAATCGATCAAAATTGAAGTTTTTGTCGAAAACCCTAGCTTTTTTGCCCAGAATTCGTAAGAACAACCCTTGGCTGATTGTCTTAGACCATCGACAGTTAGTCCCGACCCTCGACCGTACGTCATACACAATCGACCGATCGTCTAGCAGTGAACCGGAGGACAGTCTTTCATAACTTAGAACCGTTTGTCTTAACCATCGGCCGTACGTCTCTTGACCTTCGACCGGTCGTCTTCTACCATCGGCCGATCGTATCTTCCATCGAATGAAGGACTAAATTTAAAGATTCTGTTACAAGTCTACACCTCCGACCGATTGTCTTGTCCATCGGTCGATCCTCTTTGGAGACAGAATCTTTTAATTGCACTTAAGTAATCTTAATCAATCTTAATCAGTCAAAATATCTGACACTAATGAACAAATGACAAATGAATACAGTGCGTTAGTAATTGCACCTGGACTACAAAAACTGTTACTTAATGAAAGTGAATCTGGATCAGCAAATAAAGTACCTAGACTTGACAATCTGAAAGACTTCTTGGACTAGAAAGTTAGGTTTGTTATTTACTTAAATGGTGTTGATTCTAGACTATGGGAATGTATTGAAAATCCGTTTATTTGGCCTTGTGAAGGTGATGGTGAACCCAAAGAAACTCAACAGTTTAGTCCTACAGAGCGTGAACAGTATAATCTTGAGTGTAGATGTTATGCTTAGCTAACACAAGCATTGTCAAAGGACATTTTCCAGCAGTTCAAAAACCGAAACAAGACCGCATATACTCTTTGGTTGGCCCTTCAATCTGCAACAGAGGGTACAGCTACTTATCGTGCAACTAAGGGTAAGATTTTGAGGGATGAATGGAGGGTGTTTGTTGCTCTTCCATCAGAGTCACTGGGACAAACTTTGGAGAGATATCGTTTACTGGTTGCAGAGATGGCAGATTATGGAATTAATGTACCCGATGATAAGGCAGTCAAGGTGTTGAAAGATGGTCTTCCAGAAAGGTGGGACCATGAGATTGAAAAGATTCAGAGCATGTACAGTACATCAGGTCGTACGTTAACGTTGACAGCTTTTACTTCCAAGCTGATGGAGAAGGATATTCAGGTAGAAGTGAAGAAGAAGAGACTTGGTTCTGTAGCTACTTCTGCATCTACTTTGGCTTCATCTTCTGGTCATGCTCCATTGCAGACAGCATATATCACAGCCAATGCTTCTCAAATGTCTGCACCACTGTCTCAGTCTGGATACTTTAATGCTAAATCACAAGCTCAGAATTCTACAATTAAGATGACTGAATCTTCTCCGACTCAACATACTCAGACTCAGACTCCTGTGTTTCAAACTGAGAATATCAAGAAGAGGCCTATCGAATCAATTCAGGAAGATATGGCTTTGGCAGCTATCCTTGTTAACTCGTACAACGATATGATTAGTGGACAACTGCTTAATAGTCATCTTGATAATGAAGACTATGATCAGATTGATGAGGATGAGCTTGAGAGGATGGATATACTTTACTGCATGGGAAGCATTGTGAGACGTGCTAGGAAGTACTTGAAGCGAACCAGACAGAGGTCGTTAAGTTTGAATCGCGATTCGAAGTTTGGTTTTGATATGTCAAAGGTTAGGTGCTACAATTGTGATGAGTATGGTCATTTTAAGAAGACTTGCACAAGACTACCCAAGCCTGGTTTTTCGGATCCTTTTCACAATACAACCATTTCAGTTACTCCACAACATGTTATTGTTGAGAAAGAATCGTCGGGTTCTGTTCAGTCTAAGGCTTTGACTACCACGTATGCTGATGAAGTGTGTGACTGGTCCATCACAGCAGATACACATAAAGCTAATGTTGTGTTTGTAGGTAAAACTGAAGCTGAAATTGAAGAAGAAAGAATCGCTAGGAGAAATGCAGGTTGTACTGGTAAGGATAATCCGAATTGCACCTGCTATGTGTGCAAATGTGATGCTAGATTGAAAAGGGCTGAGGAGATTATGAAGTTGTGCCTCAGAAATAGGATTAAAGATCGACTGTATGATAAGTTTCGCCAAGCTCGAGACCTATCAGATTTTGAGTTTACTACTGATTCGTCAGATGAAGATGATGGGATGAGTAGTCATGTTGGTACTTGGTTCAGAAAAGAGTTGGGACACTTGCTCAACCGCGATCTTGGAAGTGGTGATGAGAAGATGGTTACGGTTCAGAGTCCAGTTTGTTCAGATAAAGACGAGGGCAAAGGAGGTTATGAGGCTGATTATTCGGACAGTACGAGCTCAGAGTCTGAATCAGAATCAGATGAAGACTCTCAGGTTGGGATTCATAACTATGCATTCATGGCTAATACGTCCGGAAATGATAAGGTATGTAATGACTCAGACTCTAACTGTTCTAAATGCATAGATTATGAACAGGAAATTGAGAGGCTTGAATGTGTAATTTCTAAGCTTAATGAGATATATGTTACATGTGAGTCTTGCCCTAAGCTTAGAGTTGAACTTAAGAACCTAAGTTTAGAGAATCAGACCAACAAAAAGAACTATGATGATGCACTTTTCTACCTTAACAAACAGAAAGACTATGTTGATGTGATTAAGTCTTTAGAAAATCAGGTAGGTCACTTAAAATCAACTGTTATAGATGATGGAAAAGTGATTACTATGTATTTGGGACAGATAGAGACTCTTAAGGCAGAAAGGGACTCATTTAAATTGAAATACGAGTCTGAGAAAGCTAGGATTGACAATTAGCAGAGGATGTCTTATATGAAACAGACTTTGAATCCTCCCAAACAGCAGGGTTTAGGTTATAACCAGGTTGCCCCGCCACTTTTAGGTGAGTATATTAACAAACCAGTTGAGAAAAGTAAGGGTCCAGTTGTAGAACTAGAATATGGTAAGCCTAAAGAAACACCTGTTGAAAGTTCTGTTAAAATAGTTGAGTCGAAGAAGCCTTTAGATGTTGTCTATGAAACAGAGTCAGATACTGATATCGACACTGAGAAAGACAGCAAACCTTTTGAGCTTGTCACTAAACCGGTTACAATTCTGAAAAATCATGCTAATGCTGGTAAGATGACTGAAAGTCAAAAGGCTCAGTCTAGGAGAACTGTAACTCTCAAAGAGAATAAGAAGAAGAACACTCAGGGAGTGTCACCTAAGTTTTTTAGTAAGGGAAGGATAGATGAATCTGGTCCTAAGGTAGAACAATCACCAACAGGTGTAAGTTCCAAATCTGGTAGTGTGTCCAAGTATGTTCCGCCTGGTCGTCGACAGACTGTTAAGCAACAAGTCTCGTCACCTCCTACGACTAGACAACATACTGAATCACCTAGGAGACAGTTTTCACCAATTAGAGGCAAATTGTTTAATTCTCATGATTTTGATAATGTTAACTGCTTCAATTGTGGGAGGTTGGGACACAGGGCTATGAATTGTAGATCCATTCTACAGACACAAAGAAGGAAGGTTGATCTTAGTCCAAATCGTTCCTGTTACAGGAGATCACCTTCACCAGTGTTTAATTCTTTTTCTGTGCAAACAAATGATAAAAAGGTCTTTCAAACTAATGATTATTATAGAAAACCATTACCAAATAACACAGTTTGGAAACCTAAATCAGAAGTTAAGGGTGTTCAAAATCCTGAAGGTCATTCTGGATCTAAAGGACAATGGGTGGAGTTGCCAGTTGTTGGTGTTGATGGGAAACCCACTGCCATTCGAGCATGGGTGGCCCTCTCTAACTAATCCTCTTACTTTCATGTGCAGGTCGCCTACAATCCACGCTGCAGTACTTGGATTGTTGATAGTGGGGCGTCCAGGCACATGACAGGGAACTTGTCCTTACTTTCTAATGTGAAAACAGTGGATGGAGGACCAGTTTCTTTTGCAGGTAGTGAAGGAGGATTTATTACTGCTCAGGGTGTTATTGCTAATGAGAACGTCAGCTTTGATAAAGTTAATTTTGTAGAACAGATGTCGAACAATCTGCTTTCAGTTTCGCAAGTTGCTGACAAGAAGTATACTGTTGCTTTTGATGATAAGTTTTGTTATATCTTGAGAAAAGAGTTAGTAATTCCGGAAGACATGATTCTGATGACTGCTCCGAGGTGCAAGGATCTCTATATCCTTGATATGCGTAAGGCTCATGTTAAGGCAGCTACATGCCATCAGGCCTTTGTCTCTAAAGCTACTGAACAGGAGTCGATTATCTGGCATAAGCGTATGGGTCATCTGAGTCTAAGGAAGATGAATAATCTAGTCCACAATGAATTAGTTGAAGGTGTAAATGTTAAGAGTTTTCATATTCCTGAAGGTTGTCTTCCGTGTAAACAAGGGAAACAGACTAAGAAGTCACATTCTACCAAAAAGCATCATTCTGTTAATATTCCATTGGAGCTGTTACACATGGATCTTTTTGGTCCAGTAAATTGTAAAACTCTTACTGGAGAATCTTATTCTTTGGTAGTTACTGATGAGTATTCCCGTTTCTCGTGGATTGTAATGTTGAAGCTCAAGTCAGATACTTTCGAGCATATTAAAGTTTTGATTCTAAAGCTTGAAAGTTTATATAAATTGAAGGTAAGAAAGATTCGTACAGATAATGGTACGGAATTCAAGAACAATCAAATGCTGCTGTTTTGTAATGAAAATGGGATAAAACAACAGTTCAGTCCTGCTTATACACCACAGTCAAATGGTGTTGCTGAAAGGAAGAATAGGACTTTAATTGAAGTCGCGAGAACCATGCTAGCTGATTCGGGACTTCCAATCGTTTTCTGGGGTGAAGCAGTGAGTACAGCTTGTTATGTGATGAACAGAGTTCTAGTGGTGAAGAGACATGGTAAAACGTGTTATGAACTGCTGCATAAGAGAAAGCCTTATATTAAACATTTAGAACCTTTTGGTGCACCTTGTACTATTCTGGTACGAGACGCTGGAGGGAAATTTAATTCAAAGGTGATCTCAGGTATCTTTTTGGGATATGGGAATCCAAACAAGCATGTGTGTAATACTGAGTCTAGGTGTGTGAAAGAACGTTATGAGGTGGATATTCAGTGCAATGCTCCACCACGTGTTAGTAAAGGGTTCGCATGGCAGTTTGAATATGATAAACTGTTCGATTCTTTCAATCTTCCACCCGAGCCTACAGATGAAGAAATTCTAACTCGGATATTGTTTGATTCTCAAAATGCTACCGAGCATGTTATTCCTATTCAATCGCAGGTTCAGAATACAAGTTCTAGCTTGCAACCTAGTCCGCAGGGAGTAACAGGTCCTTTTAATTCAAATGAGGACGGGGTAGTCTATTCAAATGAAGATAGTGAGCTTGAAGATGACGAGGGAGTTAGTCGATCATGAGTGATAGAGGAACACCTTAATCCTCTATATAATCAACCACCAAATGTAACAGTGTGTGAACCGCAAACTGAAACAGGAGGTGAACGTAGATCCAATCGTGTTATCCTGCCACCTAAACGTATTAATGATTATTATGTGGATTCTAGGGGCATTCCTCACATCAGTATTCCTCTAGAAAAGACTAATGAAGCTTCTACATCTGAAGTTCCTACTACATCAGAGGTTCTCGTGACTGGTGTTAGTTCCACAGTAGCAGATGATGTTCAGACTGAGAGTGCGAATGTTGTGACAGCCTTTTATTCATCATTGAATAAGACATGAAGGATATTTGTGCATGCTCACTCATGTTATGTATGTCAAATTGAAACGAAAGATGCCTATGAGGCACTCATGTATGATGAGTGGGTTAGTGCAATGCAAGAGGAGCTGTTGCAGTTCAAACATTTAAAGGTTTGGAAGTTAGTCAATCCACCACATGGTTGTGTGCCCTATGGTCTTCGATGGGTTTTTTTAACGACTCGTCAAAGTACACTTGACGACCATCGTTATCTTGGTCCCACAGCATGATCATAACTCTATATGAATTTAATAAATAACCTTGCATTCTTTATTTAAAAATGATTTCCTATAAAGGAAATCTATCAAAATATGTAAGTTTAGAAAAACCATACATTATTAATTAACCAAAAGTTGACTAAAACAAAGTCAACAGCATCCACTATTAAATGTATCAAAATAGAATGCAAGTTATTGTTTAACAAAAGCTGCCATCATAAATATGCAGACTCTCTAAGCACAGCAGAAGCAATCAATCATGAACCTGAGAATAAAACATGCGAGTAACTGTCAACAAAAATGTTGAGTGAATTATAGGTTTAATATTGCAAACAATATTTAATAAAAACCATAAAAATTTATGTTTGAAAACATAAAAACTCCTTTTTGGACCACAAAATTATATGCTAGAAAACATATAAAAACATTATTCCATTTTCTGTGAGCCACCTGGTAACCACTTAACTATTTATTTACCCTTGCCAAACACAAAAAAAAAAATATACACCGAACAAGTGTATCTACAACAAAATACGAAGTACTAAACATTCTGATTATAAATTGCTAGCGCGACTAGCTCGAAATGGGGTTGTCAAACCCGATAGATCTATCCATAGGATTCACGTTCACCAGTAGAAACCAGTGATTACAGTTACCAGACTATGGAATATTTTTGTTCAACTCACAATGAATAATTTAAACCAACCTCCACTTGTGTCCAAAATATAAAATAAATTGCATGTATTCTCATCCCAAAAGATTTAAATAGAAAAATGGGACTATAACTCACCTTAATAGCAAACGAAGTAACCACACAAATAAGCGAACAGTAAATGAAGTAAAGTGAGCAGGAATGATCACAACGCCGACCTATAAATAAAGCAGGTCGATATAAATAACTAACTTAGGTCAAGTCTTAGTATGATAGCTATTGTACATGTTGCAAGTAGACATAGAACAACACTCAACATGTATCGGTTTGATCGGAACAGCGTACGGACACACACTTTCTATTTTTAGAAAGTTTCTATTTTTAGCAGGTTTCCATTTTTGGAAAGTTTCTATTTTTGGAAAGTTTCTATTTTTGGAAAGTTTCTATTTTTGGAAAGTTTCTAAATTTAGAAAGTTTCCATATTTAAAAAGTTGCTATTTTTGGAAAGTATATAAGTTAGGAAAGTTTCCTTAATTAGAAAGTCAACAAAAGTCAACTGAAAGTCAAAGTCAACCAAAAGTCAACTCAAAAGTCAACTTTGGTCAAATATAGTCAACATTAATTTTAAAAGTATAAGTTATATTAATAATATAGGTTATAACGTTAATTAAATTCATATATGTATAATTATGTCATAACATAAGTTTTAATTAAATTAAATGAATTATTAAAGTTAACATAAGTTTAAATGATATAATTAATATAACATAAGTATTTAATTAATTAATTAAATATTAATCATAATATAAGTATTATTAATTAATAATATATTTTAAATCATATCATAAGTATTATTAATTATTAATTAATAATGAATTATTAATCATATCATAAGTTTCTAATTATAATTATTAAATCATAAGTATTTAATAATTAAATTATAATTAAATAATAAGTAAGCCTTATAATAATTAAATGATTAATTAATCCTTATTATAAGTCTTATTATAATAATCTCATAACATAAGTTTAATACTTACCATAAGTATTTTCCATTAATAATAAAAGTATTATTAATCATAAGTTTAATTAAATGTTTGATTAAATCATAAGTAATTAATAAATGATATAATAAATATATATCATAAGTCTTAAATTAAATTAATTACTTTTTATATCATAAGTAATTTATTAATAATGAAAATCATTATTTTTATCATAAGTCATAATTAATAACCATAAGTTTTAATTAAAAGTTCATCGGGTCATAACTTGAGCTCCGGGAATCAGTTTTCGGCGAGTCTTATATATATCTTCGCCTAACCAACTCACCCTACACCTTAGTGTGCTCAAGAACACCCCAAGAACAGTAAAAAAGTCGTGACTTACAGCCACTAATCAGTTTGGATCTTCAATCCGCTCAAAATCGTGTTTTAGTCATAACGGGTGATCCGTGGCTCGGATTTCGATGGCCCGAACATGAAAGTTCATCCCATCATCATTCCTAACACACTATTACACCCTAAATACTCTAAAAATGATCACAAAGTCGGACCATACCTGTACCAATTCGTTTTCACAATTTAATCTTAACAAAACACCATTTTAATCATATCTAGAGTTCCGGGAATCGAAATGACATGAATCTGGAGTCTAAAATTAATGTCTTGATGAGAGGAACTCATATAGATACTTTAATTTCACTTTAATATCAGTTAAATAACCAGAAATGAGCGAAAAAGCTGCTGTCCCAATTTAATCAAACCGAAAACATATATATTTGAGCAATTCTATGCATACAATCATCAATACAATAACATGTAGTCATCATACTATCAATATAACATCAAAATACTGAAAAATAAAGAAAAATTGAAAAGCTAGGGTTAGGGTTTATACCCTAATCAAGAATCAAGAAATATAGATGTGTAGAGCTCGAAGAGTAGAATCCAAATATGATGAAAGCCCTTTGATCCAAGCACTAGAAGATGATTAATTGATGGTGATGATGGTGATAAAAATGGCGGCCAAGAAAGGGAGGAGGAGAGGAGATGAGAGTAAAATAGGAATTAGGTTTGATAAAGTAAAATGTGAAATGAGAAAATGAGACTAGAAAATGAAAACAAAAGGGGTATACCCCCTCCCCTTGAATTCGGCCGAACATGGTATGGGGGTTGGCCCCACTTAGGCCAAATTTGTAATTTGATAAATCTCTTGTGGCCCGAATGCCCGATCGAAGCCCGAAACGCGAAAACACGACTACGCGATTGAAAATTCGGAGAGATAACAAACACGCAACGAAAAATATATATAAACACTATATATATTCATATGACATTAAAATATCATATTTAAAATAATTAGGACTTAAAAATCCCAAAAGCTTGACCGTTGGTTTGAAAACCAAAAAGATTCGCCTGATAGAAATCCGCGACACGTAGAAACGTATAACTTAAAATATGAATATAAATATTCACATAACACATGATAATAAATATATTATTACAAAAATAATAATATAGGTCATAGAAATGACGTGGCACGAATAACAGTTAACGGTCGTTAAATAATTAACGGTAAAAGATAACGGAGAAAGTAGGGTCGTTACAGTTTTGAAGAACAAGAAGGATGAACAGAGTATTGTTATCAGAAACAAAACTAGATTGGTGGTAAAGGGATATCAACAGATCCCTGAAATTGACTATGATGAGGTTTTTGCTCCGGTTGCAAGACTGGAAGCAATCAGGATTTTCTTGGCTTTTGCATCCTTCATGGGTTTTAAAGTTTTTCAGATGGATGTTAAAAGTGCATTTTTGTACGGTGAGATCAATGAAAGAGTGTTTGTTGAACAACCACCTGGTTTCGAAGACCCGCATTTCCCAGAAAAGGTTTATTGACTTGAAAAGGCACTTTATGGTCTTCACCAAGCTCCTAGAGCATGGTATGCAACGTTGTCCAATTACATGATTGAAAATGGTTTTCGGAGAGGTGTTATTGATCAGACACTTTTCATCAAAAAGAAGGGACAACATCGTATGTTAGTGCAGGTTTATGTTGATGATATTATATTCGGGTCAATAGATTAAGGAATGGTTGATGAGTTTGAGAAAGTCATGCAGCAGAAGTTCAAGATGAGTTCGATGGGAACGATAAAGTTTTTCCTAGGTCTACAAGTAGCTCAGACGGATAAAGGTATCTTTTTGCATCAAACCAAGTATGTTGCTGATATTCTGAAGAGGTTTCAAATGGAAGCAGAAAGACCCGCTAAGACTCCGTTGTCTGTAAACCATGGGATATCACCTGATTGTGAGGGTGCTTCCGTGGACCAAACGTTATACAGGGCAATCATAGGTTCTCTAATGTATCTTACAGCTTCTCGACCAGATATCATGTTTGCGGTTTGTCTGTGTGCTCGTTATCAGGAAAATCCTAATGTTCATCATATGTTAGTGGTTAAGAAGATTCTGAGGTATTTGAAAGATACATCGAGTTTAGGGTTATGGTATCCGTGTGAGGATGGGTTTGATCTCACAGCTTACAGTGATTTTGACTATGGCGGATGCAAGAAGGATTTCAAGTCAACATCAGGAGGTTGTCAGTTTCTGGGAAGCAAACTAGTTACCTGGCAGTGTAAGAAGCAGACATCGGTGGCTCAGTCCACGTGTAAAGCAGAATACATTGCCGCGGCCAGCTGTACATCTCAGGTCATCTGGATTCAACAGCAACTACGTGACTACGGTTTGCAAATTTCTAACACTCCTATTTATGTTGATAATACTGCTGCCATAGCTGTCACTAAAAATCCCGTAAATCATTCTAAAACGAAACACATAGGGATTAAATACCATTTCATTAGAGATTGCTATGAGAAAAAGCTGATAGATCTAGTGCAGATAGACACTACAGCACAAAGGGCTGATCTCTTCATAAAAGCTTTTGATAAACCACGCTTTGATTTTCTGTTAAAGGAAATAGGTATTAAATTGCTTACTGACGTGGTTCCTGAAACTGAGATTCTCAACACAGAGGAACCTAACCAAGAGACTAAGTTGTGAAGGATTTGAAATTTCTTGTATATTATGTGTAGCTCTGCATGGTAGTTTGTAGATCATTTGCATGTTTTACTTTCTATTTGCATGATAGATTAGTTTTTGATGATTTTTTTGCATGTTTGCTTATGTTTTTTAGATACTTTTATGCTTTTGTACAGAGAAAATCAAAAAGCCATAAAAATCAGAAAAACCAGAAAAACAAATAAAAATTGAAAAATGGAAAATCCATAAAAATTTAAAAAACCTGAAAATGAGTTGCGTATTCTTTATTGTGGGAAGTGATTGCAATACTGAACTGACATGTAAGTTGTGAAAACAAGTAATACAGAATGACTGATAATGTGTTAGTGGACTTTATTAGCCTAATTCTAGATGGAGATGATCACATTAACAAAGCGTAAATATCATGATAAGGAAATCATGGAAAGGTTTACAGCGGTTGAGGGTAGTCACCTACTTATCACTGAATATGTACTGAGAAATGGTTGTTCAGAAACTCAACAGACAGTTGAGGTCTCCCCTACTACGATTTATACTAGGTAGCAAAAGGATAATTTTGTGAGTCCCCAAGGTGAGCATACTTTGTCTAGAGTGCATACTTGTTTCTATTTACCTTTAATGCTTGGACTGAAAGTCTACATCATACATGTCGGGTATCCAAAAGGGGGTGTTCTCTCTTTGAAGGGTTGAGAAGTGCAATCTTGTATCACAGACATAGAATGATTTGAATACGCAACATCATCGGGTTCTAGCTTTCAACATCAGAATTTTGGCTTTCCGTGAAGTTTCTACTAAAGTCAAAGACAGTGGTGCATCATCATCATGTATAGTTGTAGTTATTTATTTATTTTATTTTGTTTTATTTATGGAGAAAAGGCAACATCAGAAAATCCAAAAAAAAAAAATTGTATCTGTTTATTTCTTTAGTGTTGTATATAACATGGTGCATCACCTAACTGCAAGAGAATCATGGATCAAGAATTGAACAAAGTTTCAGCGATTCCTATGTTATCTAAGTCTAAGGCAACGGATAATGAACGATTTCGTTATCTACATCCGAGGGGGAGAAATTAAATCATTCAGATATAGAGAACTTAAATCATTCAGTTCAACTCACATTTGGTGATCTTTACATCTTTTGTCTGTGGTATGGGATTGTGCCTATTGACCTGGATGAGGGAATATCTTCTGGAGGATATCTTAGCGTTCCATCACTCAAATATATTTATCACTTCCATCCATCAAACATCATACATCATACGATTTCCGTTTAAGTATGGGGTTTATAGCGGTCGGTATGCGTCTTTTCAAAGGATGCAATAAATTTGAGATTCACAAGGTTATCTAAAACGAAAGGTGTAAGTTTAATGTAGAAGCTCATGGCTGACAGGGTTGCTAGAAACATCGTGAGATGGTTCTGTTCAATCAAATTGAAAGTACATTGATGTGATAAGAGGACAGCGTCAACATGTTGTGCTCAATTGTTCTACCTGAAACATCGTGCGATCTCAAATGAGGACTGACTTCGTGATCAAAGTCTAACATTGTAAAGTATTAAGGTAATTAATATAACGTGATCATCGAAGTCTGGGGTGAAAGTTGATAAATGTTTACTGATATATTTGAAAGTTGTTCTGTATATGCTTTATCAAATATGTTCATGAATGAACTGTGAAAAAAATGTCAATATAGTTCAGTTCTGATCCCCGAATCAAAAGATTTAATCAGTTTAATATGACAACTCACAAAAAGATGTGTTATTCTCCTTGTAGTGTGATTCATGATAAGCAGTTTTATTTGTTCCCATGTTGATAACATCATGTGACTGTTTATGCTCTTATTGAATGTAACTGATGTTAGAAGTTAATTCTCTGTAGGTCTAAAAGGTTAAATGTTACGGAATGCATTTGTTATAATATTGCTAATCATGACACATTGGATCTTGTACAGTTTTTTTGCTTTGTGTATTTGCATGAGCAGTCATATCTGAGATAGTTTGCATTCATCTGTTAGTTGAATGTGCATTTCTGTTTTTATATTGTAAGATTTCAACTCAGTTCTCGAAAAGGTTTACTGTGAAAGGAATCCTATGTTTCTCATTTAATTTGAAAACCAGTTGTTTAGAGCTTAAAGGAATAAAGAGTATTTGATATATACTGTGGAGATCAGTCCCAGGGGGAGTAAATGTGAAAAAGAAGGTAAAGTTTGAGTATGAAAAGTGTTAAGCAAGACCGCCGGTCGACAGTATATACCATCGGCCGAAGGACTAAGACACTCTACCGAGTGTCTAGACCATCAGGCCGAAGGATTCGACCATCGGCCGATGGTCACTGACAGGGTATAAAAGGACCCAGAGTCCAACGGGTCAGTCACTTTGTGCAAATTGTGTGATTTTACCATCGATTATCAAGTTTGAGGAACGAGCTTTTAATTTTAAGTCGTAGATACAGCTTTTTATTGTGATTCTAGCGCCGTTAACGAGGTAATCTAACTCGTTTTCATTCATTTTTAAATCGTTGATTGTAGATTCATATTTTGATTTTTAAATCGATTGTTTTTTGCTCGATATCTGTTGAAATTGTTGATATATATGTTAATCGGCCCCTTTAGCAGCTATTGTGACCAGAAATCGAACCAGAAACAACAGATTGATCGATTTGAACTTTTTATAGAAACAGATCTGATGAACTACCTTTGGCCGATAGTCTCTGACCATCGACCGATGGCGTCTCACACTCGGTCGGATGACCCTTCACTCGGTCGTAGGTCCCATCTTGATCAGTTTGTAGATGTGCTTTAGACCAACTGCCGTAGGTCTAGACCATCAGACCGATGGTCCAGTCCATCGACCGATGGTCACTTAATTGAGCCGATGGTAGCTTTTTATGTTGAATTTGAATGAATTTTTTGGTCTCTGGTAATTTCTGTTATGCCTATCTAATGTTAGTGCTTGTAGTTTGTATTAGAATGTCAGGTGGTTCCTTTGTTGGGCAATGGATGTTTAACATCGACCGTAGGAGAATTCTAGCTAGAGGACGACCCATCTTAGTGGAACAAAAGGTCATTGTGACTCGACAGACCTATAGTCCTTGGGAACAGATTGGGTGTCAAGTTTTCTTAGACATCGGGGATTATTTCTGTCCTGAATTACTGTGGGAATTTTATGCCAATGTTGCCTTAGAGGATAGTAAGAAGAAATTTGTGCACTCAGGCCTATTTAACCAACAGTATAAGTGGACTTTGGAAGAATTCTCAAACCTGTTGAATGTTCCTCACACTGGGGTTAAAATACTATATCCTAGCAAAGATCTTCGAAAGATTCCCAACAGATTCAAATTGTCTGACATAATTGCAAGGTTATGAAAGCTAGGGAAAGTAGTCAATACCGGTAGGGTTGAGATTAGTGATGACGAGGTGTCACAACAACATGAGATACACTTGAGAATAATCAAATGTAATGTGACCTTTAGAAAAGAAGGAGATAATCAGTTATCTGGTACTAAAGCCTTGTTTCTGTATTGCCTATTGAGGGTATTCAAGTGAATATGGACCACTTTCTCATTCATGTGATGAAAGATGTTCTTGAGATGGAAGAACCATTTCCGTATGCAGCCTTATTGCATAATGTGTTTGAGAAACTTGGTGTGGTTCAGTATGAGAAAAAGCTAGTACTAGAGAATCCCATTGTGGGATAAGTGTTTTTGAGTTTATGTTTCTATGTTTATCTTTGTTATTATGTATTTTCAGCGTAGCATGTAATTTGATGATTCTAGTATGTTAGCATTGATACATTATTCTATGTCTGTAATAATCGTACTTCGAACAGGGTATTGTGACTTTGATATCATAGACTGAATGATGTAATATATTCTGTTATGATAACCATGTGATGACTAAATAAGTCATGGATACTCTGTGCTGATTTGAATTGTGTTTGCAGTTATTTTCATAATGTCAGGTGTTCAAGCTGATCCAGAAAACATTGCACATGAATCAGATACTGAGTCTTCAGGGGGTCCGTTTTCTATTGATCTTCCAGGATTGAAAGCTAACAGTGGTTCCAATCTCACTGCATGTCTCAATGAGAAAGGTCCTAATGCTGGTAAGTACAAGGGTGTAATCGAGTTTCTGAAACGTTCAAGAGTATTTGCAGCTATCTCTATGCCCTGTACGGCATATTACTCACATCAGAGAGAGTTCTGGGAACGTGCAAGAGTTGAGACTGTAGATGACAGGAAGGTAATTATAAGTACTGTTTGTGGTCAGGAGATTCAGATTTCTGAAGATACGATTCGAAACACTTTCTTGTTCGAGGATGATGAGAATATGCCGAAGAAGTTGTCAAAGACAAAGATTACTGGATGTGTGTTAAGATGCAAGTATTCTGGTGATATCACAAGAGCAACAATTAAAAGAAGTGGATTTACTCCACCGTATCGATATTTGTCTCTTGTTGTGCTGAGATGTTTAAGTCCGTTACAAGGAGGTTTTGATGAACTGAGCGAGATTTATCAAGGGATGTTTGCTGCTTTAGTCTTAAAAGCTGATTTCAATTTCTCCGGGGTCATCTTTGATCAACTGGTGGAGAATGTGACGAGCAAGTTATATTTGATTTATCCAAGGTTCTTACAAATTATGGTCAACCAGCAAACTGTTGATTTGCCAAGATTGAGGAAAGATGTCATTGATTTGAAACATATGACAGATCTTACTTTCAATCGACTGAATCAAAAGAAGAGTGCTAATGATGGCAAGCTTGTGTGTCATCTTGCAAAAGAAACTTATCAGTGTCCTCCAGGGAAGAAGTGGAGAAATGAAAATAGCTTATCTGATCGAGAGCCTGATTTTGAAGTAGCGAATAGTGATGAAGAAGTGGAACAACCAGTGAATACTCAAGCTGCTGGTGGATTAGTTGATGATATTGGTGATGTTAATCCAAATGTTGGTGTTGAGGAAGCTTCAAGGGGATTAAAAAGGAGATTGGTTGAAGATGAGAGTTCTCAGGTTTCAACTAAGCTAAAATTGAAAAGAAGGTTCAAGCTGGTTTATAAAGATGCTGGTGGATCTTCAGCTGGAACTCAACCAGTGACACCGATACCGTAGACTCAAGGACAACAAACTTCACAACAACAACAACGTCCGTCAACGCAACAGTCACCACCTGTGGTTCAACAGGCCTCCCAAGAGACTGTTTCTACTCCTACTCCGGAAGCTCCGATTCATGCTGGAACTGAAGGAGGTGTTAGTTCCTCGACTCTTCACAATTTGAATGATTTGTATGTTCAAGTTATGGCTGATAATTTGAGAAGGAGGAAGGAAATGGATGAGAAAATTGAGCAGTTGAAGGAGGAGAATCGTGTTAAGTCTGAAGATGTTACAAGGCTATCGCTGCAAGTTGACCTGTTGCAAAGAAAAGTAGGTGATCAATCGTTGTTATTAACTGATGCGAAACGAGAAGCTTCTCAAGCTAAGGAGTTGACTGCATCAGCTCTGGCTAAGATGACTGCGTGGGAAGAGAAGTTTGATCTGGTGAAGATGAATGAGGATGAGACTGATAACCGAATGGTGGAGGCTCCTGTTTCCTCCAAAGCTACAGCACTGTCAGTAATTCCTCTTAAAATTGATTATAGTTTTAGTGATTTCTTTTCTAAACAGGATGAGCTCAAGCATTCTGTTGTTTATGATGAACTAGAAGAGGGAGAGATTCCTCACAACCTCTCTAGAGAAGAGCTGGACGAACTGGTGCGTCTAGAGCAAGAGGAAGCTAAAGCTGCTGACGCACAGTCCGACGATTCTCCTTCTGAGGATGAATCTTTTGGCCCAGAGATTACTGAGGATTTGAGTGATAGAGATGTTGATGGTTTGGTTGAAGATGTTACTCATGAAGATTTTCCTACATATCGAAATGATAAAAATGAAGATCTTCCTGGTTTTGAGGAGTTGTTTAGAACAAATGATGAACTTTTGGATCAAAAGTGCAAAGAGAAAGAACGAACAGAAGTTTTGCCTGAAGGATTTTTGCTAGTCAAATATCATAAGGAAAGAACTGAAAAGTTGGAAGTTGATTGGAGAGATATCTTGAGGATTAGAAAGTATTGTGAAAAACCGAAGCTTGAGCTGAAATATTTGAAGATGATTAATTTGAGAAAGAGTGCAAAAGGAAGAATTCTAGCCTAGGCTTACATTGAAGAATTCAACATGTTTGCAGTTAAGCGAGAATTTGGAGTTGATTATTTCAAACATGGTCATGAAATTCAAGTCGCTACCATACTTTGAGCTAATGCAGATTGCCAGGTTGAGGATGTTGTATTGTGGAATGAACGATCGATCTTCGTTACTGGTAAAGAAGATTCGAATTGCTTTTAATTCTCCGAATTGGGAAGGTTTTAGACCACAGTTTCCTAGAATAAGTTACAAACTTGATCCTAGAACTGGTGAATCTCGAAGGATTGTAAAGTATAAGCGGGCAAAGACTATGAAGAAGGTACCGTTGAGGAAGTTGCCGCAGAATTGGAATCAGAGGTTCAGATGGTGGTTTTACGATGATCGTTCTGAAGAAGCTGTGATTGTGTTGGAGAAGCTGAAAGAAGATGATGTTGAGTGCATTAGTGTGTTGGATCCGATTTGGTTGAGAAACTGTACCGAGGCTGATATTTTCACGTTGTATTACAACCGTATGCTCTATCGTCGAGAGAACAGGGTGCAGGCTGAACAGTATGTTAAAGTAGCTAAGCTGTGCTACTTGAACAACATGGTAATTGATCCATACGAATAAATTGGATGACGACTGAAGACTTTTAATATAGAACTAGGTCTTAGGGGGAGCTTGTTGGTGCATAATCCCAAGTTTTATTTTGTAATGAGTTCTATTCGTATTGTATTGTCTATTTCAGTCATGTGAGGATTACGTCATTAATACAATGTGTTTGGATTGTTTAATATAATGACGTGAAATGGTTCGAGCAGTTTGGTTGGCTGCTCAGACCATCGACCGATGGTAGAGACCATCGGTCGAGGGACTATCACCATCAGCCGAAGGTCCCAGACCACCGACCGATGGTCACTGTGATTATATATAAATACGGGTTTTGGGTTTCATTATTAGGTTACACACTCTACACCCTCTAGCCATTGTTTATTGCTGTGATCCTTGTCCTAGACCAAATCCCAACCGAATACAATCATCTAGGCGTCGTTTGTATCAACATATTGTTGGTTAGATCGATCCCGAAAGTGTAACTTGTATTCGATTCACCCTAGTTATTGTTTTTCGCCTTTAATCTAGGTTCTACGTTTGATCTAAGATCTAATTAGCACTTACAGTTTGTTCGGTGGTCTTCATCAGTTTGAGGAAGTATCCACTATTTTTATAGAAGTTATGTCTTTAGGGCAACAAAAAAAAAAAGTAACAAATTTTAGTAAACACTAAGGTGAAAGGCTAACTCATGTGAAAAAAATTTGAAGTGGTAAATAAGAAAGTAAAAGTTTAAGAATTGGGATGACATTAGCGGGCGATGAGCACAAATCCCTCCCATCAAAAAAATTTTTACTCGTCGGGCCTTCTCTACACGTCAACGGGTTAATGTTTAGGCCGTGCCCGTGCCCTACGAATTCCTACGACCCATGTGTTTGAAAAAAATATAGTCGTGTCTACGGATACCCAAAAACGCGAGTAAACCCGCAAATAATCATTAATTTACAATGAAATATATAAGTAATTAATGTATAGCTAAATATATCTGTGAATTAACAATACCATTGAGTTTCTTAAAAGGGTATCAAGGCTTCACGCATCGGATTTTACCTATCACGGGTATTATATACCCACCACTTGTCTATAAGGATGCGACCCATCAACGGGTACAAAGTTTTACCTGTCTCGTACTCGCAGGTAAATTTAGTAATATTTTTTTTTTAATTTACTAATTTAGCACGAATACAGATATCGCAAGCCGCGGGGTTTTCCCCATATTGTAATCCCTATTTAAAAATTAAGCTATTTATAAACTTATGTCTATGTGATTAATGGTATTTTTTTTTTGAACGGCGATATTTTTGGCATCAGTAGATCATTTCTTTCAAAGACCCTCATCATTTGCACGTAACACACACGTTCGGGCGGAAATCTGAACCCGATCGACGGTACCCGGGAACACATCCATTCGGGCAGTGGTTCCGGGTAGGAGTCCGTGAACGAATCCGGTAAAACCTCCCTATAGGGTCAATATATATCACCATTATTGGTGTTCAATTGGTTTAAAGAAATCATGTCGTCCCTAAGGATCGAACCCATGACCTCTCCCTATCCAATGACACAAATTACATGGGGAGAACCGTTGAGCTATGCCCGCAAGTTCATAAAATATATCCATTTGGGCAGTGGTTTCGGGTAGGGGTCCGTGAACGAATCCGGTAAAATGTCCCAATAGGGTCAATACATACCACCATTAATGGTAGTTAGTCAATCGATAAGTGATTATATCAAATAAATAATTAAAAAAGTTTTGATTCATGTATTAAAATATTCGTTATCTTAGAAATAATAATTAATTGCTGTACAATATTTTTTAACGTGTTAACAATAGCTTTAAAATTCTTTAAACTAAACTACTAAATAAATTCTTTAAAAATGTTGCTAGAAAAAAATAATTAGGATTTGTTTAAAGAATTTGATAAGAGATTTTATTATCGTATGTTATGAATAACCGAGATTTACATGAGCCTTTATATAGGCAAATAAAGAAACCATAAAAGGAAATTATTATCTATATCTTATAAGAACTTGAGAAAGAAGCCAAATAAATATACGTATCTATGAAGAAAACATATATCTCAACACTCCCCTTCAAGTTGGATTGTGAAGGTCACGAACACCCAACTTGCTACGTAGAAGTTTAAAACGATCTGCTCCAATAGCCTTGGTGAAAATATCTGCTGGTTGAAGCTCGGAACGAATTGCACAAGGTTTTATTTCTCCACTGGCAACCTGTTCACGAACAAAGTAACAGTCCATCTCAACATGCTTTGTACGTTCATGATACACTGGGTTTACTGCAATGAGCCTCGCTGCATCATTATCACACATCAAAGGAGTTGCTTCAGATTGTGCCACGTCAAAATCCTGAAGCAACCAACGCAACCATAAAACCTTACAAACAGTAGAAGCCATCGCCCTATACTCAGATTCGGCAGATGAACGAGATGCGATGCTTTGTTTCTTCGATCTCCAAGATATAGGAGCGTTACCAAGCGTGATGAAGTAACCTGTACAAGAGCGCTTGGTGGTTGGACAACTAAGCCAACTCGCATCACAACAAGCTATAAGATCCAAGTTTCCATGTGAAGGGAAAAATAACCCTCGTCCAGGGGTGGTTTTCAGATAACGTAGCACTCTAAATGTAGCATCCATGTGACTACGTTGTGGGTTGCTCAAGAACTGACTAAGCTGATTTACGGAGTATGTTATATCGGGTCTTGTGACTGTTAAATACAGAAGACGTCCAATCAATCTGCGATATTGTCCAGCATCAACATATCCACTATCGTCTTCTTTCTTTAGCTGAAGGTTTTGCTCCATTGGGAAACCAATCGGTCTGCACCCTTAAACTCCACAATCATCTAGAATATCAAGTGTGTATTTTCTCTGACTAATGACGAATCCTTCTGGTGATTGTACAACCTCAATGCCAAGAAAGTACTTAAGTGAACCTAAGTCTTTAATACTAAAATTTTTGTGCAAATGTTTCTTGACTTCATTAGCTTTCTCACGATTATTACCCATCAGTAGAACATCATCAACATATATTAAGGCAATGAGATGAACATCCTTAGTTTTGTACACAAACATGGAATGATCCGCCTTGGATTGTTGGAAGCCAATCTCAATTAACGACTTGGTGAATTTTTGATACCAATTTCTCGAGGCTTGTCGTAGACCATATATTGATTTTTGCAATTTGCAGACCTGAGTTTCTCGGTTTTTATCATATCCTTGAGGTATCTTCATGTATACCTCCTCATGGAGGTCTCCATGCAAGAATGCATTATTGACGTCCATTTGATCTACTAACCACTTTTTTTGAGCAGCATCGGCTAACGCACAATGGACCGTTACCAATTTGGCAACAGGGGCGAATGTTTCATGAAAATCCACTCCTTCTATCTGTGTGTAGCCTTTCGCTACTAAACGCGCTTTGTAACGTTCCACATCGCCATTCGGCTTATACTTTATCTTGTATATCCATTTTGAATCAATCGCTTTCTTGCCTTGTGGAAGATTAGTAATGACCCAGGTTTGATTGTCTTCGAGTGCTTGTATTTCTTTACTCATGGCCTCACGCCATTGTGGAATTTTCGCAGCCTGAGCAAAAGTTTTAGGTTCCTCATGAGTAGTAATAGCTGCTAAGAATGCCCGATGACTATCAGAAAATTTATTATAAGAAACAAACTGAGATATGAGATGTACCATGGTAGAACCTGAAGTGGGAATGGGATTCTCATGATTTAAGGATGGTGGCAAGTCAGTGACATAATCTTCTAAATGTTTCGGTCGAGATTTAACACGAACACTTTGTCGTGTATTTTCAGCCTCATTTTGTGAAAGAACACCAACATTAGTTTGTGCATTATCTTCACTTGTCTGTGAATTTTTGGTCATGGGATAGGAACTGTAAGTATCCACCCCATCATTAATATTATTACTTGAATCAACACCTTGATCAATTACTATATCATCATAATGATTTTGTACATCAGGTAAGGCTTCTTCCAAATACTCCTTTTCTATAGACTTGTGTCCTTCATAGTCGACGTCAAACGGAAACTTGTCCTCAACGAATGTTACATCACGACTAACCCACATCTTTTGATCCTTTATATCATAAAGCTTGTATCCCTTTTGACCCATGGGATATCCTAGAAAAACACATGATCTCCCCTTCACACCAAACTTATCTCGTTTGTAGAAATTATCGTGAACATACGCGAGACATCCAAAAACCTTCATATGATCATACGAGGGCTGTTTTCCAAGGAGAATTTCATGAGGTGTTTTGTTATCTAGAACACGACTTGGTAATTTATTAATAATGTAGGCCGCTGTGAGAACACTTTCTCCCCAAAACTCTATGGGTAATGATGCTTGAAAACGTAAAGCCCTACTCATTTCGAGCAAGTGCCTATGTTTACGTTCTACTATTCCGTTTTGTTGTGGGGTATACGGGCGCGATGTTTCCAACATAATTCCCTTCTCTTTGTAGTAATCTAGCATAAAATTAGACTGGAACTCGGAACCATTGTCCGTTCGTAACCGTTTTACTCGCTTGTTAAATTGTGTTTCAACCATGTTGCAAAATAATGTGAGATAGTAGGCCACTTCAGATTTTGCCTTCATCAAATATACCCATACCCCTCGACTATGATCATCAACAATAGATAAAAAATAATATGAACCATTAATTGAAGCATGCTGATAACGACCCCATATATCCACATGTATTAACTCAAAACATTCATTTGTATTTGAAAAACTAATGGGAAAAGGTAATCTATTTTGTTTAGCGCGAATACAAGAATCACAAAAATGACTACTAACATCTAGATTTTCTAAATGCTTTATTTTCTTGAGTACAGAATTAGAAGCGTGTCCCAATCTTCTATGCCAAAATTTCTGCTGCTTTAACACTGACATTGCCACAATCATACGTTTGGATGGCTGCAGATAGTACAGACCATCACGAACTCTACCCATCCCAATCAGGTTCTTGGAGCGTAAGTCCTGGATAAAACACATTTTAGGATAAAACTTGAGAACACAATTCAAATCGTTACTCAATCTAATCGTTACTCAATCTACTAACAGATAATAAATTGCACTTAAATTCAGGGACATGTAAAACACGTTTTAGGTTAAGGACATCAGATACTTTGATGTCTCCCACTCCTTCCACTAGAATGGTGGATCCATTCGGTATGGTCACAGAAGTATGAGTTTCATGCTCATTCGCGGGTTCGATCCAATTTTTATGGTGCGTGATGTGTTCACTTGCACCCGAATCAAGAATCCACGAATTGTGAGACTCAATTTTACCTACCATGTTTGCGTTTGGTGCACTTCTCTTCCCTTCGTTGTATGTAACAGTTGCATTAAAGAATCATAATCCTCTTTGCTAATAGTTGTTATGATTTGCTTATCTTCTTGAACAGAGGCAGCCTTGGGTAGAATGGTAGCCTGCGTTTTACCTCTACTTGATTGAGGTTTAGGGTTATTAGCCTTTTTCGTCCACCATTCCGGATAACCAATTAAATCGAAGCAACCATCAATGGTGTGTCCGAACTTTTGGCAGTATGTACACGTCTTGTCTTTAGTCTTTACATTCCGATCATCCCTCTTATATGTCGATTGATTATAGTTTCTTCTTGAATATCTTGACATATTCTTGCTCTTGGTTTGAAAAGCAGATGCATCGGTATTGACTGGTCGAGAAAAACCCACATGTCGTTGTTGCTCATCTTGGTTAACAAGATGGAAAGCTGCCCCAAGTATGGAAAGAGGAGTCCTGCTCAAAATCTGCGTTCTCACCGTTCCATATTCTTCATTTAAACCCATTAGAAAGTTGTACAATTTTTCTTTGTCACGCATTTGTGCTATTGATTTTGCCACATCGCATGTACATTCTGAACAGGTACACTTTAGTGTTGGACTCACTGATTGCATCTCATCCCACACGCCTCGTAATTTGGTGTAATATGCAGATACAGATAAGCTTTCTTGATGAATCATGGTAATGGTTATGCGTAGTTCATAAGCTCTAGGCGCATTCTCTTTGTTAAATCTTTCTTCAAGATCGATCCAGATGTATCTTGCAGTGGTAGCGTACTTCACGCTATTTTTTATTTCCTTTTCCATGGAACTTACAAGCCAGCCTCGAACCATTGCATTACATCTCTGCCAGTTCATTAAGTCCTTTGATCCTTCTTTAGGCATCGGGATCGTTCCATCGATGAATCCCATCTTGTTCTTGGCAAGAAAAGCATTAGTAATTTCACTTTTCCAGTCACTGTAATTGCCATCTCTAAGGAGATTATCTCCTACAAAATTTAACCCTGGATGGTCGGCAGAAGTAAGAAAGTACGGTGAAGTTATATCAATAACTGACCTTGTACTAGACTCTGTATCATCGCCTGCCATTGTTACAGAGTAAGTTGTCGATTGGTTTTGTTTTTATCTCGGTTAAAAGAGCACATGAAGATGAATCAATGAATTGATTCTGAATGAGTTTATTGGTTAGGGTTTTAAAGAATTTGATTTGATTTGATTTGAATGATCTTTGGGCTATTTGTGATGGACCAATTTTAGAATGAAGGAATTTAGGGTTTGAATTGGGTCGGTACGACTAACCGACGAATTTTAGGGTTTTGATTTTGATTATAGGATTTTGCTCTGATACCATAAAGAATTTGATAAGAGATTTTATTATCGTATGTTATGAATAACCGAGATTTACATGAGCCTTTATATAGGCAAATAAAGAAACCATAAAAGGAAATTATTATCTATATCTTATAAGAACTTGAGAAAGAAGCCAAATAAATATACGTATCTATGAAGAAAACATATATCTCAACATTGTTTCTAAGTTGTTGGTGGATTAGAATAATTACTTTGAAGCTGAAGTTCTTTGTCATGTGTTATGGTTTGCCCATTTTTAAATCAGAGGCTGAAGTCAAGTGGTGAATTTCAGTTATCTCTCAATTGCTTAAATGGTTCAACAAAAATGGCTCAATTAGTCTTGGGGTTTTTCAAGTTCGTGTATGTCCAACATAATTTGAAGTATCAAGATGAAGGTTTTTAGGCTATCTTCTTCAAGTTTCTAGGCATCAATTTTATGTATGGGATTGTAATCCTTGGATGCTCTTTAGTATGATTTAATTTTTTATATGGCCTTTTGATTTTTGCTTGAAAGTTTAGCTTTATGATTGTTGTGCTGAGCTTCAAGAAGTTTTATATCTTTGTTTGGTCTCTTCATCTTTTTGTTGATGTTTTCTTATTTAATGTATTCTTTCCTTTTCGTAAAATAAATAAATAAAGTGTGGGATAAATTTGGGTCGAAAGTTTTAAACATATGGGCTAAAAATGAAATAAAACTTAATTAAATAAAGGGCTATAGACTAAAGCGCCCATTTTTAAACGAACTATGACTTCGCCTTAAAAATTTAAAATGTCATCGCAAGTAGCAAGGTCCGACTTAGGCTTGCGACCATGCGAACTCCCAGTCGCAAGATACCTTTGCGACCTTGCGAATGGACGCAACCGGGCATTATCGAAAATTTTCAGATCGCGATAACTCTTGATCCGTAGCTCGTATTCAGGTACCTTTTTTTTAAGTGTGTCTTTTTTAGAGATCTATTTGTATATATTAAAATCAAATTCCTAATTTTTGTTCAAGAAACAACCGCATATTGCGAGTTGCGATTTATGTACAAATGCGTGATTTTCGAGTTATATAATGTAGTTCAAATTGAATGAGGGGATTCGTTTGGTTGTAGTCAATAATGGTGGAGAATTAAACGAATCACAAATTTATCTTGGCTCGCAAGCCGAACGCACAAGGCTCGCAGGCACCATGCGACTTGTGAGGGCATTTGGCAATTTTTTTTAGAGCGAATCGTATAGTTCGTTTGAATAATGAACGTTTTGATCAACAGCCCTTAAATAAAATGAAAATGAATTGATAGTAATTATTTTAAATATTTAATATATAAAGTAAATTACACGGAGTAATAAAAGTATTAAAATTAAAATAAATAATATTTAAAAATAAAATTAAATATTGAATTAGAAACTGAACCACTCTTTAACTTTCTTTCAAACTCTAATTCTTAGGCTGGTTTTAACCTAGCGTCACATTTGTTCCGTCATCCCACATGGCAACAAGTTTGACGCCCCTAACGCGGCGTCAAAATCTGACGCCCCGGGCGTCATTCGAAAATGTGACGGATCCAAAAGTTGTGTCAAATTTTATTCCAACAAATCAGATTTTGCCACATATTTTTACATATTATTAATTAAAAAATTTTATACCCAACTACCAATAATATTTTACCACATCACCCATTCACAAATTTTTACCGCATCACACATTCACAAATTTAACCCTCAAATTTGACACTCCTCAAAAAATACCTTGTCACATCATCAAAAAATACCTCATTTGACATTGATGTCACCGCCACGGTTAGAAACAGTCTTAGTGTCTCCTTAGATACTGAATTTGATCATTGCGATTCCGCATGCACTTAACCTTTATTAAATAAGTACCAAAATAGTGAGGAGGGATGATGCATGTAGGGGTGTAAACAAGCCGAGTTAAGCTCGAGCTCGGCTCATTTAATTTTATTAAGCTAGAGATTGAACTCGGCTCGGTTCGACCATAATATTTTAAGTTCGAGCTCGGAACTTTTGATATTTTAGAGCTCGAGCTCGACTCGTTAATTACATAATTTTTATTTTTCTTAATACTTTTTTATTTTATTATATTTTATATTTATTCTTTTTGTGATTTTTATATACATAATATAAGATTTACTATTATTCTTTTAACTATGATGTTGATATAATAGTAATTATTATTATTATATTATTATATAATATTATTAAAAAAATATAATATTTAGCGTATATAAATGAAAAACTTGTTTAGGCTCGTGAGTTTGTTCGAGCTCGGACTCGTTTACTAAACGAGCTTCAAATAAAGTTCAAATTCAGCCTCAAACTCTTTTAATTTCGACTCAAAACAAGCTTTCAACGAATTGAACTCGAGTAGTTCGGCTTATTTACCTTTGATGCATGTCATGTGCTCATGAGCATAAGTCGTTAGAGACTGCTAACCAAAACGTTAGTCGGAGCCTTTAAAGGCCCATATCCCACCGTACAGTAGCATCTAACGGCCCATATTCATCTCCTAATTTTTTTTTTTTAAAAAGAAAAAGAATAAGGAGTAAAAAATAAAAATAAAAATAAAAATAAAATAAAAGTAAAAATTAAAAGAATTATTAAAATACAAAACTACCGATAGGGTGTAGAAAAATATTGAACTGAACCACATCCCCCACTTCTTCTTCAACATAAACTTCACACATAACATAAACAAGAACACAAAAGAGGCAGACCAAAAAAAAAACCCAATTTTCTCAACTAAATTACAGAATCTTTTTTAAATACATTTAATTCGTTTAAACCATAGATTAAATCAAGTTTTCATTCTCTAACAAACAAACCCCATCATACATCACCATTTTTCTGCTGTATTCACTAACCTTTGTTCTTGTAATCATCTCTATATTTTATTCTTGTACTTTTTATACAAGATTTTATCTGGGTTTTGAATGCAAGATCTCTAAGGTATAAAACTGTTTCTAGCATAAATCGTATATCGGTATTTTAATTTTTTTCTGTATTTTTTGTTCTTAAATCTAAAAATCTTGATTTTTTACCATCAAAGTTGGAAACTTTACTGTTCTTGTAACCTCTTATTCTTTTTCCTTTTGTGAGTTTTATTTATTTTCTTAGGTTCTTCAGTGATATTTAAATGCATGATAATTTGATACTGGTTTTAGCACAGATCCTTAATTGGGTACTGTAACTCTATCATACGAATATTGAAGCTTTATCGTTCTTTCAATTTCATTATATTTACCCTCCATTCTAAGTGACTTTTCATCCTTGGATTATGTTAATTTTCTAATGTTCTTGAATGACTTTGAAATATAGGGTAAATTGCTAGATTTGATGCTGGTTTTAGCATAGATCTTGATGTGGGTATTCTTTATTTTAAATTACAATCTAATTACTGTTCATGGGTCTTATCAATTTTTAGGGTTTATTGCTAAATGGGGGATTCACTTGTTTTACAGATATAAAGATTGAAACTTTAGACTAAAAATGGATAAGTTACAGTGGGGAAATAGGAAGAGGCTAAGATTTGTGAAAGTAAAAGAGTCAACAGTTATGAATGGGAAATCAGATGCAAATGGAAATGGAAATGTTGTGAAGAAAAAAAGCACATCTCAACGTGTTGATAGAAGGGTTGTAAATGAACAAGATTCTACTCATCCTCTTCCACCTCTTAATGCTTCATCTCCTCAACGTCTCAACAGGTTGAAAACAGTTAAATTTGTATTTTCAATACTTATAATTAATTTTAGTTTTTTAATTATAAACACATTATTGAGCTTAAGTTTATTTTGGTATGGTGTTTTTTTTTTATGAAAAGCCTGAATCTTTAAATCTTTGGAGTTTGCAGTGAATTCTTGATATTTTTTTTCTTATGTAAATTTTGGTTATTTTATTGTGTGAAAAGAAACAAGTGAACATGGTTTTGTTGGAGTACCAAAGGAAAAGATAAAGTTTTGTGCTTTTTCTTTGTTGAATACATCTGAGGTCTTTTGTGTGTGAATATTTAATGAACACATTTGTGTATGTAAATCAACATTTGGATACTTTTTTGTGTTTCGGTTGGGATTTTCTAATTTTCAATCAACATTTTGATACTTTTTTATGTTTCGGTTGGATATATGTTAAATTTGTCTTAAAAATATAGAAGTATATTGGTTTTGTGGCTTATTTTCCTGTTTTCTGATTGTTTTGTTGGTCTACAACAGGAAGATAATGTCGGCACTATCATCACCGGAAAAGGAAGACCGGTATTACACAACACGGGGATCGGCTGTAGGCGGGTTTGAAGAGAGTAGCAGCAGCAAGAATGTGTTTCAAGTGGATGCAAAGAAAGAAATCAAGAAGGCTGTTTGGCCTAAACTGTTCACAACATTATCAAGCAAAGAAAAAGAAGAAGACTTTATGGCAATGAAAGGGTGTAAACTGCCTCAAAGGCCTAAGAAAAGAGCCAAGACTATTCAAAGAACCTTACTTGTAAATTTACTTGATTACCCTTTTCATTTTTGTTCTTGATGTAGTTTTCAAATTATGGTTCTTTAATTCATTCATGAATCTTGACTTGTTTAGTATGAATCTTGACTTGTTTGACTTTTGTTTTGTGATTGCAGTTAGTAAGTCCAGGTGCATGGCTATCTGATCTATGCCAAGAAAGATACGAAGTTAGAGAGAAGAAGACTAATAAGAAGGTTTGTTTACACTTTTGGTTAAATCTTAACTGAAATCTGTGATCTATGGGCTATAAAAGATCTGTACTTTTATGTGTTAATAGTTACATACTTGCATACATAACTCAAGGTTCAAAACCTTTTGTCAAATCAAGAACAATCATTTCATTATGCTAATATAAGTAATATAAGTTGCAATAATGTACTAACATGTACTTTATCTAGTTAAGTTATTTATATTACTAAAAGAAGTTGTACATCTGACTTTTGCAGAGACCAAGAGGATTGAAGGCAATGGGAAGCATGGAAAGTGACTCAGAATGAGGTTGAAGAGAAAATTGGATTTTCAGTAGGATTTTGGTTTATAGGTACAAGTTGGAAAGAGAAGTGTTATCTCTTGGTTTTTGGAAACATTTGTTTGCTCTTCTCAATATATTAGAAAACCAACAATGTACCTTTTAAATAAGTAGCAAACTAATATGTTGATCCCTTTAGGGAAATCATTAATGCTTTTTAGTGTTGTGATGGTTTTTAATATTTGTGTTCTTTTTATTTACTCAATTATTTCTCCTTTCCATCAAAATTATTTTAGCTTTGTTAATCAACAGTCTTTCAGTAGGAAAAATGACAAAATGTTAAGTAATAAGTTGCACAAAACTCTTGTATACATTGATCAACACTTGCCTTACTTTGTTGTATAGAAACATACAATTGTTATTACCATGTAGTGCAATATTTTTATGTTAATTTGATTTCTCTAATTGTATATTTCATATTTATTTTCAAAGACTGTAGGTTATTGTGACAAATAATTCAACTTTGATTCCATTCAATCATTCTAAACGCAAAAAGACAAATATGGTCCTTTCTATTCATTACCTATCGGATCATGATAACAAAATGAAACAATAAAACGAGTCAACCACATTGAGAAGAAAGTTACAGTATATAAAAAGGGCCCGAACACAAGTAAACATGTTTTACGTTTGTATAATACAATATTATAGAACACACATGGTGTACAAATAACAATTGCTAGAGGCAAATCACTACGACACTAATACATAAATGGCCAAACAAATGTGCTATTGTTTGCAACCTGCAAGTACTAAGCCAGTCGGCGTCATTTGTGCATGTCCACGTTTTCTTTCTAGTTTTAACTACAACTTGAACCAGCATACCACCTATGTCAACAAGATCAAATACTATGAATAACTAGCCCTGCCTTACCCAGAACACCAAATTTGCCCTATAATAGTACTCTCATTTTCCTAAGAATCAACTAGAAGAGGCACAACATAAGTTCGTAATAATAAGGAAACATGTGCACACAAAGAATCAACAATATACGATGATAAACTAGACTATATCATTACAATCTGAAACGTGTCCTAGATGGCTATATGAAACAAATTTCAGGCAACTCAGTTTAAACCGAAAGGCTATGCAATTACTATATATGTTTTACAAAGACAAGTGAAATCTAACTACACAAAGAATGGATGCACACTAATCTTACGTACATCGTAAGATATTCACTGTAAGTGACAGATGTAATGTCTCTTTTAGAAATTAGCTTTAACTACAAGAAAATGCTGCAGTAAATGAATGCTGTATTGCAACACAAGTAAACATACACTCCTACAGTAACATGAAAAGTTACCCAATTATGTTTCATGTTAACTTGAAAACTTTAACTAATTTAACATCAGAGTTCAAGATACTCAAGCACATCATCAGAACATAGTTCATTATAAGTAGCAGCAACAAATATGCTATCTACCTAAGTTGCTTCAAATACTAAGAAGATATTAATTGGAAACAAGATACAATAATTGATGTCCATAACAAATAAGACATAATCTACAAATTCAAGCATCAAACGTTTAACACTAACACAATATTCATAATCTGCCGTATATATTCATCTACATAATCAAGTTATTTTGAACATATAATTTAGGCCATGACCACATAAATATAGGCATCACATATCACATCACATCACATCACATCACATCACATACACCATTAAAAAACCACACAAATCGTAAAGATTAAACGATAAAGTCATACTCATAATAAACATGATCACAACATCAATAACAATAACAATTACCATTACATAATTAATATTAAAATCAATTCAGATTCGAATCGGAACCGGTGAAACTGTTCTCAGAATCGTAATCTAATTCTTAAATAAGAAAAAGCGCACACAAACAAAATTATTTAAAATTAAAATTAAACTATATATATAACAAACATAATTCGCAATAAGAATTAGAGTTACTGTACAAAATGAAAAAAGTAGGAACAATATAAATCAATCCGAATGCGAATCGGAGTAAGAATCGCGGCGACCGTGATCATAACCGGAAAAACCTCCGGCAGCGACGGAACTACGATCGGAATCATAATCCGTATCATCATCATCATCATCATCATCGTAATAATTATAAGAATAGTAATAAGCATCAGGTGGTGAAGGAGGAACACAAAAAAAGTTCCAAACACAAAGAGCAAAACGACCTAATTGTTGAAGAGGAAAACAGATTACCAGATCTAATAATTCATCGGAAGTAATTCGTTCGGAGAAACATGCTACTGACTGCCATACGTCAGCTGATACGGTGGCGACGGAAGCAACTAAAACGGTGTTGAAAACCATTGATTAATTTTGCGGTGGTTAATGGTGGTGATTGGTGGATAAAAGATGGAGGTTTGGAAGTGGATTGAATTTTGATTTTGTCAGAGACAACGATTTGTTACTGTCTGGGCCCACTTGCTTGATACTCCTATATGTTACGGAGTACAATATATTTATTTAATTTAGTAATCTAATCTATCTAATATAATATAATACGAAGTATTAATCTATATCTCTATATCTATATTTTTCAAGGTTGTAAAAGTCGCGAGTCGGGGACGCATCGTGTAACACCGGCCATTTTTTTTAAATACACAGCAGAAGACTTTATTAACAAACACAATATAAGTCACGTCATTACGTTTAAGTTTACACAACGGTGTTACGTTATCACAAAACATTATTTATACAAAAGTCCACATCAGAGTTGGGTTGTCAAACATGTCTTCTGCAATAGCACCCTTCCCGACTAGCAGTACCTAAACCTGCAAGGGGAGAATATGTGGGGGATTAGCGCACCGCTAAGTGAATGGAATCTATCTAACAGATATAGCTTAAGTCACACACAAGCTATATACTAACAATAACACATGCTAACTATCAACTAGCATACAATAAGACAATACGAGGATCGGCGGCTTGTACGAGCACACGACTCCTAGCTGATCGGACTTGAGTCTACCGATAGTCCCTGCTACTCAATTCACAGTATAGTTATCCAGATGCAAGGGATGCATCATTCACGCTATACTCTACAATCAGTAGCCTATGGACCCAACCTCCCCTAGGCACGGTTGACCTCATACAGACTCTAACCTCTCCTAGGCACGGTCTCGAGTCCCCAGTCTCCCTAGGCCCGACTGGTGCCATTCACACAGTGTACACAGAATTCACATACAACATCAGGCATACTATATTATTCTAACATGGCAATTTCTACAGTATTTTGCTACAGTATCTTGCTACAGTATTTTGCTACAGTACCCGAACTGCTACAGTGTCACTATTTGCTACAGTGTCACTATTTGCTACAGTCCGAGTTGCTACAGTACCGAGTTGCTACAGTACCACACACCCCCCCCCCCCTCCCCCCCCGAGTTGCTACAGTGTCACTATTTGTTACAGTACCGAGTTGCTACAGTGATCCTGATTGACCAGATACTTGCCCACCTTGTTGTAGCACATTACCAAACATTCTGTTTCTGGCAGCCTGAACATCACTTTCTACCATCTTAGCCATCACAACAGCTTGAGATAATGATGTAGCTGTTCTAACAAAAGTTCTGTACTCAAGCAGAATGATATTAACAAAATGCTGGATACGAGACACTTCGTATGGCACCCATTGTTGTACAAACCTCAGTTTATCCATAAACTTCTCTACTACCTCATCGATCGTCATTTGAGGTGTCATCTTCATTTCAAGAAACTCAGTCTTGATTCGGTTCATATCAAACGGATTACAATACTGTTCACACACCTTCCCATAAAACTGCTCCCATGTGATCATACTCACTTGCTCTTTTGGTATACTAGAAATCAAAGAATCCCACCAAATCATAGCCCTACCTTTCAACATTCGACTAGCATATGTTACTTTCAGCTCGGGTTCACACTGGCACGCTTCAAATACCCTTTCAATTTCTCGCAACCAATTGAGAGTTACAGTCGGATCAGTACTTCCTGAAAACTCGAAGGGTTTGCAATCACGGAAGTTCTTATAAGTACATCTTTTGGGTGGCTGCAAGTAAGATTGATGGAACATTTGCATTTGATATGGATTCATCATCATGGGATTTTGGTAAGTAAAGGTGTTTTGTGGTGATGTTACTTATGGTATCAGAGCTGGGGCCCGCATCGATGTGCACTGCGGGGACGCAGTGTCCCGAAGGGGGGAGAGTTGTAACAGACTCGTCCCACATCGGTGGGAGAGGAAAACAAAGCACTCCTTATAAGGGTGTGGATACCTCTTCTGGTATGACGCGTTTTGAGGGTGTTTACCCGAGAAGCAAATCCGTGAGGTAGAAGTGCGATCCGGGGTTGTACTAGTGCGCGGGTAGCCCGTCGGTGATCGGCTTGTGTCCAAAGCGGACAATATCATACTACGGGCTGATGGTGATGTTACTTATGGTATCAGAGTTGGGGCCCGCATCGATGTGCACTGCGGGGACGCAGTGTCCCGAAGGGGGGGAGAGTTGTAACAGACTCGTCCCACATCGGTGGGAGAGGAAAACAAAGCACTCCTTATAAGGGTGTGGATACCTCTTCTGGTATGACGCGTTTTGAGGGTGTTTACCCGAGAAGCAAATCCGTGAGGTAGAAGTGCGATCCGGGGTTGTACTAGTGCGCGGGTAGCCCGTCGGTGATCGGCTTGTGTCCAAAGCGGACAATATCATAGTTGGTATCAGAGCTGGGGCCCGCATCGATGTGCACTGCGGGGACGCAGTGTCCCGAAGGGGGGAGAGTTGTAACAGACTCGTCCCACATCGGTGGGAGAGGAAAAAAAAGCACTCCTTATAAGGGTGTGGATACCTCTTCTGGTATGACGCGTTTTGAGGGTGTTTACCCGAGAAGCAAATCCGTGAGGTAGAAGTGCGATCCGGGGTTGTACTAGTGCGCGGGTAGCCCGTCGGTGATCGGCTTGTGTCCAAAGCGGACAATATCATACTACGGGCTGATGGTGATGTTACTCATCGGTCGAGATCTAAAAAAGACGCGTCGGCCGAGTCGGGGACGCGTCGGGGACGCATCGGTCGTTGACCAACGTTGACTTTATTAATAATTTCTTAAATATATATTTATATATGTATATAATAGTTGATTCTGTACCATAAATTTTTTAAATAAGAACTTGAATTTAAATACAATCAAACTTCAAACTCAATTAATGTTACCGAATACATAATCAGTAAGGATACAGAGAAAAGAGCGGCCAAAAAAATGAAAACATACCCTAATTTTAAAACATATCACATCTTGACGAAAATTTGACTGATTTTGACCGTTGTTGACCAACTTTGTCCGTCTTTGACAGACTTTGACCGAACTTTTAGCTTTGACCGTCTTTTGAGTCGTTTTCAGAAAAACGGGACGGAGAACCCAAAAAAATGACGCATCGACCGACGCGTCGGCCAAGTCGGCCGACTTTTACAACACTGATATTTTCTAATCCGATGTCATTATTACGCTAATTCTTTTGTTAAAAAAAATTAAAAAATAAAAGAAAAAAATCTAAGCATGATAGATGATTTCATTAATCTAAATAATTTTGAATTAAAATTAAATCTTATTAATTAATTATTATTATAAAATCTTATTAATAATTATTTTAATTATTAAAATTAAATAAATTTGAATTATTTTAATTAATTATTTTGAATTGAGTACAAGAAGGTATAAAAACTAGGCAGAAAGAAATCAATTCTAAATTTATATTTAATTTATACTTTTAAAATAAAATGATAACCAATATTATCTCTTATGATTGGATGTGGATTGTTTAATATGCTTTTTAGGTGTTTGATGAAATGTTCAACTGATGAGTTTCTTAGTCGGATTCTGTGGTTTCACGGTTCATTAAACTAAATGACTTTAGCATTTACGTTCACTTAATACCTAAAACATATTATTATGATTTCACGGGTCATTTCACTGGTATTAATCTAATCTACTAGCATTAATTACTCCGTATTCAATATTTAATATTAATTCAATTTAATTTTTGGAATCGAACTTTTAGGTGACAATTTTAAAATTAAAGTTAAATTAATACGGAGTAACTAATTAAATTTCACTATTTATTTAATTCAACATTTAACGTTGTATATATTCATATTTATTTATATTTATATCTATATTATATATCAATATTTATATTTATCTAATTTAATAGCAAATCAATATCTTTTTTTGGGCAAATAAATGATTATATTATATTTATATTTTATATTTATATTAATAAAACTACTACCAACGGTTTGTCATTTAGAAGTGTCATTTTCAAATCAAAAAAAGACATTGTAGGTATTAACTCGTCTTTCTCGTCATGTTCTAGACAAAAGATGATTTCGTCTATATATGTCGGGAAGTGATTCACAAGTCGGTGACACTTAGTGGTGCTTTACAAGTCGGTGTTGTGGTGTTCACAAGTCGGTGACCCATATGTATTGGTGGGGGATTCACAAGTCGGTGACACCCTTTGATGATTCACAAGTCGGTGACACCTTATGATGATTCACAAGTCGATGACATCATACGAGTGAGACTCGACGTTATTGGTCGTCTACAAGTCGGTATTGCCATAGCGGAGAATGGTTTGGTATGTTTATGCATTGTTACGATTTAGTATATTATTGTGGCGGTTTATATACTAAGGTTGTTGATTGTTGTATGTGGTAATGTGTAACAACCCAACCCGTTATCCAACCGAAAGATTTTTTTTTTTTTTTTTTTTTTTTTTTTTTTTTTTTTTTTACAAAATCCAGTTTTTGGCCAAATGGAACGCCGCTCCTGAAACAACCCAACCCGTATTTAACACGAGTAAATTTTTTTATAATTAAACATTTGCGCCCAATTAAACGGTTACTTACAACCCATTTAACAATATCACAAGTTTAATGTTTACAAAGGCACGAAGGCCATTAATCAAATGTAATACAAGTTCGACCCACTTAAAATGATAGTTTTAATCCAAACTACACCCGAGCATGGTTTGGGGCTAAACTACCCAAAACGCTAGGTCGACTTCAAAAGCTTCAACGATAATCCAACACGGGGAACTAGTATCCAACGACCCCCTTTCCCTTGTCCGCACCTGCATCTAAAAAGATAAATAACGAGAGGGGTAAGCTAATGCTTAGTGAGTGCAATAATTATACGATTACATATACAACCTACTTACTTGCAATCACTTACGCATTTACCGCATACATGCTAGCAATATAAATAATCATACTATCACAAGTATAATGTTAAACCTTCGACCACACAAGCTAGCATAACAAAAGCATATAACTTGAACAATATAATATACTATATCACAACACACAACCATGGTTAACCAATCGTACAAAGGAATGGTACTCGAATTTCCCATCGGTGTTCATAACAACCGTTATAGTACTTAACACGTCGTACACTAACCCCACAGGTGGCATCTTAACACGTCGATGCTTCACCCCGGGTGGTGTCTTAACACGTCGACACTTCACCCCGAGTGGTGTCTTAATACATCGACACTTCACTCGTTACATCTCTTGGAGTGGCATCTTAACACGTCGATGCTTCACTCCCGAGTGGTGTCTTAACACGTCGACACTTCACTCGCCACGTGAGAAGTGGTGTCTTAACACGTCGACACTTCACAACCCATGCCCCACAAATAAATACATTATATATGCACGCATATAGTTATTCCACTCACCTTAACACGTCGGTGATGATCAAACACTTCCGTATGCTTCAAAGCAAAGTACCTAATACATTAAGTACACATTCAATACACAAACTTGTGGAATTAACCACATTACTTAACTCTTGAGCATTTAATGACCCAAATGCATTAAATAACCCACTTACACCAAAACCGCCCATAAATGGCCATGACTCATTATATATCACTAAAAGCTAGTGATTATAGTCCAATATCCATAACTAACACCATCTAGGGTATTTTCATACCCGTCTTGCCCAAACTAGGTCAACATTACCCATTTGACCCATTTTAACACTTAAACTTACAAATTTGGTCAATCTTAACCCATTTACAAATCTTTCATCATTTACAAGTGTAATAGTGACTAACAACACCATTTAACACTTACAACCTCAATTCATATGACCAAAACCCTAGACTAACACCATTTGGGTTTTCTTGCATCATATTAACCCAAATCCATCCATTAAGTCCCCAAATGGGTTTTACAAGACTCAAATGGCCAAACCCTAGCCATAAATTAACTAAAACTCAAAATACGGAATTAAGACTTACCAACAATATCCACTCGTAGCTACGAACGAGGAGAACAACTTTAATTCTTGCTCCAAGGTTTGATTCACAAATCTTCACTCTCAAATCTCACTTTAAAATCAAATGGGTTTTATGTTTTGAGAGGAAATAGAGAAAGAAAATGGAAAAGAAATGAAATAAAATGGATAAGTGGTGGAGATTAAATGCCCCAATCAGATCTACACACAAAAGGATGAAATTGCCCTTGGACCACTTATTTTAAGAACTGAAACAGGAACCAGTTCGCCAGTATGGTCGCGGCGCGACCCACTTTGCCGCGGCGCGGCATTTCACAGATTTATCGAGCTATTTTGATCCCCTCCTGAATCTGGTTCGTGTTAAATGTCGCGGCGCGACTAGGACCACCGCGGTGCGGCGAATGCCTACGTCTGACCAGTTTGACAACTTTAATCCAACTATTGATTTAAACAACTTGTACACCTTGTTCATGCTTCCTATAAACGTCTAAACTTCGTCTTTAAGCCTCACATGACTTAACATCATCCAAAACCCATGCATATACTCATACATGCATTCTCAATATATATATATATATATATATATATATATATATATATATATATATATATATATATATACACGTTTACACAACAACTAATACTTTAATTTATTTATCATATAAACGAACGAGTTATAAGCAAACTAACGATTAAATAAGTACCTTTCGACATGTATGGGAAAACGGGATGTTACAACTCTCCCCCACTTGAATCGGAGCTCGTCCTCGCGATCTAAGCCGCATGGCAAGCCGGAAGATAAACCAAAACAAACTCTTCGGATTCCCACGTAAACCCGGAACCCTTTCGATGCCGCCATTGGACTTTAAAAGTCCTCACTTCTTTGTTACGCAACAATTTGACCCTAGCTTGTTGTTCAAGGTAATTTCATCTAATGGCACCCAAGTTGAGTCATCCGCAAGACACCTACGGAGATGGGAAACATGAAATGTGTTATGGATCCCGCAAGATCTTCGGGAAACTCTAGTCTATAAGCAACCTCACCAACACTTGCCAAAACCTTGAAAGAACCAATAAACCGAGGAGCTAACTTTCCCCGTTTTTGAAACCGAATAACACCTTTCCATGGCGAAACTTTAAGCATCACCATGTCACCTTCTTGAAACTCAATCATTCACCTTCCTTTATCGGCATAAGATTTTTGTCTATCTTGCGCCGCTTTAAGTCGAGCCCGAATCATCTCAATCTTACTATTCGTCTCTAATACCAAATCGGTACTCCCGATTTCTCTTTGACCCACTTCACCCCAACAAATAGGAGTTCGACATCTACGCCCATAAAGCATCTCATAAGGTGGCATTCCAATACTAGTGTGGTAACTATTATTGTACGAGAATTCCACCAATGGTAAGCGCTCATCCCAACTACCACCGAAATCAATCACACACGCCCTTAGCATATCCTCCAGCGTTTGATTCGTACGCTACGTTTGACCTTCCGTTTGAGGATGATACGCCGTGCTCATTTTCAATTGAGTACCCATATCTTCATGAAACTTATTCCAAAACCGAGAAGTGAAACGAGTATCTCGATCTGAAACAATAGATATATAGGAACCCCATGTCTCGATATCACTTCCTCGATAAACAACTTGGACAAGGTCTCCGACGATATCGTTTCCCGAATGGGAAGAAACAAAGCACTCTTCGTTAATCTATCAACTATCACCCAAATCGTATCATATTGGGTTCGCGCCGTCCTTGGTAACTTGGTAATGAAGTCCATTGTAATGTGCTCCCATTTCCATTTCGGGACTTCCAATGGTTGTAACTTACCGTACGACTTTTGGTGTTCGGCTTTGACTTGCAAACACGTGACGCATTGTTCAACATACTTAACAACATCACATTTCATGCCGGGCCACCAATACTCTTTCTTCAAATCGTAGTACATCTTTGTTGCACCCGGATGAATGGAATACTTTGACTTATGCACTTCATCAAGTAGCACCCTTCGGTAATCGCCCATATTGGGTACCCACACTCTACCTTGAAAGGAGCCTAAGGTAATGGACTCCGTTTGCCCCACGATTCGTTCTTCATGCTTGTTGTTAACAAAAGCTTCAATTTGAATCTCACCGAGCTTCACAAGAAAATCGTTAGTAATAATCATGCGTAAGGATCCTAATTGTATTGCCGGATGTTGACTCTTTCGACTCAACGCATTCGCGACCACGTTCGCCTTACCCGGATGATAGAGTATCTCACAATCATAATCCTTTACCAGATCCATCCACCTATGTTGACGATAATTCAAATCTCGTTGATTAAAGAGATGTTTCAAACTCTTATGATCCGAATAAATTGTACACTTGACACCATACAAGTAGTGGCGCCAAATTTTCAACGCATGTACCACCGCCGCCAATTCAAGATCATGAGTCGGGTATCTCTTTTCGTGTTCCTTTAATTGTCGAGAGGCGTAAGCGATGACTTTACCTCTTTGCATTAGAACACACACGATTCCATTTAATGAGGCATCACAATAAACCTTCATATCTTCGATTCCCTCCGGTAATACCAACACCGGAGCTTGACACAATTTCTCCTTTAACAATTGGAAAGCAATTTCTTGCTCGTTTTCCCAATTAAACCTCACGTTTGTCCTTGTCAACTTCGTCAAAGGAGAAGCAATTTTAGAAAAGTCTTGGATAAACCGACGATAATAATCGGCCAATCCGAGAAAACTTCTAATTTCCGTAGGCGTAGTAGGTTTTCCCCAATTTTTCACCGTCTCTATCTTCCCCGGATCTACTTGAATACCATCTTTATTCACAATATGGCCAAGGAATTGTACCTCTCTTAGCCAAAATTCACATTTGGAGAATTTAGCATACAACTTCTACTTCCGCAACGTCTTCAATACTTCACGCAAATGATGTTCATGTTCCTTCATACTCTTCGAATAGACAAGTATGTCGTCAATGAACACAATCATCGACTTGTCCAACATAGGTTGGCACACTCGGTTCATAAGATCCATGAATGCCGCCGGTGCATTCATAAGACCAAAAGGCATAAATACAAACTCAAAGTGCCCATAACGCGTTCGAAAGGCCGTTTTCTCAATATCTTCCTCACGTACCCGTACTTGACTACTTGATGATAACCAGACCGTAAGTCAATCTTAGAAAAATACGTTGCACCTTGGAGTTGGTCAAACAAATCGTCAATCCGAGGCAATGGATAACGGTTCTTGATTTTCACTTTGTTTAACTCCCGATAATCGATGCACATCCGCATACTACCATCTTTCTTTTTCACAAATAAAACCAGAGCACCCCATGGCGAAGCACTCGATCGAATGAAACCCTTTTCAAGCAACTCTTGGGTCTGATTTAACAATTCTTGCATTTCTGTCGGCGCTAAACGATAAGGAGTTTTAGCAATGGGAGTAGCTCCCGGAACCAACTCAATGCGAAATTCGACTTGTCTTTCCGCCGGAACACCCGGTAACTCGTCCGGAAAAACGTCTTCAAATTCACTAACCACCAGAATTTCACGAATAGATGGTGGTTCATCACGAGTATCAACTACATGGGCAAGAAAAACCATACCACCACTCTTAAGAAAACGTCGCGCCCGTGCATAAGTGCATAATGATATGAGTCTTCTTCGTTTATCGCCATGAATAATCAACTCTCCCCCACTTGGGGTCTTCACACGAATGAACTTATCATGGCATGCAATATCGGCTCTATAATGATCGAGCCAATCCATACCAACAACAATATCAAACTCACCCAAGGTCATCAGAATGAGATCAATTTTAAACGTTTTGGTACCAAACACAACATTAAAATCCTTACACACATCAACCCCTAGCACCGTCTTACCATCGGCTATTTCGACTTCTACCGGATGACTTAACTTAGCTAGCGGTTTGTTAAGCTTAGACACAAATCGAGGCGACACAAAAGAAAAATTAGCACCGCTATCAAATAATATCCTTGCCAGATTAGAGTTAACCATGAAAGTACCTGAGACAACTTCATTGGATTGTTTGGCCTCATCATTGGTCATCAAATAATTTCGCCCCTTAGCCGTGCCCGCCGCTTTCTCCAATCTCTTAACATGATCACCCCGTAAATCGGGACACTCCGTCCTTCGGTGCCCTTCTTTACCACAATTAAAACAAGTGAGCTTGGTTGTAGATGATGGTTTCGGACAATCACGAGCCATGTGCCCCTTTTGTCCACAATTGTAGCACGCATAAGTGAAATCTCCGGAAGCACCTTTCTTTACACTACCAACACTCTCGGAGCCCTTCTTGTTCTTTTTGTTCGAAAAGTTCGAATGACTAGTAGCTTCAAACTTCTTTTTGCCAAAGGTAAAGCCACCCTTTCTCAAGATGAGCGACTCAAAACCTTTGGCCATATCGAACAACTCATCAAAACTTTTTACTACGTTCACACTAATCTTCTCTTGATAGTTATCGTTCAATATTCGATAGAAGTCTTCCTTCAACATTTTATCATTCCCGACATACTCCGGGCAAAATTGGGTTTTCGACAAGAAAACGGATTTAAGAGTGTTCAAATCCATCGACCCTTGCCTCAAGGAATGCAACTCGTCCTTAAGTCTAGTACGATCGGCTGAAGTTCGGTACTCTTGGAAAAACTCCATCTTGAACTAGTCCCAAGTAAAATCCATACATTGCTCTTTACCATAAAGTTGGATTTTCGCATCCCACCACAACTTAGCATCGCCCCTCAAAATGCTACAACCATACCTCGTCTTTTTATCAAGAGGGCATTTTTCATGACCCGTCCTAATCCATCTGGACGAATACATTACATTTGGTTACATCGCGAGGTACTTGACCTCTATATGATACATTTTACAAACATTGCATTCGTTTTTAAAAGACAAGCTTTCATTACATCGAAAGTTGACGGCATGCATACCATTTCATAATATATCCAACTATAATTGACTTAATAATAATCTTGATGAACTTGATGACTCGAATGCAACGTCTTTTGAAATATGTCATGAATGACTCCAAGTAATATCTCTAATATGAGTAAATGCACAGCGGGAGATTTCTTTCGTACATGAGAATAAACATGCTTTAAAGTGTCAACCAAAAGGTTGGTGAGTTCATTAGTTTATCATAATCATTCATTTTCATCATTTTAATAGACCACAAGAATTTCATTTCCAGTTCTCATAAATATACGTCCCATGCATAGAGACAAAAATCATTCATATGGATTGAACACCTGGTAACCGACATTAACAAGATGCATATAAGAATATCCCCTATCATTCCGGGAAATCCTTCGGACATGATAAAACAACATCGAAGTACTAAAGCATCCGGTACTTTGGATGGGGTTCGTTAGGCCCAATAGATCTATCTTTAGGATTCCCGTCAATTAGTAGACTGGTTTACTAATTCTTAGGTTACCAAGCAAAAGGGGCATATTCGGCTTCGATCATTCAACCATATAATGTAGTTTCGATTACTTGTGTCTATTTTGGAAAACATTTATAAAAGCAGCGCATGTATTCTCTGTCCCAAAAATATATATTGCAAAAGCATTTAAAAAGGGAGCAAATGAAACTCACCATACTGTATTTTGTAGTAAAAATACATATGACGACATTTAACAATGCAGGGTTGACCTCAGATTCACGAACCTATATCATATGTATATTTATTAATATAAATTTATTAGTTGTAATCGAACAAATATATATATATATATATATATATATATATATATATATATATATATATATATATATATATATATATATATATATATAAATTTATTAGTTATATCCCTTTTTTTTATTAATAATATATATATGTTTCTTATATTTATTTTGTTATATAAAAATATTAATCTCGTTATGTTATATGTATTAAATAAATTTATATATAAATATCATTTATTTGTTAAAGTAGTATTTTAAGATAATATTTTAAGTGATAACAATAATAATAATAATAATATTAATAATAATAATTAATAATAATAATAATAATAAAAATAAAAATTTAGTATTGGAAACTACCTCACTAGCTTTTTCTAAAAAGAATTCTCACGAGCAGGGATTGAACCCACGACCTCTCGCTTAACCACCCACACCTTTAACCATTCTTCTGTCTGTGTTTTTCTGTCTTAACACCCAACTCATATCTATATAAATAGTATCTCTATAACTTGGCCCAACATATAATAGATTAAAGATTCAACCCATAAACAAACACGGCCCAACAGTGATTTACGGCCCAACAACAATTTAGTCCACTAACACGTTTTTAGAACCTAATAGCTAGATCAGTTCATGGTCCAAATAAATAAATAAAAATTTTACTGAAACTATCGACCTCTTCCTGATTCATCTTATCATCATCGATATTAACATCTTTTTCATAACATCATCATCATCACTTCATCATCATCTTCGTAACGTCATCATCATCATTTCATCATCATCTTCTTAACATCATCATCATCATCACGACTTGATCATAACATCACCATACAAGATCATCATCATCAATCCTACTTATTACAGTTTCATCATCATCATTAATAACATAAGATCAGGATCATAACCATCTTCGTTATATTATCATCGGTTATTATCACCATCTCACTCATCGTTCCATGTCATGATCATATTCATCATCATCGTCGTTGCTTTAGCAGAATAGAGATAGAACAGAATTATAGCGAAAACAATAGGTGTATATGTGGTATTTTTGGGTCTGTGAAATCATCGAACAAAATAGAAAAGAGAACGGTAACTAATAAAAGGGATATCGAGCAATAAGCAGTAGTTCTTGGCGGTTGTAAGTGGTGATCGGTTTAGAGAGACAAGCAATAACAGGAGTATGTGATGGCCGGCGAGGGTTTCAAAAGTAAACAGAAAAGGTAGCGTAGCAGCAGCAGTAAGGGTGTATGGTTCACAAAGTAAACGAACATCGGCTGCAACAGTGAACAAGAATAAAATGGGTTTTGTTTTGGGTTTGATTAAAATAGTACGTAGTAGCAACAAATGGTGGTCTGTATGGTTCTGTGGTGGTTTACGATATTGTTTAAGAGAAACCCGGGGATAAAACAACATCATAATGCGAGAAATAAAGCAGGTAGATAGCGAGTTCAACCAAGGTACCAGCCTGAAACTGAAAACTAGCTGGGTTTAAATGAAACTTACACTGCATCCTCTCGTTATAATATATGTATAGTTGTTGGTGTATGAAAACATAATAGATAGCAGCAATAGTATGTAACTCGTTGATCTTGGTATGATTTACACTTAAACAGAAGTAACAAATAATAGTGGTTGCTGTGAACCATTCAGACAGAATCAAGATGCAGTAGTTTGATGATGGAAAGTGTTATGATGGTGGTTAAATGGTTTTGAAGTGGGTGATGATAAGGTGACCGGTGGGTGTTGGGGGGTGGATAATTGGCGATGACGGTGTTGAAAGTTGTGGTCACAAGGAAGAAAATGGTATTAATGTATGCATATGTTATCTAGTATGTATATATATATTTAATAGATAGGAAAAGAAAAAAATATAAAAGAAAGAGCTCGGTTGTTTAATAGAAAGAAAGAATAGAGGGTAGTAAGTTGGTTTTAAAGCATGAGATGTAATCTGTATGCATGTATATATAATATATCAAAATGAAAATGAAATAATTGTTTAGTCAATTGGAAACAGAAACTTATATAATATAATATTAATAATAATAAATAATAAATAATATGATGATGACTTTTAAGATCACAGCACAATGATTCAAATGATAATTGTAATAGTGCAGCAGCTATAAGAATTTAATTATTGTACCGACAGTCTTTACGGGTATTATATCGTGTCCATTGCTAAACAGTTAAAATATAAAAGTGTTCCTAAAAATCCCAAATTTTTAGATTAAATATATTTAATTATTTCACTCATTAACTGTTTGAAACCTGATCAAAAAGGTTTGATAATTATTTATTTTCTGTTCCAATTTATATGTACGGAGTACTAATATTTAAACTTAAAAAGGTAAAAATACTTTTAACAAATCTAAAATCTTCGTAATCGATTTACAGTTCAACTTTTATTTTAATCCATCATAAACTTATATTAAATCTATATGAATGCTAACGAAATGTCAACCGAGTATTACTGACGTTTACTAATTAAGCTCGAAATCATTTATATTCCCTTTCTATATATAAACAGTTTTAAAATAGCAAAGTTAATTACTAAAACAAATATATTATATATTTTTTAAACAAATAGATCTAATATAACTTTATATATATTTACAAGTAATATTTATATACATATTTATATATCTATATATTCTATAGTTTCCATTAATCGCATTTTATTTTATTTATTTTTACAATATAAATCCTAATAATCATATTATATAATATTCTAAATTATATTTCAAATTATAAATACCTATTTAAATATATATGTTATCTATTTACAAATAGTTGTTCGTGAATCGTCTAGAATCGGTCGAAAGTCAAATGAATATATGAAACAGTTCAAAATATTTGTGACTCAACATTACAGACTTTGCTTATTGTGTTGAAATAATATAAAGATCAAGTTTAAATTTGGTTGGAAATTTCCGGGTCATCACAGTACCTACCCGTTAAAGAAATTTCGTCCCGAAATTTGAGTGAGGTGGTCATGGCTAACAATAAAAAATGTTTTCATGACGAATAAGAGCTGATAAATAGAGTTTTATTACTGTTGAGTAATATGGATAAGATAATTCGACTACTCGAAGAGTACGAGTGAAGCTATCACAAAAGAGTGAAATGAGAAAATAAAGTTTCGTCATAACTTTTACTAGTCATGGTTGAATTTAGAAAATAAGGTGCGTCTTAACTTTTGACGTAGAGGGTTGAATTCCGGAATTCAAGGAATTTAAAGAAAATCTTCGAAATCTAAAAGATTTGATTCTTCGGCGAATTATGATCTCTATAATTAAATACGGTGATCTGCCTCGATTACTCTGTCTGGTATTTCCACTATAAATTCTACCTTTTATGTTCCATTAGTTTTCACCAATCCTATACTTTCTTTCTTAGTTCATATATCCAAAAGATTATAATAATACTTAATCCGGTTCTAAAATAAAGTTTCGTATATCGCTTGTTTTACACGATTTTCACCCGTAACAATGGTAGCTAATCATTGTTACGCGAGCACCTCACATTAACTTGCTAGTACAATGTCTATCTTTAGGATTCTCGTCAATTAGTAGACTGGTTTACTAATTCTTAGGTTACCAAGCAAAAGGGGCATATTCGGCTTCGATCATTCAACCATATAATGTAGTTTCGACACCGGCTGCAACAGTGAACAAGAATCAAATGGGTTTTGTTTTGGGTTTGATTAAAATAGTACGTAGTAGCAAAAAATGGTGGTCTGTATGGGTCTGTGGTGGTTTACGATATTGTTTAAGAGAAACCCGGGGATAAAACAACATCATAATGCTAGAAATAAAGCAGGTAGATAGCGAGTTCAACCAAGGTACCAGCCTGAAACTGAAAACTAGCTGGGTTTAAATGAAACTTACACTGCATCCTATCGTTATAGTATATGTATAGTTGTTGGTGTATGAAAACATAATAGATAGCAGCAATAGTATGTAACTCGTTGATCTTGGTATGATTTACACATAAACAGAAGTAACAAATAATGGTGGTTGCTGTGAACCATTCGGACAGAATCAAGATGCAGTAGTTTGATGATGGAAAGTGTTATGATGGTGGTTAAATGGTTTTAAAGTGGGTGGTGATAAGGTGACCGGTGGGTGTTGGGGGGTGGATAATTGGCGATGGCGGTGATGAAAGTTGTGGTCACAAGGAAGAAAATGGTATTAATGTATGCATATGTTATCTAGTATGTATATATATATGTATATATATATATATATGTATATATATATATATATATATATATATTTAATAGATAGGAAAAGAAAAAAAAATATAAAAGAAAGAGCTCGGTTGTTTAATAGAAAGAAAGAATAGAGGGTAGCAAGTGGGTTTTAAAGCATGAGATGTAATCTGTATGCATGTATATATAATATATCAAAATGAAAATGAAATAATTGTTTAGTCAATTGGAAACAGAAACTTATATAATATAATATTAATAATAATAAATAATAAATAATATGATGATGATTTTAAGATCACAGCACAATGATTCAAATGATAATTGTAATAGTGCAGTAGCCATAAGAATTTAATTATTGTACCGACAGTCTTTACGGGTATTATATCGTGTCCATTGCTAAACAGTTAAAATATAAAAGTGTTCCTAAAAATCCCAAATTTTTAGATTAAATATATTTAATTATTTCACTCATTAACTGTTTGAAACCTGATCAAAAAGGTTTGATAATTATTTATTTTCTGTTCCAATTTATATGTACGGAGTACTAATATTTAAAATTAAAAAGGTAAAAATATTTTTAACAAATCTAAAATCTTCGTAATCGATTTACAGTTCAACTTTTATTTTAATCCATCATAAACTTATATTAAATCTATATAAATGCTAACGAAATGTCAACCGAGTATTACTGACGTTTACTAATTAAGCTCGAAATCATTTATATTCCCTTTCTATATATAAACAGTTTTAAAATAGCAAAGTTAATTACTAAAACAAATATATTATATATTTTTTAAACAAATAGATCTAATATAACTTTATATATATTTACAAGTAATATTTATATACATATTTATATATCTATATATTCTATAGTTTCCATTAATCGCATTTTATTTTATTTATTTTTACAATATAAATCCTAATAATCATATTATATAATATAATAAATTATATTTCAAATTATAAATACCTATTTAAATATATATGTTATCTATTTACAAATAGTTGTTCATGAATCGTCGGGAATCGGTCGAAAGTCAAACGAATATATGAAACAGTTCAAAATATTTGTGACTCAACATTACAGAATTTGCTTATCGTGTCGAAATAATATAAAGATCAAGTTTAAATTTGGTTGGAAATTTCTGGGTCATCACAGTACCTACCCGTTAAAGAAATTTCCTCCCGAAATTTGAGTGAGGTGGTCATGGCTAACAATAAAAAATGTTTTCATGACGAATACGAGCTGATAAATAGAGTTTTATTACTGTTGAGTAATATGGATAAGATAATTCGACTACTCGAAGAGTACGAGTGAAGCTATCACAAAAGAGTGAAATAAGAAAATAAAGTTTCGTCATAACTTTTACTAGTCATGGTTGAATTTAGAAAATAAGGTGCGTCTTAACTTTTGACGTAGAGGGCTGAATTCCGAAATTCAAGGAATCTAAAGAAAATCTTCGAAATCTAAAAGATTTGATTCTTCGGCAAATTAAGATCTCTATAATTAAATACGGTGATCTGCCTCGATTACTCTGTCTGGTATTTCCACTATAAAGTCTACCTTTTCCGTTCCATTAGTTTTCACCATTACTATACTTTCTTTCTTAGTTCATATATCTAAAAGATTATAATAATGCTTAATCCGGTTCTAAAATAAAGTTTCGTATATCGCTTGTTTTACACGATTTTCACCCGTAACAATGGTAGCTAATCATTGTTACGTGAGCACCTCACATTAACTTGCTAGTACAATGTCTATTTCGCTTGATGGATTACAACCACAACACAAAACAATTAGCGTAAGGTTAGATCACATAAACCTAAGCACTAACAATTCGCGATCCAACCCGAAGTCCTACAAGTCCTGCATAAAACGCATGCACAATAAAGATTAAGTCTAGGCACCTATCTCAAGTTGCCTAAATCCCTTAGACCATGCTCTGATACCACTTGAAACAACCTAACCCGTATTTAACACGAGTAATTTTTTTTATAATTAAACATTTGCGCCCAATTAAACGGTTACTTACAACCCATTTAACAATATCACAATTTAATGTTTACAAAGGCACGGAGGCCATTAATCAAATGTAAATCAAGTTCGACCCACTTAAAATGATAGTTTTAATCCAAACTACACCCGAGCATGGTTTGGGGCTAAACTACCCAAAACGCTAGGTCGACTTCAATAACTTCAAAGATAATCCAACACGGGGAACTAGTGTGACGACCCGAAAATTTTGACTAATTTTAAACCAAACTCTCAATACGATTTCATATTTAAAAACGATAAGTAAAGTCTGTTAGGTTGAGTCTAAAAATTTTTGAACTATTTCATATATCCATTTGACCTTCGACTATTCTCGACGATTCATGAACAACTATTTGAAAATAGATACATATATTTAAATATATATAAATGTATATAATAAATTGAAATATAATTGAATATATATATATATATATATATATATATGATTGCTCGCAAGACTGTACTGTTTTTGGTCTCATTTAAGGATTGCTTTTACTTTGGTAATTATTTGAAGTATGGATAGATGGATTATAAACTTGATAATGATATTATTTTAATTATCTGTAAATTTTTAGTAACATCATATACAGTGAATATAATTGTTGCTATATGACTTTTAGCTTAAATTTTGATCCGTGAATTAAAAGTGTAACTAATCGACGGAATATTATGAATAGAAAATGGCAGCTGGATCTTTCTATTGTTGCACGATCATTTGTTTCAATCATTCATCTATTATTGGTTTATTATTATTATATTGTTAAAAGTATATATTTTAGTACTCAATTGGTTACCCATGATTTGTGAATTGAAATGATTGATATTAATTTTTGATTTTATTTACACTCTTGCAAAATTTTGTTATCAATTCCTTTCACTCATTCACCTCACAAACACCATCACACTCAATTTCTCATTTGTTGCTTTCTGGGTACTGTTTGAAAAGAAGCAATAGTATCACCACTCAAAATTGATTGCTAATAACTTTTGATGGAAAGTAACACTAATGCACTGTACCACTTTTTGCTTCTTCCTTTGAATAATTAAACACCATCTTGTATCTAAATAATGTTATTATTATTAAGATATATACATATATATCCTATATACCTATATATCGATACACATATAGATATGTGAAGATACCAACCAAAAACTGAACACCCATCATTTCTCTTCTTCTCTTTATTATTTTCATCTTCCACATTCTCCTAACTTCGATACTATTTCTATGACTTTGCCCCAGCTTCAAATCCTTTGAAACCATAAAAACATTCGATCAATAGAAAACCACAAATTGTTTACTACATCTATTTCTATTACAAACCAAAGTAAGTAAATAAAACCCATAGAAAAGCTTACATGTTTTATTACTTCTACTGTGAGCTGCTGCTTGACCAAAGTCACCACCAATGTACCAACCATCATCACTGCCACATTCGGTAAACACCACCACCTTCGTTCAAGTATTGAAGAACCATTGTCAACCAACAAGCCACCATATAAAACCACCATTAACAACCACCCCATAACTATCGTGAGCCCCCATGACTATCCCCATCAAACTGCTACTACTCGTTACAATTTTTCCTGCCCGATGTATCTGTTGGAACAAACCAAACCGCTATCACCTTAACACCTTGTGATCACCCACCACACACAACCCTATACCACCACCACCACAGACCCTACAGATAACCAAACATCATCATCAATCTAAATCACTCTCAATCACCACTTGCTACACCACTTGCTACACCACTAAACTCCTACTACTGCTGCTATAGTTACTTCTTGTTTCAAACAGACCCACAATCACCCACGACCACTTTCACCTCTTCCATGTGAACCACCACAATCATATTCCTTGTATTTATTCTATGTTTCCCTTTCAAACTGCCACATAACCCCTACTAATTACGTTGAGTTCCTGTTGAAAACCACAATTAGAACCTCCATTAAACCATCATAAATCACCATTTGTAATATGTCAATTTTGCTATTATCCTTCATAACCTAAAACAATCATCAACTTAATCATTGAATATTGTTTCTGTTGCCATCAAGGGGCCGAGTACAGCTGGTCAATTAGGTACCTTTTGAATTTGAAACAACCTTTTGTATCCTTCCTTATTGTCTGTTATGATATTGATAGTGGACAATGATGTGGAGTGGGGGTAGGTTATTGTTGTTTTGGTACATAAAATATTAGATTTGAATATGATAATATGTCTGAAAGATTCCAATGTACAACTTGCTACCTATCTATTTCCATTTTAAAAATCAAACGCAAATAGACACCTCATAACCCACTAGGATTTCGCCTACTGTGTTGTTTACAAACTAAAAAGCGTTTTATATTACTTGGGCCGTAATTAATATTTGGGCTGTAATCCTTTTCCTTGTTAGGCCACCCTATTTCTACTCTCTAATTGGGCCGCCAAAAACCCACCACAACCATGGACACTCATCAAACCCCCTTGAATCGAGTTGCTACTATTTCTCTTAGTTTTTTCTTTGTTTTCGGATACTAACGATCATGGATATGTTTGAATACCATCTTCTATCTCTACTTTGAATCACCATTTAACCATCATCAAGACATCTCCATCGAACACCCCTCACCACCCTTACACGTCTAGCTTTAACAACCAGACACCACCATCATTAACTAAATGGCTCTTGTGTTTTGCTCGATGAAATCATAAACCATCACACATCATTGTTTTTCGCTGCAAGTGTTTAACCGAGGAGAAGTGATGATGATCCGTATGATGAGATGATGATGTTGATAGATGTCACTAATATGATTATGATAATGGTTAGTGATAATATGTGGTGAGTATGATAATGATATTATGATCATAGCGAATGAAGATGTTAATGATGTGAAAGAAGAAGGAAAACAGAATAATAGAGGAATGATGATAATCATGATAAAAACTTTACGACTGTACTCTAATATAAATAGCAGATATAAATCTCGTGGGCTATTGTAGGCTAAGTGGGCTCTCTTGAAATCGGGCCAATATAAGGATTATGATCCAATACAAATGATACAATATTAGTGCTTATAGATCCGGTTAACGGATTCACAAATTAAATAAATGGCGATGATATCGTTATGTTACTGATGATGTTAGGATTAAGATAATGATGCTGATAATGATCGTGATGATCATGGTTATGATGATCAGAGTACATGATAATGATTAACATGATGTAGTTTTATGATGATAGTTTAAGTTAATCATGGTGATGATAAGCGTTCGATTATGATGATGTGATAATAACGGTTTGGTGATGTTGATCAAAACAAATGAAGATGATATAAATGATAGGTTTGATACACGATAGTGTATGATTTGATGATGGTGGTATAATGATAAAAAGATTGATGATGAAGATATATTTGGGTTTTATGTTATGAAGATGAAAAACAGAAATATACGGGTTATATAGAATTAAGGATATTATCGGGTTAGCGGGACGTCGCGGGTTCAAACCCGGACTTGGGCATTTTTTTAGGACTACTTCTTTGAGGTAGTTATTTATTTATTTACTTATCATTATTATTATTCTTATCATTAATATTATTATAGTTATTAAAATAAATGTTAGTAATATTATTAGTAAAATCATTATTTTTATTGTTATTATTATTAGTAGTATTATTATCATTATCATTATTATCTTCATTATTATTATTATTATAATAATAATAATAATAATAATAATTATTATTATAATTATTATAATTATAATAATTATTATTATTATAATAATAATAATAATAATAATAATAATAATAATAATAATAATAATAATTATTATTATTATTATTATTATTATTATTATTATTATTATTATTATTATTATTATTATTACTAATATTATTATGATTACTACTTTTACATTAACAATATTATTATAACAAATAAATACTTTCTATACAAGTGTATATATATACCAACTACCATAATATTATATATAATTATATATATAAAGATTATTTATATAAATATTTACATATAACAAATTATTGATTTTAAATATAATATTAAACTATATAAATATTAACTATTTTAAATATGTACAAATTAAATATATAAGATATATAATATAAGATATAATATATGAATTTATTTGATTTCGATTATGTGTGTTAATATATACATAAATGATATAGGTTCGTGAATCCGAGGCCAACCCTGCATTGTTCAGTTGTTCAATGCCGTCATATGTATTTTTACTACAAAATACAGTATTGTGAGTTTCATTTGCTCCCTTTTTAAATGCTTTTGCAATATATATTTTTGGGACTGAGAATACATGCGCTTTTATAAATGTTTAACGAAATAGACACAAGTAATTGAAACTACATTCTATGGTTGAATGATCGAAGCCGAATATGCCCCTTTTTGCTTGGTAGCCTAAGAATTAGTAAACCGATCTACTAATTGACTCGAATCCTAAAGATAGATCTATCGGGCCTAACAAACCCCATCCGTTGTAGCGGATGCTTTAGTACTTTGAGTTTTTTTTTGTATCATGTCTGATGGATGTCCCGGAATGATGGGGATATTCTTATATGTATCTTGTTAATGTTGGTTACCAGGTGTTCAATCCATATGAATTATTTTTTTGTCTCTATGCATGTGACGTATATTTATGAGAAATGGAAATGAAAATCTTGTGGTCTATTAAAATGATGAAAATGATCGATTATGATAAACTAATGAACTCACCAACCTTTTGGTTGACTCTTTAAAGCATGTTTATTCTCAGGATTAAAAGAAATCTTCCGTTGTGCATTTGCTCATTTTAAAGATATTACTTGGAATCATTCATGGCATATTTCAAAAGACGTTGCATTCAAGTCGTTGAGTTCAGTAAAGATTATGATTAAGTAAATGACAGATTAGATCATTTATAGTTGGATATCATGAAATGGTATGCATGCCTGTCATCTTTCGATGTAATGAAAGTGTTTCTTTTAAAACGAATGCAATGTTTCTAAAATGTATCATATAGAGGTCAAATACCTCGCAATGTAATCATATGTTATTGTATTCATTCTTATGGATTAGGACGGGTCTTTACATGTGGTATCAGAGCGGTGGTCTTAGCGAACCAGGTCTGCATTAGTGTGTCTAACTAATAGTTGTTAGGATGCATTAGTGAGTCTGGACTTCGACCTTAGTTGCATGTCAAAATATTTTGCTTATCATTTCTTATCAGAAATTACTTGCTTATCATTCTTAAGTCTAGACACATCTTACTGCATTGATTGCATGAATAGTGTATAGACAAAATTCATATCTTAGCGTATCTGCTAATTCGTATCTTAGCGTATCTGCTAATTCGTATCTTAGCGTATCTGCTAATTCATATCTTAGCATATCTGTTACTGTAAACTTTGCCTGACATATTCCGTAAATTCCTCCGTAATCTACGAAACCTTTTACTCTATATATATATAGATATTCGATGTAATTAGAATACCATCCGATAGCTGGAAATCATTTCACATTGAAAAGTCCTTTATTTAATCGTACGAAATGGAACTCGCCACTAGTTTAAGTCCCTCAGATTCCGATATGGAGATTCACTTGAGCTCCGAAAATAGTGTGACCAGAATGGATCAACTAATCAGCCATCATTAATTCCGGATGAATTGAGGATGAGTTCGTAGTCGACTTAATCAATGCTGACGCGAAGAAGTTGATCCCTTCCACCAACCGAATTCACCTGAAGGTGATGAACCTGAAGCACTCACTGGCGAACCAGTTCAAAACACCATCTTTACCCTCAATTCCAGGATAGCTCGCAATGATTACATAATATCTTCAATTCTAAACCTTATTCATCCGCTCGTTCCAACAGCCAATCATCCCAGAGTAATAAAAGAAGTCAACGAGCTTCGTTCTCGAGTAGTGGCTTTGGAAAATATGGTGCAAAACTTACCAGCTTCAACAACAACACCGGCACCAACAGTACCACCAACAACCCAAGTTTCAACATCACACGCTTCAACATCACAATTTATACCTCGAACCTAATCATCATTTTACATATTGTTCTATATCGTTTATCTTCATTCGAAATGGCAATTATGTAATCTCTAATGTTTTAGAGATTATGTACTCTAGTTCTAACCATAAATCAGACGAGTTTAATATCATATTAACTCATTAAATTCATGATTACATCTGAAGAAAATATAAATGTAAGTATATTTTCATAATGATTGTAATTAAAAATTCCTTTGTACAAACTGTTAATGGTGAAAATATTTTAACGGATAGGTAACACCCGAGGAATATTTAGTTTTCACATTAATAAGTTATACTGTACATTCTTCAATTCAGATTTAACAGTCATTAACAATACTGCCTAAATCCACCCATATACGTATCCGTTCACCCAAGAACAACTATTTTCATTCCAATTCAATTTCATATACGAGTTTCTGCCGATCAAAATCTAAGTCAAGATTTGACAAGTGGCATAATGAAGAAAATAATGGATAAAATAAAACTGATTAGTAACCAATTAATTAACTACGTAAAATTTCTTCATCATCTTCTAATCTTAAATATTTTTAAATTCTAAGATTATATATTGGACTATTGGACTACTAACATTGGACAATTAAAACGTACTAAAATATTGATTTTAACATATGAAACTAAACATTTCTTCAAGTTGCCACTTGATTTCATCTTAAACCTCCTATGTAACTTGATTTCATCGTAAACATCCTATGTAACTTGATTTCATCTTAAACACCCTATGTAACTTGATTTCATCTTAAACATCCTATGTAACTTGATTTCATCTTAAACATCCTTTGTATCTTGACAATTACAATCAGCGTTTAATCAAATAAAAACACAACATTCTTGAAACCTCTCGAATTGATAGCCGATGATTCGATTATGGTAGCATTAAATGCAGAGGAAACAGCAAAATTGTAGATTGTCTAAATGGCCAAAAGTTTGATAATAAAGAATGGAATGTTGGGAACACTCGATAGAAAATTTGGTACTGAAAAACGGATTGAGCTAACCATGAAGGAGACCAAGGACAAATACAAGGACCATACCCTGAATTCCAAGAATCCAGATAATTCTGTATCCGATGAAATCCTTAGAAAATATCTTGCTCCGAAGTCATGTTAAAATCTTGCGGAAAATCTTTCTTCATCAACCTTCAAACTTTAAAATTCCAAAATATCATCATAAATATTTTCGATATTTCTGAAGATATTTTCATAATTATTCTCGTCCGAAATTATATACCTCTTCGCGCTATCTGTATTACATCATATTGAAAACTGTTTTAGTTTCAATATTCTGTAAAATCTAAGTATAAATTATGAATGGATTCTGGAGAAATGTTAAGAAGTTGAGCATGAGTTAGTATAATTTAATGACACTTGGCCAACGTGATTATATTACAGTAAGTCATGCTGGAAGTTCTAATGAAACATGATGATTCACAGATCATAACGTCATCATGTGCCATGTTACACGACTCGTTCAATCTGTTCAATCTCCGAACATATCAAGAAAATATATTCTTGATAGTTCTATCCTCAGTAAGTCTGGTAATTTGACATATCAAATCGTGAGAATACGTTCCTTCGTACTTAGAACGTTATAATCATTTGAAACTCTATAACTACGAATTCTGGACCATTATTCACTTGAATTAAAGTCGGGAAGAGAAAATGAGAGCATGAAGCTCCAAAATATAAGGAAAAATATAAAGCCCAACAACAACACCGAAATCACAAACCGTGTATATCAATGTGTATAGCAACATAAATACATGGAAGAATGAAAAACATTATAACCCCAAGGTAATAGTAGAAGTGAACAGAATCCTCCGGTGGAAGTTGGAAAAGAAGAATGATTGATGCGACATTCAGGATAAGGACAAGGATCAGAACTGGGTTAAGCATTGTTACAATATTTAGGAGTATGGATTAAGGAAGAAAGTATAGGAATGGTGAGAATAATACAAAGGAAGAGGTAAATTTATAATAGAAACACCCGACAGAGCAATCGAGGCAGATGACCGCATTTAATTAAAGAGATCTTGATTTCCTTAATCACTGATGGATGAAATCTTATATAGATAACGAAGGTTTTCTTTGAAATCCCTTGAATTCCGGAATTCAACCATGACTAGTCAAAAGTTATAATGAAACTTGTCTCTCTCATTTCACTATTTAGTGATAGCTTCATTCGTACTCTTCGAGTAATCGAATTGTCTTATTCATATTACTCAATGATGATAAAACTCTATTTTATCAACTCATATTCATCATGAAAACATTCTTATTGTTAGCCATGATGACCTCGATCAAATTTCGGGACGAAATTTCTTTAACGGGTAGGTACTGTGACGACCCGAAAAATTTCGACAAATTTTAAACCAAACTCTCAATACGATTTCATATTTAAACACGATAAGTAAAGTCTATTAGGTTGAGTCTCAAAAATTTTGAACTATTTCATATATCCATTTGACCTTCGACTATTCTCGACGATTCACGAACAACTATTTGAAAATAGATACATATATTTAAATATATATAAATGTATATAATAAATTGAAATATAATTGAAAATATATATATATATATATATATATATATATATATATATATATATATATATATATATATATATATTGATTGCTCGCAAGACTGTACTGTTTTTGGTCTCATTTAAGGATTGCTTTTACTTTGGTAATTATTTGAAGTATGGATAGATGGATTATAAACTTGATAATGATATTATTTTAATTATCTCTAAATTTTTAGTAACATCATATAGAGTGAATATAATTGTTGCTATATGACTTTTAGCTTAAATTTTGATCCGTGAATTAAAAGTGTAACTAATCGACGGAATATTACGAATAGAAAATGGCAGCTGGATCTTTCTATTGTTGCACGATCATTTGTTTCAATCATTCATCTATTATTGGTTTATTATTATTATATTGTTAAAAGTATATATTTTAGTACTCAATTGGTTACCCGTGATTTATGAATTGAAATGATTGATATTAATTTATGATTTTATTTACACTCTTGCAAATTTTTGTTATCAAATCCTTTCACTCATTCACCTCACAAACACCATCACACTCAATTTCTCATTTCTTGCTTTCTGGGTACTGTCCGAAAAGAAGTAATAGTATCACCACATAAAATTGTTTGCTAATAACTTTTGATGGAAAGTAACACTAATGCACTGTACCACTTTTTGCTTCTTCCTTTGAATAATTAAACACCATCTTGTATCTAAATAATGTTATTATTATTAAGATATATACATATATATATCCTATATACCTATATATCGATACATATATAGATATCTGAAGATACCAACCAAAAACCGAACACCCATCATTTCTCTTCTTCTCTTTATTATTTTCATCTTCCACATTCTCCTAACTTCGATACTATTTTTATGACTTTGCTCCAGCTTCAAATCCTTTGAAACCATAAAAACATTCGATCAATAGAAAACCACAAATTGTTTACTACATCTGTTTCTATTACAAACCAAAGTAACTAAATAAAACCCATAGAAAAGCTTACATGTTTTATTACTTCTACTGCGAGCTGCTGCTTGACCAAAGTCACCACCAATGTATCAACCATCATCATTACCACATCCGGTAAACACCACCACCTTCGATCAAGTATTGAAGAACCATTGTGATGCAAAGCGAGGTGTATATAAAATAGTTATTATTTTACTAGGAAAACACTATTAAATACGATACAATTTTACACAAGATATTTATTTATTTATAGAATGGATATACTTAAACCTTGCTACAACACTTATAGGCAGTGTACCTAATCGTACAGTAGTGTAGTTTTTAGTAAGTCCGGTTCGTTCCACAGGGAAATCTTTAAACAAAGCTCAACGCTATATTAGTTTACTTTTATAAAAATACAAATATATATATAAGTAATATTATTATTATAAAGGGGGGTTTTTACCGTTTAATGACCGGTTTGTTGATTTTAAAACTTTAGTCGCAGTTAAAACCTAATTAAAAAAAAAATAAATACAAGACTTTAAATTAAAGCGTAAAGTAAATAACGATAATGAAATTGCGAATAATAAAAATGTGATAAAATAAAATTGCGATAATTAAAAAGTACGATAATTAAAAGTGCGATTAAATAACCATAAATAAAAGTGCGATAATTAGAAGTGCAATTAAATATAAAATAAAGGAAATTAAATATGAAATAAAAGAATTATGCTTATTTAAACTTCCGTAATCATGATGTTTGACGTGTTGATTTTAGTTTTATGCCCATGGGTTAATTGTCCTTTGTCCTGGATTATTTAATATGTCCGTCTAGTTTTTGTCCATAACAGTCCATCAGTCATAAATATAAATTGCAAGTGTCCTTGTCAAATTATTATTATACCCGAAGATAAATATTCCAACTAATTGGGGATTCGAATTGTAACAAGGTTTTAATACTTTGTTTAATGAATACACCAGGTTATCGACTGCGTGTAAACCAAGGTTTTACTACTTTGTTAACAATTACACCAATTACCCTTGAATGTAATTTCACCCCTGTTTTGATTATTCTAGTGGCTATTAATCCATTCCCGTGTCCGGTTAAATGAACGATTATTCGTACATATAAATACCCCGCCCATCGTGTCCGATCGAGTGTATATGGTAATTTATAGGGACGCCCAATTGTAAATCTTTATATTAACATTAACAAACTTTCATTTAGTTAAACAAATATAAAGCCCATTAATAGCCCATAGTCTAGTTTCCACAAGTGTCGTTCTTTTGTCCAAACCCCAATTATGGTACAAAGCCCAATTACCCAATTTTAGTAATTAGCCCAACATCATGATTACTTCGTTTTAAATAAGCATAATAATAACTTAGCTACGAGACATTAATATAAAAAGGTTGAACATAACTTACAATGATTAAAAATAGCGTAGCGTTACACGGACAGAATTTCGACTTACACCCTTACAACATTCGCTAACATACCCTTATTATTAGAATTATAATTAAAATTAAAATATAAATTATAAATATAAATATATTTACGTATGAAGAGGAAGAGAAAAAAAAGATGATGATATTTGATCAGAATTCGGTTGGCTTTATAGCCAGACTTGATTTTTGGGGCTCCGCGACTCGCGGCAAAATGCCCTTAAAACTCCGCGAGTCGCGGAGAGTTATTTACAGCTCACACCCTTGGAGTTTCTTGCTGCCGACGGTTTTTATTATATATATATAATATATATATAATTAATATAATTAATTATATATTATATTATATTTATATACATAGTTAACTTGTAATTTTTAGTCCGTTGCGTCGAGCGTTAAGAGTTGACTCTAGTCCCGGTTCCGGATTTTCGAACGTCCTCGCGTACAATTTAATATCTTGTACTTTGCGTTTTGAATCTTGTACTTCTGTAATTTCGAGACGTTTCTTATCAATAATTGGAACCTTTTTGATTGTCTTTTGTTCTTTTGAGCTTTTTGGTCGTTTGCGTCTTCAATTCGTCGAATCTGTCTTTTGTCTTCACCTTTTATTATTTAAACGAATATTACTTGTAAATAGAACAATTGCAACTAAAAGCTTGTCTTTCTTGAGGAATAATGCTATGAAATATATGTTCGTTTTTAACATTATCAAATATTCCCACACTTAAGCGTTGCTTGTCCTCAAGCAATATCGTCTTGAAATACTAGAATCACTTCTTTATTCTTCACACTTTGTACATCAGTGATTTCTATACGGCGGTATAAACAATGGTAGTAACGATATGGTTTACAGTCCCACATGACTATAAAAATTTAGATCCATTAAGGAAATTGGATCTTTATGAAAACATTTGATCTTTTGAAAATTAAATCTAGTTTTTACCCTAGATAAGTTTTCCGGAATAACCCTTTACCGGTGTTTGCAAAATATTTTTGTGGGTTTGGTGGGTTTCAGATTTGAAAATTTTAGCTCAAAACTTGCGGTTTTGTGTCACCCACTTGCTAACCTTGTATTTGAAAAGCAACACGTCCAGTTTACTTGTTCCGTATATTACCTTTCGGCAAACTACCTTCCGGTTGTAAAGGAAAGCGTTGAACAAGCAACTGTTAAGGCAATGTCCCGTGACATGCTTTTGATTATGGTCTATAACGTGTCGGACGCAATTACTATCCTTGATAGGAGCAATAGTAAAGCTCACCCTTATAATTTGTCGGTCTGGCACAAGGTCCTGTCTTTGACCATGCTATGCAACCACCGTTCTTACGGTTGACACCCGATTTGGTTCAAGTGACCTAATGAATTCCAGGTGAATTCCTAGGATTTTACGTTCAATGGTAATGAACGCATTGAAAATAGGGTTTTCAGAAAACAAATCGGTTTATAATTTTGATCAAAATATTTTCTCGTTTAAGCTCGAGCTTAGATATCATTGAATTCCATGAGTTTGTAATTCTCAATCTTTAAGGTCAATCTCTAGGATTGAGTAATATCAGTCTTAAAAGCTGATTTTTAATCTTTAAGGAGATTATCCTTTCTGGGGATCTGATTCATTAGTCTTATCCAGCTAATTTGCATGGTGCCCCCCCATTGTACGAGATAAATCCTTCTCATGGTTAGGATAAATCTGACCACTTGGCGACCCTGTTTAATGCTGAGGTCCGTGGATTTCCTGCTGATTTTAGTGATGACTTTTCTAGATTTTTCGTCAACCTACAGCTGGTCTGGACGACAACTTCATGACCTAAATCAAGAAGCGCGTGTCTTTTTCGGAAGACTTTACTTCCTTTTAATGATGGAATTGATTCATCGTGTAGATCCATCTCTTCTTTTCTTTCATCGGGTAAAACAGTTTAGTTTAGTCCAAAGCAAAAGTATTTTCAGTTATTTGTTACAGATATATGTGACATATGTTTAAAATAATTTGGTAAATTTTCCCACACTTGGCTTTTTATTTTTCTTTTTATCGTCCTCTATTCCATTTTAAATGAATTTTAACATTTTAATTTGTTTCTCAATTTATGTCCTTTCCGAGGTAACAATAATTTCGGTGTTAAAACCTAGTTTTATCGTTCATAAATATGTATAAACATGATTTTGAATTCATTTAATTGAAAATTTTGAAAAATTTTACTAGAATTGGGTAGTCAGTATATAAGACTAGGGCTGTTTTTTTTTATCAGAGAGCACTAGATTCTAATACAACTACTGCTTTACTAGTATTTTTAATGGTAACCAAGTGTATAAAGTAAAAAATTTTAAAATCCGAAAGAATTTAACCCCTTCCCACACTTAAGATCTTGCAATGCCCTCATTTGCAAGAAATCAGTAACAATTTAAATTATTGAGGGTGATTTGTGTGAAAATGATTAAATTTTTACCAAAGTTTCCAAATATATTGGCGTTTGTTTGCTGAATGATAAATGGTGCACATCATTTGTTCATTCCGTCTTGTTGTTATTTCACATATATTTTGCATCATTGTCGTCAAAATTACTTGCTTTTGCTGAACTTACTGCCAGTCTTTGAAAATGCGTTGTTTTACCCTGTTGTGTACATAAGATAAACTGCAAACATATATACATATTTTTGAAGTTTGGTTTATTACCCCACATTCAAAAATTATTAAAATCTAAGAATAAAAGTTAGATAATTATAAAAATGATTACAATATTAACAAAAGTATTAAACATATCCATAATTACAAATTACAAAATAAAAAAAAATAAAATAAGTAAACTAAGGATGATATTGGTACCAATAGGGGTTCCACGCATAACCATAAGTGCTATAGAATGCTTCGGCAGGGTCATACGTAGGATATGGTGGCTGCATCTCTATCGACCAAGGAGGGAAGACGGGTTTCGGTGTAGGAATATAGTTTCTACCTATATGTTGGCAATGCGCTATGATCTGGTTCTGATGAACTTGCCAATCTTCAAATGCTCTCTGTCTAGCATTTTCGTATTCCTGAGAAGCTATAAACCTATGCATTTCTTGCATCTCATTCCCCCCTCCTACATTACCTTGTTCCTGGTTTCTCTCTACCTGTGGATGTCTACCATTGTATCGTACTGCGGCGTTATTTCGCCGCTTCAAAACTTTTGCACCATGGTATACATTTAAACCTATAGTGTCGCGGGGTTCCGGCTCTTCTACTAATAATCCCCCCCGACTTATATCCACACCGAGATATTCACCAATCAAAGTAATAAAAATACCACCTCCTATTATGCTATGTGGACGCATCCCCCGAACCATAGCTGATAAATAATAACCCACACAATATGGTATACTTACAGCGCTGTGTGGGTCTCGAATACACATATGGTAAAACAAATCTTGTTCATTTACCTTTTCTTTGTTTTTACCCCTTTGTGTAATCGAATTAGCTAAAAACCTATGTATTACTCTTAATTCGGCTCTATCTATATCCAAATAAGAGTAGTTTCCCCCTTTGAAACGGTGATGGCTTGTCATTTGACTCCACACACCGTGTGTATCAAAATTCTCATCTATCTTTCTACCGTTTAGTATCAATCCTCTACAATCGGCAGACGCTAACTCCTCAGGCGTATATATACGTAAAGCCTGAGCCATGTCCAGTAAAGACATGTGGCGCATCGAACCGCCTAACAAAAATCTAATAAAAGAACGATCGGTTAAACTAGCTACCCGATCATTCAACTCTATACTACATAACAACTCTTCACACCATACTTTATATACAGGTCTGCGTATGGTGAATAAACATATCCAGTCATTAAAAGAAGAATTACCATACCTCTGTACCAGTAATTCCCTAATTGGCCCGGCCAATTCTACAGCTTCTAAGGGTCCCCATTCTATGACCCTCGGTACCTCAACAACCTTGGAATGAAGAGTATGCAAACCCCGTTGATATTTTGGATAATCTATCCAAAGTCTGTCAAATCGCAGGTTCGGGTGCAACTGTTCCAAGTGCATATCTGAAAAGGTCATGACTGGATGAGGTACATCCTGCTTGTAGTAGTTATCTACCTCCTGTTGTTCCAAGTTCTCAGCAGGAGCATGGCGGGCTTGGGATGAAGATTCACCCCTTTCATTCTGCAAAACACATCAAACACAAATTTTGTGCATCCAAATATGCATTAGTGTCAGCAAAATCATCAATCAAAATAATTACAATGACATTATCAATTTATATCAAACTTAAGCTTATTTTCACATTTTTATCAAATCTACACTTTTTCAAATAAGCATATACGAAAATTTTCGCCAAGTTCATAAGCATTCAACTCAAATAACATGTCAAAATAATCATTACTAGCAAATAAACAAGTCTCAAATGGCATTATCTTTCAAAAATCAAGTTCATGAATTTTGGACTTGAAAAAGTCCACTTTAATTCTCAAAATCATGTTTAGGCTCAAAGTTTGGATCATTTAACTACCTAGACATGTTACACTACTCAATTTAGCAACAATTCATGAAAAAAATCGGCCATAACCTGTTTATATCAAAAAGCCCCAAATTTGCTCAAGAACACAAACCCTAGATTATTCAAAAATTGAAGTTTAAGGCTTCTAATCATGTTAAACAGCATCAATCTAGGTTATACAAGCATAATACATAAACAATTTAAGTCTAATTACACTAAAAAGCATCAAAATCAAATTGGGTAAAAATTAGCTCAAGAACACTAAAATTCGAATTAAATGGTGTTTAGGTGTAGAAATTTACCGTTTTTCTTGAGTAGTTCTTAGATATCATCCTTCTCAACATGATTTTAGCAAAAAATTTGGTGATTAACGGTTAAAAATTGAGATTTTTGGGGGTGATTTTCGGGTTTTTTCGGGTTCTTTTTCGCAGTATTTTTCTGTGTTTTTGTTTGTGGGAGTGAATTGATCGTTTCAGCTGTTTTATTTTTTTTCTGTAATTTGGTCCCTCCGCGACTCGCGGAGGTTTTGCACTGCAAACTCCGCGAGTCGCGGAGTTTACCCTTTTTTTTTTTTTTTTTATAATCTTTAACTTATAAAATAATTAAGAATTTAATTTTAAAATTTTGTTTCCCTTGTTATTTAGGACGAGGTCGTTTCGGATCGATGTCCTAGTCCGTCCCTCGACAAAATTTTAAAATTTGTCTTTTTGTAGCGATTGTTTTAAAAGCTAAGATTTTTTTTGGGTTTTTTTAATGTTTTTGGCATACTTTAAATCAATAAGATTAAAAATAATGATAATAAAAGTTCTCGTCCCTCCCTCGGGTAAAGCAATTTCGGTTCAAAGACCTAGTCTTCAACTTACGACGAATTTTAAAAATCATATTCTTAACTTAATGAGATAAAGTAAATTTTTTGTTTTTAAATTCACACAACTTAAATATAAAATTCAAAATTAAAAATTAAAAATTAAAAATTCACACCAAACTTAAAATTTGAAATGCATAAAATTTAAATTTCATATTTTAAAAATTAAAAATTCACACCAAACTTAATTTAAAAATTCATAAATTCATACCACACTTATATTAATTTATCAAATATTTACAATTTTAAATATATTGTTTTTACAAAGTTTACAATATTAATTTAAGATTTAAATATTAATTTTAAAAACATGGTAAAAAAAAATTAAAAATCTTTTTGTCTTTTTATCCCACTTTAATCAATCAAATATTATCAAAAATATGCGCCCCTCTTTTCGGTAAAGTAATTTCGGTTCCAAGACCTAATTTAACTCATGACGAATTTTTGAAATATTTTGGGTTGATTGATTAAAGATATTTATACCTTAAGAATAAACGTTAAATTTCGCAGTGATGTAATAAATTTTTGAAGGATATCAATAATTTCGGTCGCCAAACCTAATTTTATTTAATACCAATTTAATACTTTTTAGCGAACAAATTAGCGTTTATTATCAAAAGGTTAAAAATAAAAATAAAAATAAAAACTGTACAGACATACCTGTGGAATAGATTTCTTAGTTATATGATCTATTATATTCATAAGATAGTCGGTTTAATTGGTTTTCCATGGCTGCATAGGCGTAACCTCGAGCATTCATTGTCTTTTCTTCTAAACATATGAATGGTCCGTCTCTGCATAAAGTAACAAATTCGGTATTTGAATAGGTTTGATTATTTGAACATTTACCTCCATGTGACCATTTTCCGCATTTATGACATCGTTCTAGGTGTCGTGCTCTTCTTTTCGCTGCGGATTTTGATTTTCCTTTACCAAATTGTAACTTATTATCTTCGCATCTGGATCCTTTTCTAACTCCGTCCATTCTTTCTCTGATTACTGATACTAATTCACTCGGTAGTATGTCATTATTACGTTTAGTGATCAAAGCGTGTAGCATTAGACCATGGTTTAGTTCACAGGCAGTCTTCATTTCGTAAAAACCTAAAAAAAATAAAAATTCAGAATGGGGGGAGAAGACTAGTTCTTTAGGGTCTGCTAGGGAAAGACCATACATGTTCCATTTTCGAGAACTACACGAAAACAGACAATCTAACTCTAACAGAAATACATATTATCCTTTAAAGACTTGATTCTCCCCACACTTAGTTAGCTGTGGTGTCGAAATTGTGATTAACTTTGTTGTCGACTTCCATCGGACCATGTATGTAATGTTTAACTCTGTGACCATTAACTTTAAATTCAATCCCATTTGAATTTATCAATTCTATCGTTCCGTATGGGAAAACTCTTTTGACTATGAATGGTCCAGACCATCTTGATTTCAATTTTCCAGGAAATAGCTTGAATCGTGAATTGAAAAGAAGAACTCTGTCTCCTTCTTTAAATTCTTTTGAATTTCTGATTCTTTTATCATGCCATTTCTTCGTTCTTTCTTTATAGATTAACGAATTTTCGTATGCTTCATGTCTTAATTCTTCTAATTCGTTTAGTTGACTTAATCGTAGACGTCCGGCTTCATGTAAATCAAGATTACATGTCTTCAAAGCCCAAAATGCTTTGTGTTCAATTTCTACTGGAAGATGACATGCTTTTCCATAAACAAGTCTAAAAGGTGTGGTTCCAATTGGAGTTTTGTAGGCTGTTCTAAAAGCCCAGAGTGCATCCTCCAATTTAATGGACCATTCCTTCGGATTTGATCCTACGGTTTTCTCTAGAATACGTTTTAAAGCTCGGTTGGTATTTTCAACTTGTCCACTTGTTTGTGGATGATATGCGGTGGAGATTTTATGAGTTACTCCATATCTTTTAAGAACTTTCTCAAGTTGATTATTACAGAAATGAGTACCCCGATCACTTATTAAAGCTTTCGGTGTTCCAAACCTTGCAAAAAGACGTTTTAAAAAGTTGACTACAACTCGTGCATCGTTAGTTGGGAGAGCTTGTGCTTCCGCCCATTTAGATACATAATCAATGGCTACGAGTATATATAGATTATTATGAGATTTTGGAAATGGACCCATAAAGTCAATACCCCAAATGTCAAATACTTCACATACTTGGATGACATTTTGTGGCATTTCATCACGTTGACTTATTTTTCCGGCCCTTTGACATGCATCACAGGATTTGCAAAGAAGGTGTGCGTCTTTGTAAATTGTAGGCCAATAGAATCCAGCTTCATAAACTTTTCTTGCTGTTAGTTGAGGCCCATAATGCCCTCCTGCTGGTCCTGTGTGACAATGGTTTAAAATTTTACTAGCTTCATCTCCAAATACACATCGGCGTATTATTCCATCGGGACAACTTTTAAACAGATGTGGATCTTCCCAGAAATAGTGTTTTATATCACTGAAGAATTTCTTTCGTCTTTGGTACGATAATCCTTTTTCAAGGAATCCACAAACTAAGTAGTTTGCATAGTCTGCAAACCATGGGATTTCTTTATAATCTATCTTCAATAGATATTCATCAGGAAAGTTGTCTTGTATGGCCGATTCATTCAGAACTTCTAATTCGGGATTTTCAAGACGAGAAAGATGATCAGCGGCGAGATTTTCTGCTCCTTTTTTATCTCGGATTTCAATATCAAACTCTTGTAAGAGTAAGATCCAACGGATTAATCTTGGTTTAGCATCTTGTTTTGAAAATAGGTATCTAAGAGCAGAATGGTCGGTATAGACCACCGTTTTTGCTAGAACTAGATATGATCGAAATTTGTCAAAAGCAAAGACAATAGCAAGGAGTCCTTTTTCAGTAGTTGTATAGTTCGTTTGTGCTCCTTGTAATGTCTTACTAGCATAATATATAGGTTGAAATCGTTTTTCAATCCTTTGTCCTAAAACGGCTCCCATTGCAAAATCACTTGCATCGCACATTAGTTCAAATGGTAGATTCCAATTTGGTGTTATCATGATCGGCGCATTAGTGAGTTTTTCTTTAATAATATTAAAAGATTTGATACATTCATCTGAAAAGATGAATGGCGCATCCTTTTCTAGGAGTTTATTCATAGGAGTGGCAATTTTAGAAAAATCTTTTATGAAACGTCGGTAAAAACCGGCATGCCCTAGAAAACTTCTAACTCCTCTAACATTGGTGGGATGTGGAAGTTTAGCAATTACATCTACTTTAGCTCTATCCACTTCAATTCCTTCTTTTGAAATTTTATGTCCAAGAACGATGCCTTCTTTAACCATGAAATGGCATTTCTCCCAATTAAGTACTAGATTTGATTTTTCGCATCTAATTAGCATTCGTTCCAGATTAACTAGACATGATTTAAATGTATCACCGAAGACTAAAAAGTCATCCATGAATACTTCCATGCATTCTTCTATCATGTCATGAAAAATCGCCATCATACACCTTTGAAAGGTTGCAGGGGCGTTACAAAGTCCAAATGGCATGCGTTTGTAAGCAAAAGTACCATAAGGGCACGTGAATGTGGTTTTCTCTTGGTCCTCGGGTGCTATTGGAATTTGAAAATATCCGGAAAATCCATCTAGAAAACAATAGTAACTATTTCCGGCTAATCTTTCCAACATTTGATCTATGAAAGGTAAGGGAAAGTGATCTTTTCTGGTGGCGTCATTTAATTTTCTATAATCAATACATACACGCCATCCTGTTACAGTCCTAGTAGGAATAAGCTCATTTTTCTCATTTGTGATGACAGTCATGCCACCCTTCTTAGGCACGCATTGAACTGGGCTTACCCATGGACTATCAGAAATTGGATATATCAAACCTGCATCTAGCAGTTTAATAATCTCTTTCTTAACTACATCTTGCATATTAGGATTTAGTCTTCGTTGACGTTGCACATACGTTTTATGACCTTCTTCCATAAGGATTTTATGTGTGCAATACGAAGGACTTATTCCTTTAATATCATGAATCTTCCATGCAATGGCTGGTTTATGAGCTTTCAACACAGAAATGAGTTGTGATTTCTCATTTTCAGTAAGAGAAGACGATATTATTACAGGTAATTCAGATTCACCATGTAAATAAGCGTATTCCAAATGGTTTGGAAGTGGCTTTAACTCTAATTTCGGAGGTTCTTCTATCGATGATTTATATCGATATCTGTCTTCTTCTTTTAGCATTTGAATTTCTTCTGTTGTTGGTTCATATCCATTAGCTATAAGTGTAGCTAACATTTCAGCTTCATCAATTGGTTCATTACCTTCTCCTAAAGAACATTCTCCTGTTCCTTGTAATTCTGGAAATTCTTCTAACAATTCTGCATGTGCATCTATAGTTTGAATATAATAACATGTATCATCTGCAGATTGTGGTTGTTGCATTGCTCTATCAACTGAAAAGGTAACACTCTCATCCTCTATACTTAGGGTCAGTTTCTTATTGAACACGTCTATCATTGCTTTAGCCGTGTTTAAGAATGGTCTTCCTAATATGAGAGGAACTTGAGAATCTTCTTCCATGTCCAAAACAACAAAATCTACTGGAAATACTAAAGTACCAACTTTAACTAGCATGTTCTCCATTATCCCTCTAGGATATTTTATTGATCTATCAGCTAGTTGTATGCTTATTCTGGTTGGTTTTAATTCTCCAAGGTCTAGCTTAGCGTATAGTGAATACGGCATTAGATTTATACTAGCACCTAAGTCTGCCAATGCTTCTATTGAACTAAGACTACCCAGAAAACATGGAATTGTGAAACTTCCTGGATCAGATAATTTTTCTGGTATCTTATTCAACAGCACTGCTGAACAATTAGCATTCATAGTAACAGCCGAGAGTTCTTCCATTTTCTTTCTATTCGTGATTAGATCTTTTAAGAATTTAGCATATCTTGGCATTCCTGAAATCACATCAATGAAAGGAAGATTTACATTTATCTGTTTAAACATATCCAAGAATTTGGATTGCTCGGCTTCAAGTTTTTCTTTCTTCATTTTACTCGGGTAAGGAAGTGGTGGTTGGTATGGTTTAACATAAGGTTTATCCTTAACTGTGTTATCTTCATTAACCTTTTCAACTACCGGTTCTTTTTCCTTATCTTGATCAGGTTGTGGTTCTTGTGGAGTAGGAATAGTTTCATCAGAAGTTACAGGTATTTCAGGTGGTTTAAGTGTTGTACCACTTCTTGTGGTAATAGCTTTAGCTGTTTCATTCCGGGGGTTAGCATTTGTATCACTAGGTAAACTTCCCGGTTTTCTTTCACCTATTAACCTTGCTAGGTTACTTACTTCTTGTTCCAGATTTTGAATAGAAGCTTGTTGATTTCTAAATGCTTGAGCATTTTGTTCATTGGTTTGTTTTTGAGATGTGAAAAACTGCGTTTGAGTTTCAACTAGCTTCGTCATCATATCTTCTAAATTTGGCTTTTTATCATCGGTTTGTTGTGGTGGTTTGTTTTGAAAATTAGGTCTTTGCTGATTGTAAGTATTATTGGATACTTGTTGATTGCTAGGACCTTGTTGGTTGTTGTATGGAATATTTCGGTTATAATTCTGGTTTTGATTGTAAATCGGTCTTGGCGGTTGATAATTATTCTGATAATTATTTCCAGGCCTTTGGTTTATGTATGAAATATTCTCTCTTTGTTCCATTGTTAATTCAATACTGAGACAATCTTTTGTCAAATGTGGTCCTCCACACTGCTCACAACTAATTCGTATTGAGTGAATATCCTTAGTCATCTTTTCCATTCGTCTCTCGAAAGCATCTATCTTTGCGGAAATGGAATCTAAGTCATGGCTAGAATCGGCTCTAGCTGCTTTAGATGATCTAATGATGTCTTTTTCTTGGTGCCACTCATGTGAGTGGGAAGCAGTGTTATCAATAATTTTGTAAGCATCAGTTTCGGTTTTCTTCATAATAGAACCACCAGCTGCTATATCTATGTCTTTTCTTGTAGTGATGTCGCATCCTTGGTAGAATATTTGTACTATTTGACAGGTGTCTAAACCATGTTGCGGACATCCTCTTAACAACTTTCCATATCTTGTCCACGCCTCATATAGAGTTTCATTTGGCTTCTGTGTGAACGTAACAATTTCTGCTTGAAGTCTTACGGCTTTAGATGCAGGAAAGAATTGTTTAAGAAATTTATCAATTAAAACGTCCCATGTATCGATCGCCCCTTCAGGTAACGATTCCAACCAATCTTTGGCTTCTCCCTTCAAAGTCCAGGGAAATAACATGAGATATATCTGTTCATCCTCCACTTCTCGGATTTTAAATAGTGTGCAGATCCTATTAAAGGTACGTAGATGTTCATTTGGATCTTCCTTCGGCGCACCACTAAATTGGCATTGATTAGTCACCATGTGTAGAATTTGTCCTTTGATTTCATAATCTGGCGCATTAATGTCTGGATGAGTAATTGCGTGACCTTGGCCAGTGCGTTTAGCTCTCATTCAGTCTTCCATACTTAAAGGTTCCAGATTCTCCATAATTGAATTTGTTGAATCGGTATCACTGAATGATTCTGATTTAATAGTTCGTTCCTCAACAATCTCTGTTTGAATGATTGGTGGTTCCGGAGGAAAGTTTAATGGTTCAGGATCTATGAACCGTTCCTGAATATTTTCTGGATTCTCAATTGTGAGGTTTGTTTCAAAAACTGGATTATCGGAAATTTGAACTGAAGTACTTGGTCTACTGGATGACGATTCTAAAGAAAAATCAACGGCGGTTATATTTGTTAAACGATGTCTTGATCGAGTTACAGGTGGTGAACGTACAAAAGGTGGTGAACGTCTTGCTCGGTGCATTCACTGAATATCTTATTAGTTTTAAAAAGGAAAGAAAAATTATAATAAGTTATCCAATCAATAGACTTTTCTGATTTTGCCCACGTTTCGAATAGCCAAAAGATGCAGCAGAGGGGCAGGATTCGTTTGGTCTCAATATAATTGAGGACTGTTTGGCTCCAATAACCCGGTCCACGTACAAATCCAACTATTACTACGAACCAGAAAATTTTGATGTCTATTAATTTAAGCACTTAAAATAAATTTTCGTAATTTTAAGAAATTTAGATAAGAAGTAGAATAAAATTCTAAGTCCTAAAAACTAGAATGGCGAGAAATAAGAGAGAAAAAGAGTTCGTCGAAAAAGGTCGAAAAAGAAAAAATGGTTGAAAAATAAAAGGTGACGGAAAAATAAAAGAAACTTATAAAAACTTAAAAATACTTAATTAATTTAACCTTATTACTACAACTAACTTAAAATTATAATCGCAAATTGAAATTACTAATTGGAATGATAATTGATACATAGTAAAAGGTGTCTAAAAATATTAAAGCTTACAGGAAAAACTAAATCCCAAATGGAAATAACTTAAAAAGAAACTAAAACTTAAAAAGGCGTCGCAAAATTCTAAAGCACCTAAATCTTAGTCTAAAGAAAAAGCACTTAAGGAATTCTACGGCAAAGCCTAAAAATCTAGGAGTAAAAATAACTATAGCAAAAACTAAGTTTAAAATTAAATATGAGCTAAAAAATACAAATTTTACGCTACAACGATTAAAAAGGTACAAAATATAAAAATATACAAAAAGTTGTAAAAAGTACAATTTTTATAAAAATATTATTTTTATATTATTTATTTTATAAAACTATTAATTTTACAATTTAATAAAACTAATTTAACTAAAATATATAAATAAAAAGTAAAAGTAAAATTAAAACTAATAATAATAATAATAGTAATTAGGTTTTAATAATAATAATAATTAAAAATAACCCGTAATCAATGCTTGATTAGGGTTTTTGTCCGTGTGTCAGAAGCCCTCCGCGAGTCGCGGCAAAGAGAGAAGAAAACCCCGCGAGTCGCGGGGATCCAGAATTCAGTTGACAGGTTTTACTTTTTACGCGTTTTTCTTTATTTTTTTTTTATTTTTTTTATTTTTATTTTATGTTTTCTGTTTTTAATTTAAATAAACGATTTTAAAATAAAACTTATATTTTTATAAACTAAAATAGAAATAAAGAAACTTATAAAACTTAAATATTTACAAAATCTTAAAAATACATATATTTTTGTTTTTCTTTTTATATTTTTGAATAATTAAAACGTATTTTTACAAAAGCGAATTTTTAATAAAAGTAACTAAAAATCTTTTTTTATATTAGCGTTGCGCTTCCGGTTTTTAAGATAGTTCCCCGGCAGCGGCGCCAAAAAATATACTTGATGCGAAGCGAGGTGTATATAAAATAGTTATTATTTTACTAGGAAAACACTATTAAATACGATACAATTTTACACAAGATATTTATTTATTTATAGAATGGATATACTTAAACCTTGCTACAACACTTATAGGCAGTGTACCTAATCGTACAGTAGTGTAGTTTTTAGTAAGTCCGGTTCGTTCCACAGGGAAATCTTTAAACAAAGCTCAACGCTATATTAGTTTACTTTTATAAAAATACAAATATATATATAAGTAATATTATTATTATAAAGGGGGGTTTTTACCGTTTAATGACCGGTTTGTCGATTTTAAAACTTTAGTCGCAGTTAAAACCTAATTAAAAAAAAAATAAATACAAGACTTTAAATTAAAGCGTAAAGTAAATAACGATAATGAAATTGCGAATAATAAAAATGTGATAAAATAAAATTGCGATAATTAAAAAGTACGATAATTAAAAGTGCGATTAAATAACCATAAATAAAAGTGCGATAATTAGAAGTGCAATTAAATATAAAATAAAGGAAATTAAATATGAAATAAAAGAATTATGCTTATTTAAACTTCCGTAATCATGATGTTTGACGTGTTGATTTTAGTTTTATGCCCATGGGTTAATTGTCCTTTGTCCTGGATTATTTAATATGTCCGTCTAGTTTTTGTCCATAACAGTCCATCAGTCATAAATATAAATTGCAAGTGTCCTTGTCAAATTATTATTATACCCGAAGATAAATATTCCAACTAATTGGGGATTCGAATTGTAACAAGGTTTTAATACTTTGTTTAATGAATACACCAGGTTATCGACTGCGTGTAAACCAAGGTTTTACTACTTTGTTAACAATTACACCAATTACCCTTGAATGTAATTTCACCCCTGTTTTGATTATTCTAGTGGCTATTAATCCATTCCCATGTCCGGTTAAATGAACGATTATTCGTACATATAAATACCCCGCCCATCGTGTCCGATCGAGTGTATATGGTAATTTATAGGGACGCCCAATTGTAAATCTTTATATTAACATTAACAAACTTTCATTTAGTTAAACAAATATAAAGCCCATTAATAGCCCATAGTCTAGTTTCCACAAGTGTCGTTCTTTTGTCCAAACCCCAATTATGGTACAAAGCCCAATTACCCAATTTTAGTAATTAGCCCAACATCATGATTACTTCGTTTTAAATAAGCATAATAATAACTTAGCTACGAGACATTAATATAAAAAGGTTGAACATAACTTACAATGATTAAAAATAGCGTAGCGTTACACGGACAGAATTTCGACTTACACCCTTACAACATTCGCTAACATACCCTTATTATTAGAATTATAATTAAAATTAAAATATAAATTATAAATATAAATATATTTACGTATGAAGAGGAAGAGAAAAAAAAGATGATGATATTTGATCAGAATTCGGTTGGCTTTATAGCCAGACTTGATTTTTGGGGCTCCGCGACTCGCGGCAAAATGCCCTTAAAACTCCGCGAGTCGCGGAGAGTTATTTACAGCTCACACCCTTGGAGTTTCTTGCTGCCGACGGTTTTTATTATATATATATAATATATATATAATTAATATAATTAATTATATATTATATTATATTTATATACATAGTTAACTTGTAATTTTTAGTCCGTTGCGTCGAGCGTTAAGAGTTGACTCTAGTCCCGGTTCCGGATTTTCGAACGTCCTCGCGTACAATTTAATATCTTGTACTTTGCGTTTTGAATCTTGTACTTCTGTAATTTCGAGACGTTTCTTATCAATAATTGGAACCTTTTTGATTGTCTTTTGTTCTTTTGAGCTTTTTGGTCGTTTGCGTCTTCAATTCGTCGAATCTGTCTTTTGTCTTCACCTTTTATTATTTAAACGAATATTACTTGTAAATAGAACAATTGCAACTAAAAGCTTGTCTTTCTTGAGGAATAATGCTATGAAATATATGTTCGTTTTTAACATTATCACATTGTCAACCAACAAGCTACCATATAAAACCACCATTAACAACCACTCCATAACTATCGTGAGCCCCCATGACTATCCCCATCAAACTGCTACTACTCGTTTCAATTTTTCCTGCCCGATGTATCAGTTGGAACAAACCAAACCGCTATCACCTTAACACCTTGTGATCACCCACCACACACAACCCTATACCACCACCACCACAGACCCTACGAACAACCAAACATCATCAACAATCTAAATTACTCTCGATCACCACTTGCTACACCACTAAACTCCTACTGCTGCTGCTATGGTTACTTCTTGTTTCAAACAGACCCACAATCACCCACGACCACTTTCACCTCTTCCATGTGAACCACCACAGTCATATTCCTTGTATTTCTTCTATGTTTCCCTTTCAAACTACCACAGAACCCCTATTAATTATGTTGAGTTCCTGTTGAAAACCACAATTAGAACCTCCATTAAACCATCATAAATCACCATTTGTAATCTGTCGATTTTTCTATTATCCTTCGTAACCTAAAACAATCATCAACTTAATCATTTAATATTGTTTCTGTTGCCATCAAAGGACCGAGTACAGCTGGTCGATTAGGTACCTTTTGAATTTGAAACAACCTTTTGTATCCTTCCTTATTGTCTGTTATGATATTGATAGTGGACAATGATGTGGAGTGGGGGTAGGTTATTGTTGTTTTGGTACATAAAATATTAGATTTGAATATGATAATATGTCTGAAAGAATCCAATGTACAACTTGCTACCTATCTGTTTCCATTTTAAAAATCAAATGCAAATAGACACCTCATAACCCACTAGGATTTCGCCTACTGTGTTGTTTACAAACTAAAAATCGTTTTATGTTACTTGGGCCGTAATTAATATTTGGGCTATAATCCTTTTCCTTGTTAGGCCACCCTATTTATACTCTCTAATTGTGCCGCCAAAAACCCACCACAATCATGGACCCTCATCAAACCCCCTTGAATCGAGTTGCTACTATTTCTCTAAGTTTTGTCTTTGTTTTCGGATACTAACAATGATGGATATGTTTGAATACCATCTTCTATCTCTACTTTGAATCACCATTTAACCATCATCAAGACATCTCCATCGAACACCCCTCACCACCCTTACACGTCTAGCTTTAACAACCAGACGCCACCATCACTAAACTAAATGGCTCTTGTGTTTTGCTCGATGAAATCATAAACCATCACACATCACTGTTGTTCGCTGCAAGTGTTTAACCGAGGAAAAGTGATGATGATCCGTATGATGGGATGATGATGATGATAGATGTCACTAATATGATTATGATAATGGTTAGTGATAATATGTGGTGAGTATGATAATGATATTATGATCATAGCGAATGAAGATGTTAATGATGTGAAAGAAGAAGGAAAACAGAATAATAGAGGAATGATGATAATCATGATAAAAATTTACGGCTGTACTCTAATATAAATAGCAGATATAAATCTTGTGGGCTATTGTAGGCTAAGTGGGCTCTCTTGAAATCGGGCCAATATAAGGATTATGATCCAATACAAATGATACAATATTAGTGCTTATAGATCCGGTTAACGGATTCACGAATTAAATAAATGGCGATGATATCGTGATGTTACTGATGATGTTAGGATTAAGATAATGATGTTGATAATGATCATGATGATCATGGTTATGATGATCAGAGTACATGATAATGATTAACATGATGTAGTTTTAGATTGATAGTTTAAGTTAATCATGGTGATGATAAGTGTTCGATTATGATGATGTGATAATAACGATTTGGTGATGTTGATCAAAACGAATGACGATGATATAAATGATAGGTTTGATACACGATAGTGTATGATTTGATGATGGTGGCATAATGATAAAAAGATTGATGATGAAGATATATTTGGGTTTTGTGTTATGAAGATGAAAAACAGAAATATACAGGTTATATAGAATTAAAGATATTATCGGGACGTCGTGGGTTCAAACCCGGACTTGGGCATTTTTTTAGGACTACTTCTTTGAGGTAGTTATTTAATTATTTACTTATCATTATTATTATTATTATTATTCTTATCATTAATATTATTATAGTTATTAAAATAAATGTTAGTAAGATTATTATCAGTAAAATCATTATTTTTATTGTTATTATTATTAGTAGTATTATTATCATTATCATTATTATCTTCATTATTATTATTATTATTATTATTATTATTATTATTATTATTATTATTATTATTATTATTATTATTATTATTATTATTATTACTATTATTACTATTATTATTATGATTACTACTTTTACATTAACAATATTATTATAACAAATAAATACTTTCTATACAAGTGTATATATATTCCAACTACCATAATATTACATATAATTATATATATAAAGATTATTTATATAAATATTTACATATAACAAATTATTGATTTTAAATATAATATTAAACTATATAAATATTAACTATTTTAAATATGTACAAATTAAATATATAAGATATATAATATAAGATATAATATATGAATTTATTTGATTTCGATTATGTGTGTTAATATATACATAAATGATATAGGTTCGTGAATCCGAGGCCAACCCTGCATTGTTCAGTTGTTCAATGCCGTCATATATATTTTTACTACAAAATACAGTATTGTGAGTTTCATTTGCTCCCTTTGTAAATGCTTTTGCAATATATATTTTTGGGACTGAGAATACATGTGCTTTTATAAATGTTTAACGAAATAGACACAAGTAATTGAAACTACATTCTATGGTTAAATGATCGAAGCTGAATATGCCCCTTTTTGCTTGGTAGCCTAAGAATTAGTAAACCGATCTACTAATTGACGCGAATCCTAAAGATAGATCTATTGGGCCTAACAAACCCCATTCGTTGTAGCGGATGCTTTAGTACTTCGAGTTTTTTTTTATATCATGTCCGATGGATGTCCCGGAATGATGGAAATATTCTTATATGCATCTTGTTAATGCCGGTTACCTGGTGTTCAATCCATATGAATGATTTTTTTGTCTCTATGCATGGGACGTATATTTATGAGAAATGGAAATGAAAATCTTGTGGTCTATTAAAATGATGAAAATGATCGATTATGATAAACTAATGAACTCGCCAACCTTTTGGTTGACACTTTAAAGCATGTTTATTCTTAGGATTGAAAGAAATCTTCCGCTGTGCATTTGCTCATTTTAAAGATATTACCCGGAATCATTCATGGCATATTTCAAAAGACGTTGCATTCAAGTCGTTGAGTTCAGTAAAGATTATGATTAAGTAAATGACAGATTAGATCATTTATAGTTGGATATCATGAAATGGTATGCATGCCTGTCAACTTTCGATGTAATGAAAGTTTGTCTACTAAAACGAATGCAATGTTTGTAAAATGTATCATATAGAGGTCAAATACCTCGCAATGTATCATATGTTATTGTATTCATTCTTATGGATTAGGACGGGTCTTTACAACTAGTATCCAACGACCCCCTTTCCCTTGTTCGCACCTGCATCTAAAAAGATTAACAACGAGAGGGGTAAGCTAATGCTTAGTGAGTGCAACAATTATACGATTACATATACAACCTACTTACTTGCAATCACTTATGCATTTACCGCATACATGTTAGCAATATAAATAATCATACTATCACAAGTATAATGTTAAACCTTCGACCACACAAGCTAGCATAACAAAAGGATATAACTTGAAGAATATAATATGCTATATCACAACACACAACCATGGTTAACCAATCGTACAAAGGAATGGTACTCGGATTTCCCATCGGTGTTCATAACAACCGTTAGAGTACTTAACACGTCGTACACTAACCCCACGGGTGGCATCTTAACACGTCGGTGCTTCACCCCGGGTGGTGTCTTAACACGTTGACACTTCACCCCGAGTGGTGTCTTAACACGTCGACACTTCACTCGTTACATCTCTTAGAGTGGCATCTTAATACGTCGATGCTTCACTCCTGAGTGGTGTCTTAACACGTCGACACTTCACTCGCCACGTGAGAAGTGGTGTCTTAACACGTCGACACTTCTCAACCCATGCCCCACAAATAAATACATTATATATGCACGCATATAATTATTCCACTCACCTTAACACGTCGGTGATGATCAAACACTTCCATATGCTTCAAAGCAAAGTACCTAATACATTAAGTACACATTCAATACACAAACTTGTGGAACTAACTACATTACTTAACTCTTGAGCATTTGATGACCCAAATGCATTAAATAACCCACTTACACCAAAACCGCCCATAAATGGCCATGACTCATTATATATCACTAAAAGCTAGTGATTATAGTCCAATATCCACAACTAACACCATCTAGGGTATTTTCATACCCGTCTTGCCCAAACTAGGTCAACATTACCCATTTGACCCATTTTAACACTTAAACTTACAAATTTGGTCAATCTTAACCCATTTACAATTCTTTCATCATTTACTAGTCTAATAGTGACTAACAACACCATTTAACACTTACAACCTCAATTCATATGACCAAAACCCTAGACTAACACCATTTAGGTTTTCTTGCATCATATTAACCCAAATCCACCCATTAAGTCCCCAAATGGGTTTTACAAGACTCAAATGGCCAAACCTAGCCATAAATTAACTAAAACTCAAAATACAGAATTAAGACTTACCAACACTATCCACTCGTAGCTACGAACGAGGAGAACAACTTTAATTCTTGCTCCAAGGTTTGATTCACAAATCTTCACTCTCAAATCTCACTTTAAAATCAAATGGGTTTTATGTTTTGAGAGGAAATAGAGAAAGAAAATGGAAAAGAAATGAAATAAAATGGATAAGTGATGGAGATTAAATGCCCCAATCAGATCTACACGCAAAAGGATGAAATTGACCTTGGACCACTTATTTTAAAAACTGAAACAGGAACCAGTTTGCCCGTATGGTCGCGGTGCGAACCACTTTGCTGCGGCGCGGCATTTCACAGATTTATCGAGCTGTTTTGATCCCCTCCCGAAACTGGTTCATGTTAAATGTCGCGGCGCGACTAGGACTACCGCGGCGCGGCGAATGCCTAAGTCTGACCAGTTTGACAACTTTAATCCAACTATTGATTTAAACAACTTGTACACCTTGGTCATGCTTCCTATAAACGTCTAAACTTCGTCTTTAAGCCTCACATGACTTAACATCATCCAAAACCCATGCATATACTCATACATGCATGCATTCTCATATATATATATATATATATATATATATATATATATATATATATATATATATATATATATATATACGTTTACACAACAACTAACACTTTAATTTATTTATCATATAAATGAACGAGTTATAAGCGAACTAACGATTAAATAAGTACCTTTCGACATGTACGGGAAAACGGGATGTTACAGCTCCAATATGGGGCGCGCCGCTCCATTTCTTGCTGTCCTAATTGTCTTTTACACGCGAAAAGATCTCCCGCTTCCCGATACTTTTAGACGAAACGGCTTTCACAACACATTACAATAAGTAAAACTAACACGTTTCAATAATAAAACAAGTTTTACTACACCGGGCCCACATCTTCCCGAATCACGAGTTTCGTACAAAATATAAGTTCCGACCAAATTAGTTTAGATTCTAAACGACACTAGAGCATGATGTTTGGGGGTTAAACTACCCAAATCTTGGTCAAACTTCAAAAAGCTATACTCCCAAAAGCTTCTCCTATCACAACAAAAGTGGGATCACTAGTCCAAACAAATACCCTTTCCCTTGTTCACGCCGGAGCCTATAAAAAGGTAAACAACGAGAGGGTAAGCAAAATGCTTAGTGAATGCAATAATTATACATACACGTATATAACCCATATATTTGCAATCACATCCACCAAATACCTCATACGAGTTTATAACACAATTAGCATGTCATCAAACTCCTAATGCTAACAATTCGTACACTATCACAACACCTCATTAGCATATACTCAACACAATATATATAGCATGCTAAACAATAATCAACAAACACAATATGGTTAACCATAAACGCTATGGTGCTACCGGCTCGTGGTTCACACCATACGTAATGCTATGACGCAACCGGCTCCTTGGTTCACGCTACTACGCATTTGAGTCATACTCCTTTATAGTGCTACCGGCTCGTGGTTTATACTTTGGCGCTACCGGCTCGTGGTTCACGCCTCATTTTATAGTGCTACCGGCTCGTGGTTCACACTTTGGCACTACCGACTCGTGGTTCACGCGTCATTTTATAGTGCTACCAGCTCGTGGTCCACACTTGATGCCACCGGCTCGTGGTTCATATCATGACACTCGTCACATACATGCTATGGCACTACCGGCTTGTTGGTTCATACCATAACATTCACAAATAAATATGCCATATACACATACGTATAATTATTCCACTCACCTTAAAGCCTTTTTGTGAATGATGACCGAGCTTGCAACCTTTAATGTAACGTACCTATTACATTATGCATAAAATCAATCACACAATCAAGTTGGTCAACCAACTTACTCATCATCCTAGTGTTATTTTGACCCATGGTGCAATTTCGACCCATTTGCACTCTTAATCATAATATTAGGTCAACTTCGCCAAAACCCTAACACTGGCCAATTATGGTCTTAATACACTTTTTAACACAATGTTATCGCATTTTCACAATCATTAAACAACCTAGGTCACCCAAGGCTCATTTGACTCATTTCAAGGTTAACACACCCATTTGGATCATCAACATGCCCAAATAACACCCACTTACTTAACATCAACGTGTGCTAGTGATTAACTAACCATCTAAGACTCATAAACACCAATTATCACTTTGAAACCCTAGGTTAGTCATTCTTGAGTCCTCATGACTCAATCTTACCCAAAAACCCCCAAAATCACCAATAATGGGTTTCATGTTCATCACTAACCCAAAACCCTAACCCAAAACCCTAACCCTTAAACAAATTAAAATAAGGAAATCAAGATTAGAGCTTACCACCACAATTACAACGTAGCTAGTGATTAGCTGAACAACTTTAATACACGCGCTTTGGCCCGAAATCAACTTCTTCCTCTTTGATTTGATCTTTCTCTCTCACAAAGTGTTTCTCACTCTAAAATTGAAGTGGAGTAGAAGATGATGTGGGTGGTTGTGTTGAATGAGTTTCAACCACCAAAAATCAGGCCATAAATGACCGAAACCCGGATCCAAGCAAAAAGTCTCAATTGCCCTTCATTTAAATCTAATTAAAAAAGGAATCTGTCACAGGAAGGGTGCGCGGTGCGCCCCCTCAACCCTGCGCGGCGCGCCACATGTCAGGTCAGTTTTTCTTTAGCTTTTTAATTACACTACACCTCACACACTTTTTGTACATCATATTTACTCTTATGTACAATAAATATTTGGGTCTTACAACTCTCCCCCACTTGAATCGGAGCGCGTCCTTGCGATCCAAGCCGCATGACAAGCGGGAAGATACACTAACACAAACTCTTCGGGTTCCCACGTAAACTCGGAGCCCTTACTACGATGCCATTGAACTTTAAAAGTTCTCACTTCTTTATTTCTCAATATTTTCACCTTTTCATCAAGTATAGCTATTGGCTCTTCAACATACTCTAACTTGTTGTTTAGCTCGATCTCGTCTAATGGCACCCATGATGAATCATCTGCAAGACACTTACGGAGATGGGAAACATGGAATGTATTATGGATCACCGTAAGCTCTTCGAGTAATTCCAAACGATACGCAACTTCACCAACACGAGCTAAAATTTTAAATGGCCCAATAAACCGAGGATCTAACTTTCCCCGTTTTCGAAAACGAATAATACCCTTCCATGTCGAAACCTTAAGCAGTACCATGTCACCTTCTTGGAACTCAATCGGTTGCCTATGTTTATCGGTATAAGATTTTTGTCTATCTTGTGGCGCCTTTAATCGAGCCCGAATCATTTCGATCTTACTATTCGTCTCTAAAACCAAATCGGTACTCCCAATTTCTCTTTGTCCCACTTCACCCCAACAAATAGGAGTTCGAAACCTTCACCCATAAAGCATCTCATATGGTGGCATTCCTATACTAGCATGATAACTATTGTTGTACGAGAATTCCACAAAAGGTAAGTGATCATCCCAACTACCACCGAAATTGATAATACAAACCCGTAACATATCCTCTAATGTTTGATTAGTACGTTCGGTTTGACCGTCCATTTGAGGATGTTACGTCGTGCTCATTCTCAATTGTGTACCCATATCTTCATGAAACTTTTCCCAAAATCGAGATGTGAAACGAGTATCCCGATCAGAAATAATAGATATAGGAACCCCGTGTCTCGATATCTCCTCCTTGATAAACAACTTAGACAAAGTCTCCGACGATATCATTTCCCGAATGGGAAGAAACAAAGCACTCTTCGTCAACCGATCAACTATCACCCAAATCATATCAAATTGGGTTCTCGCAGTCTTTGGTAACTTGGTAATGAAATCCATGGTAATGTGCTCCCATTTCCATTTCGGAATTTCTAACGGTTGTAACATACCGTACGGCTTTTGGTGTTCGGCCTTCACTTACAAACACGTGATGAATTGTTCAACATACTTAACAACATCACGTTTCATGCCCGGGAACCAATACTCTTTCTTCAAATCAAGATACATTTTCGTCTCGCTCGGATGAATGGAATACTTTGACTTATGTGCTTCATCAAGTAGTACTTGTCGGTAATCTCCCATTCTAGCCACCCACACTCTTCCTTGAAAGGAAAACAAACCATGCGGGCCTAAGGTGATGGACTCCGTTTGCCCCACGATTCGTTCTTCATGCTTGTTAACAAAAGCTTCAATTTGAATCTCACCAAGCTTTACAAGAAAATCGTTAGTAATAATCATGCGTAAAGATCCTACTCGTATCGCCGGATGTTGACTCTTTTGACTCAACGCATCCGCAACCACATTCGCCTTACCCGGATGGTAAAGTATCTCACAATCATAATCCTTTACCACATCCATCCATCTACGTTGACGATAATTCAAATCCCGTTGGTTAAAGAGATGTTTCAAACTCTTATGATCTGAATAAATCGTACACTTGACACCATACAAGTAGTGGCACCAAATTTTCAACGCATGAACCACCGCCGCCAATTCAAGATCATGAGTCGGGTATCTCTTTTCGTGCTCCCTTAATTGTCGAGAGGCATAAGCGATGACTTTACCTATTTGCATTAGAACACACCCGATTCTATTTAATGAGGCATCACAATAAACCGTCATATCATCTACACCTTCCGGTAACACTAACACCGAAGCTTGACACACTTTCTCTTTTAACAATTGAAAAGCAACTTCTTGCTTGTTTTCCCAATTGAATCTCACATTCTTCCTTGTCAACTTCGTCAATGGAGAAGCGATTTTAGAAAAGTCTTGGATAAACTGACGATAATAACCGACCAATCAAACTTCGGATTTCCCTAGGCATAGTCGGTTATTCCCAACTTTTTACCGTCTCTATCTTCCCCGGATCTACTTGAATACCTTATTTGTTTACAATATGGCCAAGGAATTGAACCTCCCTTAGCCAAAATTCACACTTGGAGAGTTTCGCATACAACTTCTCCTTCCGAAACGTCTTCAACACTTCGCGCAAATGACGTTTGTGTTCCTTCATACTCTTAGAATAGACAAGAATGTCGTCGATGAACACAATTACTGACTTGTCCAAGATAGGTTGACCCACTCGGTTCATAAGATCCATGAATGTCTCCGGTGCATTTGTAAGTCCAAAAAGCATAACTACAAATTCCAAATGCCCATAACGAGTTTGAAAGGATGCTTTCTCAATATCCTCCTCACGGACCCGCATTTGGTGATAGCCGGACCGCAAGTCAATTTTAGAAAAATACGTCGCGCCTTGGAGTTGGTCAAACAAATCGTCAATACCAGGCAATGGATAACTATTCTTGATCGTCACTTTATTCAACTCCCGATAATCGATGCATATCCGCATACTACCATCTTTCTTCTTAACGAATAAAACCGGTGTGCCCCATGGCGAAGCACTCGGTCAGATAAAACCCTTCTCAAGTAACTCTTGGGTTTGAATCAACAACTCTTGCATTTTCGTTGGTGCTAAACGATAAGGAGTTTTAGCAATGGAAGTAGCCCCCGGAACCAAATCAATGCGAAATTCAACTTGTCTTTCCGCCGGAACACCCGGTAATTCATCCGGAAAAACGTCTTCGAATTCATTTACCACCAGAATTTCAAGAATGGATGGTGGCTCTTCACGAGTATCAACTACATGGGCAATAAAAGCCATGCCACCACTGCTAAGAAAACGACGTGCCCGTGCATAAGTGCATAATGGCACAAGTCTTCTTCGTTTCTTGCCATGAATGATTAATTCTCCCCTACTTGGGGTCTTCACACGAATAGACTTTTCATGGCATGCAATATCGGCTCTATAACGATCGAGCCAATCCATACCTACAACAATATCAAACTCACCCAAAGTCATCGGAATGAGATCAATTTTAAATGTTTTGGCACCAAATACAACATTACAATCTTTACAAACATCAACCCCTAGCACCGTCTTACCATCCGCTATTTCAACTTCTACCGGATGACTTAACTTAGCTAGCGGTTTATTAAGTTTAGGCACAAATCTCGGAGACACAAACGACAAATTAGCACCACTATAAAAAAGTATCCTCGCCGGATTAGAGTTAACCATGAAAGTACCTAAGACAACTTCATTGGATTATTTGGCTTCATCGTTAGTCATCAAATAGTTGCGACCCCTAGCCGTGCCCGCCATTTTCTCTAACTTCTTCACTTGGTCACCATACAAATTGGGACACTCCGTCCTTCGATGCCCCTCCTTTGGACAATTGTAACAAGTAAGTTTGTTCGGTGCCTTAGTACAATCACGGGCCATGTGCCCCCTTTGATTACAATTAAAACACATGGGTCCATAACTCGAAATACCACCTTTCTTCACGCTATTAACACTTTCGGAGCCCTTCTTGTTCTTTTTGTTTGACAAGTTCGAATGACTTGGACCTTCAAACTTTCTCTTAGAAAAAGAGAAATCACTTCTTTTTGGGATCTCCGGTTCGAAACCCCGAGCTAACTCATACAACTCTTCAAAAGACTTAGCCATTCCTGGACTAATCTTACGTTTCAACTCATCGTTCAAAGTACGATAGAAATCTAGCATCAACATTCGGTCATCACCGACATACTCCGGACAAAAATGAGTTTTTGACAAGAAAGTAGACTTGAGAGTAACCAAGTCCATCGAACCTTGTCGCAAATCGCGCAACTCGTCCTGGATTGTATTAAGGTCGGCTTGAGTTCGATATTTATCAAAGAACTCCTTTTTAAACTCTTCCCACGATAAGCTCATACATTGTTCTTCACCATACAATTGAATTTTATCATCCCACCACAACTTCGCCTCTTCACGCAACATGCTAGAACCATACCTCGTCTTCTTCTCGGGAGGACACTTGATATGTGAAGCGGAGGTGTACGAAATACTATTATTTTTACTACGAAATACGATGAAATTACACATGTTTTATTTATTTATTTATGTAATGGGATATACCTAAACCTTGCTACAACACTTATAGGCAGTGTACCTAATCGTAAAGTAGTGTAGTTTTTAGTATGTCCGATTCATTCCGCAGGGAGCTAGCCAATTTTAACGCTATATTTTTAAACAATATATATATATATATATATATATATATATATATATATATATATATATATATATATATATATATATATATATATATATATATATATATATATATATATATATATATATTAGTAATATAATAGTATTATTATTATAATAACAGGAGGGTTTTACAGTTTAATGATCGGTTTGTCGATTTTAAATAAAGCGTAAAGATAAATGACGATAATATAAATAACAAAATTTAAATTGCGATAAAGTAAATTGCAGTAATTAAAATAACAGTAAATAAAGGTACGATGAAATATGAAATAAAAGTATTATGCTTATTTAAACTTCCGTAATCATGATGATTGACATTTTGATTTTAATTTATTACCCTAGGTTAATTGTCCTTTGTCCTGGCTTATTTGATACCTATCTGGTTTTTGTCCATACATAATTATAAAATGCTCGTCAAATTAGCCTTATTCCGAAAGTCAAATATTCCAACTAATTAGAGATTCGAACTGTAACAAGGTTTTAATACTTTGTTAACAATTACACCAATTATCCTTGTATGTAATCCACCCCTGTTTTAATTAGTTCATGATACATTAATTTATTCACTTTGGCCATAATGAATAATCAATTACCCAATCCAATTGATTAATTAAATGATTGTAAACGATGTCGTATAAATGTCACTAAATAGGACATTCGTAATCATTTTAATAATTATTTGATTAACTAATTTGAAGATAGGTTCGACAGGTTCCAATGAATTGTCATTCAATTAGACAATACCCCCACCTATTAATAGTCAATAGTCTAATGTTCACAAGTGTCGGTCTTTTGTCCAAACCCTAATTATGGTACAAAATCCAATAACCTCGTCTTAATATTTTAGCCTAACATCACGATTACTTCAGCTCAAATAAGCATAATAATAACTTAGTTACGACACATTAATTTAAAAAGGAAGAACATAGCTTACAATGGTGTTTAATCGCGTAGCGTTACACGGACAGAGTTCTGACTTACAAAACGTTAAAACATTCTTACAATAACCTTATTATTATTAACTTAACTTAAAATTATAATTATATATATATATATATATATATATATATATATATATATATATATATATATATATATATATATATATATATATATATATATATTATATTGTTTACAGAAAGAAAGGAAATGAAAAAGAGGTAAGGAAATTGATCAGAATGCGCGGCCTTTTATAGGCCCACTTTGAACTGTACAGCTCCGCGAGTGCGGAGGTTTTATGCTTCACAGCTCTGCGAGTGCGGAGCTTCAGATTCCGGCTCACCAAATGAATTAAACGTGGGCTGCTTTGATTAAAATAATATATAATATATATATAATTAATTATATATAATTAATTATATATAATATTATATTCTTGTGCCTAGTTGGCTTGTAATTTTAGCTCCGTTGAGTCGCACATTGATAGTTGGTTCATGTCTCGGTTCCGAATTTTCGAACGCATTTTCGTATAATTTAATATCTTGTACTTTACGTTTTGCGGCTTGTACTCTTGTAATTTCTAGACGTTTCTCATCAATAATTTGAACCACTTGGATTTTACTTTGTACTTTTTAGCTTTTTGGTCGTTTGCGTCTTCAAATCGTCATTTTCTTCTTTTGTCTTCGCACTTATTTATTTAAACGATTATTACATAAAAATAGAACAATAGTAACTAAAAGCTTTACATATTGGAAGGATATTGATACTAAATATATGTTCCTTTTTAGTATTATCAAATATCCCCACACTTGAACGTTGCTTGTCCTCAAGCAATACAGAACTTGAAATTAAATCACACTTCACTCGAATCACTTTTTTATTCTCACACTTTATACATCAGTAATTTTAATACAGCGGTATAAACAATGATAGTAACGATGTGGTTTACAGTCCCACATGACTATGAAAATGTAGATCCTTTAAGGAAATTGGATCTTTATGAAAATATTTGATCTTTTGAAAATTCATTCTAGCTTTTACCCTAGATAAGTTTTCCGGAATAACCCTTCACCGGTCTTTACAAAATATTTTTGTGAGTTGTGTGGGTTTCATATTTTAAAATTTTAGCTCAAAACTTGCGGTTTTGTGTCACCCACTTGCTAACCTTGTGTTAGGAAAGCACACGTCCAGTTTACTTGTCACGTATATTACCTTTCGGTAAACGACCGTCCGGTTGTAAAGGAAAGCGATGAACAAGAAACTGTTAAGGCAATATCTAATGACATGCATATAATTATGGTCAAAAACGTGTCGGATGCAATTACTATCCTTTGTAAAAGAAATAGTAAAGATCACCCTATATCTTTTCGGTCTGGCACAAGGTCCTGTCTTCGACCATGCTATGCAACCACCGTTCTTACAGTTGACACCCGATTTGATTCAGGTGACCTAATGAATTCAAGGTGAATTCCTAGGATTTTACGTTCAATGGTAATGAACGCATTGAAAATAGGTTTTCAGAAAACAAATCGGTTTTAATTTGATCAAAATATTTTCTCGTTCAAGCTCGAGTTTAGATATCATCGAATTCCATGAGTTTGTAATTCTCAATCTTTAAGGTCAATCTCAAGGATTGAGTAATATCAGTCTTAAAAGCTAATTTTTGATCTTTAAGGAGATTATCCTTTCTGGGGGTCTGATTCATTAGTCTTATCAAGCTAATTTGCACGGCGCCCTCCCCATTTTACGAGACAGATCCTCTCATGGTTAGGATAAGTCTGACCACATGGCGACCCTGTTTGATGCTGAGGTCCGTGGATTTCCAGCTGATTTTCGAGAAAACTTTTCTAGATTTTTCCGTCAACCTACAGCTGGTCTGGACGACAACTTTCTGACCTAAATCAAGAAGCGCGTGTCTTTTTCGGAAGACTTTACTTCCTTTTAATGATGGAATTGATTCATCATGTAGATCCATCTTTCTTTCAAATATATTACAGTAAATCGGGTAAAACTGATTATTATCGTCCAAAACAAAAGTACCTGCAATAATCTTGTACAAATATGTGATATATGCTTTGAAGAACTTAGCTTTTATTTATTCTTTTCTTTGCCTTTTTATTCTCCTTTATTCCATTTTAAATGAATTAAAGCATTTTGGGTTGTTTCTCCATTTATGTTCTCCCTGAGATAACAATAATTTCGGTATTATAACCTAGTTTTATCGTTCATAAATATGTATAAACATGATTTTGAATTCATTTAGTTGAAAATTTTTCAAATTTTCACAAAATTTGGCAATTAAACTAAGTGTAAACCCGAGAGAATTTATAACCCTTCCCCACACTTGGGATCATGCAATGCCCTCATTTGCAAGAAATCAGTAAAAATTTAAATTCATGAGGGTGATTAGTGTAGAAAAATTATTAAAAATACTGAATTTGCAAACAAATTGTTTTATATCACATTTGATATTTTACGTCTTGTCGTTAAAATTAGTAGCTTTTGCTGAACTTTAATGCCAGTCTTTGAAAATGCGCTGTTTTACCCTGTTTTGTACATAAGATAAACTACAAACATATATATATATATATATATATATATATATATATATATATATATATATATATATATATATATATATATATATATATATATATATATATATATATATATATATATATATATATATATATATATATATATATATATATATATATATATATATATATATATATATATTTATAAAACCTTTATTTATTAAAACAATTTAACTGAATAATTTTTTTAAAATTTTGTTTCCTTTTACTTTAGGTAGTTTAGGTATGTTTACCTAGTCCGTCCCTCGACAAAATTTAAAATTTGTCGTTTTTAAAGCGATTGTTTTAAAAGCAAAGATTTTTGGGGTTTTTTTTTTTAATTTTTTTGGTATACTTTAGATCAATAATATTAAAAATAATGATAACAAAAATTTTCGTCCCGCCCTCGGGTAAAGCAATTTCGGTTTTATGACCTAGTCTTCAATTTACGATGAATTTTAGAAATCATTTTTTAAACTTAATGAAATAAAGTAATTTTTTTGTTTTTTAAATCACATAAAAATTAAATTTAAAAATGCAAATTAATTTCATACAAAACCTACAAAACAAAAATTCAGAATGGGGGAAGAAAACTAGTTCTTTAGTGTCTGCTAGTGGAAAAGACCAATCGGATTCCATTCTCAGAACTACATGAGAACAGAACAACTAACTCTAGACAACGTTTCTTTTTAGAACATTTAAATCTCCCACACTTAGGTAGCTGTGGTGTCGAAATTGTGATTAACTTCATCGTCAATTTCTTTTGGACCATAATCAACTTGCATATTTATGACTTTTGCTTTAAGCCATTGGTCGGATTCTTGTATAATATCCACAAATTCAACTAGTTTCGCCTTTTCTTTAGGCGATAGATTGGATACTAACCGGTTACATAACTTAAAGTTCCCCTTGGTTCTAGCATCACGAATCCATTTAATAAGTTTCTTCATTGAACTATTAATAACGGTGTCATTTAATTTCGTATCAACAACGGGGTTCTTTGTTATCAAGTCATCATTAGGTGTTACTTCATCTTCCCCACACTTAGGCATTTTATTGTTGTTAAGCACTACCGTTGGAGTTGGTAAAATAATATGGTTTTTACCAATCATTTTTGGTTCAACGGTTTTGGTTGGTGGAGATTTAGACTTTCGACTCACAAAGGTGATCGATTTTTCACCATCACTAAGTGTCATTCTACCCTCTCTTACATTAATGAACGCCTCGGTGGATGCTAAGAATGGTCGTCCTAAAATTAGAGGAACGTTTGAGTCCTCTTCTATGTCAATGATAATAAATTCGACTAAAAAGGTTAAATTACTCACTTGAACGGGTAGGTTGTCAGCAATTCCAACTGGGTGCCTAATGGTTTGATCAAAGAGTCGAACACTCATTTCTATTGGACTTAACTCACCTACTCCTAATCTCTTATATAATGAAAGAGGCATAACACTCACATTCGTACCTAAATCTGCTAGTGCATCATACATGACATAATCACTAAGTAGACAAGGAACAATAAATTCACCCAGATCACCCAACCTTGGTGGAGGTTTAGGTGGAACTGTCTTTACCGGGTTTACTTTTACGGTTTTTATTTCTTGCACTTTCTTATTCTTCTTCTTCTTTCCAGAGGTATCACAAACTTTATTACCTATCACTTGCTCATACTCAACTCCTTTTCTTGGAAACGCGATGGGTGGTCTGTATGGTGCCACCAATGGATTTACATACTCGGGTGGTGGTGGTGTTGTAACTTCTTCATTGTTACTCACATATAAAACCTTCACATCTTCTAATGATGGTTTTTCAGAATTTGTTGACACCATATTAACATTCTCATTCCGAGGATTTACTTCAGTATTACTCGGTAGCTTTCCTTGTTCCCTCTCACTCATCATGCTAGCAAGAGTACCTACGTGTTTTTCTAGATTTAAAATGGAAGCTTGTTGAGTTCTTAATGACTAATCAAACCTCTCATTCGTTTGGGTTTGAGTTGCAATAAATTGTGTTTGAGATTCCATTAGCTTTGCCATCATTTCTTTCAGATTTGGCTTTTTCTCTTCGGTTTGTTGTGGTGGTTTATACAAGCTAGGTCTTTGTTGATTAAAAGTGTTGTTTTGAGTTGGTTGGTTATTCGGACCTTGTTAGTTGTACGAGTTATTGTTGGGTCCATTTGGATTGTAAAGAATGTTTTGATTTCGATTAAACTTTGGCCTTGGCGGTTGATAATTATTTCCCGGCCTTTGGTTCATGTAGGAAACATTCTTTCGTTGTTCCATCGTTTGTTCGATGTGACAATCTTTCGTTAAGTTTGGTCCACCGCATTGCTCACAACTGATTCGTATTGCGTGAATATCTTTAGTCATCTTTTCCATTCGTCTTTCAAAAGCATTTATTTTTGCGGAAACGGAATCAAAGTCATGGCTAGAATCGGCTCTAGCCGCTTTAGATGAACGAAAAATATCTTTTTCCTGATGCCACTCATGTGAGTGGGAGGCTGTGTTATCAATAATTTTATAAGCTTCAGTTGCGGTTTTCTTTATAATGGAACCACCAGCTGCTATGTCGATGTCTTTTCGTGTAGTAATGTCGCATCCTTGGTAGAATATTTGTACTATTTGATAAGTGTCTAAACCGTATTGAGGACATCCTCTCAACAACTTTCCAAATCTTGTCCACGCCTCATATAGAGTTTCATTTGGCTTTTGCGCGAACGTAACAATTTCTCCATGAAGTCTCATGGCTTTAGATGCCGGAAAGAATCTTTTAAGAAATTTCTCAACTAAAACATCCCATGTGTCAATCGCTCCTTCAGGTAACGATTCTAACCAATCTTTGGCTTCTCCCTTTAAAGTCCAGGGAAATAACATGAGATAGATCTATTCATCTTCAACTTCTATGATTTTAAATAGAGTACAGATCCTATTAATGGTACGGAGATGTTCGTTTGGATCTTCTTTTGGCGTACCACTATATTGGCAATGATTAGTTACCATGTGTAGGATTTGTTCTTTGATTTCATAATCTGGTGCATTAATGTCTGACTTAATAATGGCGTGACCTTGGCCAGTGCATGTGGCTCTCATTCGATCTTCCATACTTAGAGGTTCCGTTATTTCCATATTTGAATTTATTGAATACGAATCACTAGAAGATTCTGATTTAACGATTTGTGGTTCAGGAGGAATGATTATTGGTTCAGGATCTTGGAATTGTCCTTGAATATCCTCCGGGTTCTCAATTGTGAGGTCGGGTTCAAAAAATGGATTATCGGAAATTTGAATTGGAATACTTGGTCGACTTGATGATGATTCTAAAGAAAAATCAACGGCGACAATATTGGCTAGATGTCTTGATCGAGTTACAGGTGGTGAACGTATGAAAGGTGATGAACGTTTTGCTCGGTGCATTCACTGAATATCCTATTAGTTATAAAAATAAAAATAAAAATTATATAAGTTATCAAATTAATAGACTTTTCGAATAGCCAATAGATGCAGCAGGTAGTCAGGATCCTTTAAATCGGAAGCCCACAACTTGCCACTAACAAATCCAACTATTACTACGAACCAGAAATTTGAATGTCTATCAATTTAACCGCTTAAAATATTTTTTCGTCGAAATTTTGAAATAAAAATCTATGTCCTAAAAACTAGAGCGTAGAAATGAGAAAGAAAAAGAGTGCGTCGAAAAACGTCGAAAAATAAAAAGTCAAAAAATAAAAATAAGAAAGTAGAGCGTCGAAACTTAAAAGTCTAAAAACTAAATATTAAAACTTGTGTCTAAAGGTATTAAAGCTTAAAAGAATTCTAAACGAAAAACGACAATTACTTAAAAGGCACTAAAATATATTAAATATTAAAGCGATAAGCGACGTCGTAAAATTCTAAAGCGTCTAAATCTTAATCTAAAGAAAAAGCACTTAAGGGATTTTAAGGCAAAGCCTAAAAACTAGAAATATAAAAATAACTACGGCACAAACTAAGTTTAAAACTAATTACAAACGATAAATATACAAATTACGAATTAAATGATAAAAAAAATATACAATTTATAAAAAGAAAATAAAAAAATGATAAATTATTTAGTTTTATAAAAATATTATTTTTGTATTATTATTTTATAAAAGTATTAATTTTATAATTAATAAAACTAATTAAAACTTAAAAATACAAATTTAATTAAAACTAAAACTAATTAATATTTAATTAAACCCTAATCATAATTAATAATAATTAAATTATAACCCTAATTTCGTAATAAATGCAGGCTGAGTGTTTAACCTGTCAGACGGCTCCGCGAGTGCGGTTCCACGTACTAGAAAAGCTCCGCGAGTGCGGAGTTACGCAGTCTCAGATTGATGTAGGCCAAAATATGCAGGTTCAGCGTAATTTTTTTACACTCTATTTCTGATTTTAATATATTTAAAATATAATTTAAATAAAACTTATATTTTAAAAATTACTTATTAGTTTTATAACTAAAAAAAATTACACTTTTTAATTTCGTACTTAGAAATATAGATATATATTTTTCTTTTTTATGTTTTTATATTTTTTAAAAACTTATATATATAGCTTAAAAACTTATTTTTTTATAGCGTTTCGTTTTCGGCTCCCCAGCAGCGGCGCCAAAAACTTGATATGTGAAGCGGAGGTGTACGAAATACTATTATTTTTACTAGGAAATATGACGAAATTACACAAGTTTTATTTATTTATTTATGTAATGGGATATACCTAACCTTGCTACAACACTTATAGGCAGTGTACCTAATCGTAAAGTAGTGTAGTTTTTAGTAAGTTCGGTTCGTTCCGCAGGGAGCTAGCCAAGTTTAACGCTATATTTTTAAACAATTATATTTGTGTGTGTATATATATATATATATATATATATATATATATATATATTAGTAATTTAATAGTATTATTATTATTATAAAAGGGGGGTTTTACCGTTTAATGACCGGTTTGTCGATTTTAAATAAAGCGTAAAGATAAATGACGATAATATAAATAACAGAATTTAAATTGCGATAAAGTAAATTGCAGTAATTAAAATGACAGTAAATAAAGGTACGATGAAATATGAAATAAAAGTATTATGCTTATTTAAACTTCCGTAATCATGATGTTTGACTTTTTGATTTTAATTTATTACCCTAGGTTAATTGTCCTTTGTCCTGGTTTATTTGATATCTATCTGTTTTTTTTCCATAATAGTCCATCGGTCATAATTATAAAATGCTCGTTAAATTAATCATATTCCCGAAGTCAAATATTCCAACTAATTAGGGATTCGAACTGTAACAAGGTTTTAATACTTTGTTAACAATTACACCAATTATCCTTGTATGTAATCCACCCCTGTTTTAATTAGTCCATGATACATTAATTTATTCACTCTGGCCATAATGAATAATCAATTACCCAATCCAATTGATTAATTAAATGATTGTAAACAATGTCGTATAAACGTCACTAAATAGGACATTCGTAATCATTTTAATAATTATTTGATTAACTAATTTGAATATAGGTTCGACAGGTTCCAATGAATTGTCATTCAATTAGACAATACCCCCCACTATTAATAGTCAATAGTCCAATGTTCACAAGTGTCGGTCTTTTGTCCAAACCCTAATTATGGTACAAAATCCAATAACCCCGTCTTAATATTTTAGCCCAACATCACGATTACTTCAGCTCAAATAAGAATAATAATAACTTAGTTACGAGAAATTAATTTAAAAAGGAAGAACATAATTTACAGTGGTATTTAATCGCGTAGCGTTACACGGACAGAGTTTCGACTTACAAAACCTTAAAACAGTCTTACAATAACCTTATTATTATTAACTTAACTTAAAATTATAATTATAAATAATAATATATATATTATATTGTTTACAGAAAGAAAGGAAATGAAAAAGAGGTAAGGAAATCGATCAGAATGCGCGGCCTTTTATAGGCCCACTTTGAACTGTACAGCTCCGCGAGTGTGGAGGTTTTGTGCTTCACAGCTCCGCGAGTGCGGAGCTTCGGATTCCAGCTCACCAAATGAATTTAACGTGGGCTGCTTTGATTAAAATAATAAATAATATATATAATTAATTATATATAATATTATATTCTTGTGCATAGTTGACTTGTAATTTTAGCTCCGTTACTTTGATAGTTGGTTCATGTCTCAGTTCCGGATTTTCGAACGCCTTTTCGTATAATTTAATATCTTGTACTTTGCATTTTGCGACTTGTACTCTTGTAATTTCTAGACGTTTCTCATCAATAATTTGAACCACTTGGATTGTACTTTGTACTTTTTAGCTTTTTGGTCATTTGCATCTTCAAATCATCGTTTTCTTCTTTTGTCTTCGCACTTATTTATTTAAACGATTATTACATAAAAATAGAACAATAGTAACTAAAAGCTTTACATATTGGAAGGATATTGATACTAAATATATGTTCCTTTTTAGCATAATCAACACTCCGCGGTACGGAAAGCCCCCTCGATGTCGGAAACCCAAAAAGTACTCTTCAAGGGTCTCTTACCCCATTGAACATAGGAGGTTGAGCATCCTTAAAGTTCTTATAATGGAAGTCTCGCCTTCCATGTCCACCATTACCATTACCCCCTTCACCATGAGGATAAATATTTCTAGCTTTTAATGCCTCTTCGATCGCAACATTCAGTCGCTCATTGATTAACTCGGTTACTTGCCCATCAATCGATTCTTGGAACACTTTTCTGACATCATCGAGAAATTCCGCCTTTTGACGTTTAAAGATGGCCTCAACTTTGGCCGTGAATTCGGAGTCCTCGCTCGGGCCTCCATTTTCGGTATCATGCCCGTTTCTCATCTTCATTCTATAAAATGAAAATAAATTAATCAACGGAACAACGAGAACGACATACGTACACCACACCTCCCCATCTTGCTCAATACTCGTCGTACATTGCTTGCCTAACACGATTTGCACCCGTAACAATGGTAGCTAGTCATTGTTACGCGAGCACGTCGCATCAACTCGCTAGTACAATGTCTATCTCGCTCGATGATTGCAAACACGATACAAAATAATTAATGCAAAATTAGTTCACCTAAACATAGGCACTAACCAAACTCGGTCCGACCCGTCTCCTACAAGTCCCGCATAAAACGCATACATAATAAAGTCTAAGTCTAGGCACATATCTCAAGTCGCCTAAATCCCTTAGACCATGCTCTGATACCACTTGTAATAACCCAACCCGTTATCCAACCGAAAGACGCTTTGTTTTTTTTTTTTTTTTGGTTTTTACAAAATCCAGTTTTTGGCCAAATGGAGTGCCGCTCCATTTCCTGCTATCCCAATTGTCTTTTACACGTGAAAAGATCTCCCGCTTCCCGATACTTTTAGACAAAACGGCTTTCACAACACATTACAATAAGTAAAACTAACACGTATCAATAATAAAACAAGTTTTACGACACCGGGCCCACATCGTCCCGAATCACGAGTTTCGTACAAAATATAAGTTTCGACCAAATTAGTTTAGATTCCAAACGACACTAGAGCATGATGTTTGGGGGTTAAACTACCCAAATCTTGGTCAAACTTCAAAAAGCTATACTCCCAAAAGCTTCTCCTATCACAACAAAAGTGGGATCACTAGTCCAAACGAATACCCTTTCCCTGCCTATAAAAAGGTAAACAACGAGAGGGTAAGCAAAACACTTAGTGAATGCAATAATTATACATACACGTATATAACCCATCTATTTGCAATTGCATCCACCAAATACCTCATACGAGTTTATAACACAATTAGCATGCCATCAAACTCCTAATGCTAACAATTCGTACTCTATCACAACACCTCATTAGCACATACTCAACACAATATATATAGCATGCTAAACAATAATCAACAAACACAATATGGTTAACCATAAATGCTATGATGCTACCGGCTCGTGGTTCACACCATACGTAATGCTATGACGCTACCGGCACCTTGGTTCACGCTACTACGCATTTGAGTCATACTCCTTTATAGTGCTACCGGCTTGTGGTTCACAATTTGGCACTACCGTCTCGTGGTTCACGCCTCATTTTATAGTGCTACCGGCTCGTGGTTCACACTTTGGCGCTACCGGTTCATGGTTCATGCCTCATTTTACAATGCTACCTGCTCGTGGTTCACACTTGATGCTACTGGCTCGTGGTTCACATCATGACACTCGTCACATACATGCTATGGCACTACTGGCTCGTTGGTTCATACCATAACATTCACAAATAAATACGCCACATACACATACGTATAATTATTCCACTCACCTTAAAGCCTTTTTGTGAATGATGACCGAGCTTGCAACCTTCAATGTAACGTACCTATTACATTATGCATACAATCAATCACACAATCAAGTTGGTCAACCAACTTACTCATCATCCTAGTGTTATTTTGACCCATGGTGCAATTTCGACCCATTTGCACTCTTAATCATAATATTAGGTCAACTTCACCAAAACCCTAACACTAGCCAATTATGGTCTTAATACACTTTTTAACACAATCGTATTTTCACACTCATTAAACAACCTAGGTCACCCAAGTTTCATTTAACCCATTTCAAGGTTAACACACCCATTTGCATCACCAACATGCCCAAATAACACCCACTTACTTAATATCAACATGTGCTAGTGATTAACTAACCATTTAAGACTCATAAACACCAATTATCACTTTGAAACCCTAGGTTAGTCATTCTTGAGTCCTCATGACTCAATCTTACCCAAAAACCCCCATAATCACCAATAATGGGTTTCATGTTCATCACTAACCCAAAACCCTAACACTTAAACAAATTAAAATAAGGAAATCAAGATTAGAGCTTACCACCACAATCACAACGTAGCTAGTGATTAGATGAACAACTTTAATACACACGTTTTGGCTCGAAATCAACTTCTTCCTCTTTGATTTGAGCTTTCTCTCTCACAAAGTGTTTCTCACTCTAAAATTGAAGTGGAGTAGAAGATGATGTTTGTAACAGACTGAAATCAGGGTTAGAAGTGAGATTAATTAATTACCCTTAGGTTTATATTTGTGTTTAAAGTATGCTTTTATTTTAATAATATGTGTATTATTAATTGAATATGTGGTTAAGACCAGTTTGTGACAAGGGTCACAGAAATGGTTCGATTGTTGAATTTGGACTCCGTTAGGGTTGCCAAATTAAGGACGAAAGATTTTAGATAACTGGTAATGAAATGTCCCGTTCATATCGATTATAAACGTTCCATATTAATTGATTTCGTCGCGAGGTTTTGACCTCTATATGAGACGTGTTTGAAAGACTGCATTCATTTTTGAAATAACCATAACCTTTATTTTATCGATAAAGGTTTAAAAAGCATTACGTAGATTATCAAATAATGATAATCTAAAATATACCGTTTACACACGACCATTACATAATGGTTTACAATAAGAATATATTACATCAAAAATAAGTTTCTTGAATGCAGTTTTTCAACAATATCGTACAAGCATGGACTTCAAATCTTGTCCTTATTTTAGTATGCAACAGCGAAAGCTCTTAATAATCACCTGAGAATAAACATGCTTAAAACTTCAACAAAAATGTTGGTAAGTTATAGGTTTAACCTATATATTATCAAATCATAATAATAGACCAAAAAATTTCATTTTTATAACACATCTCATATCAGGCATTTCGCAAACTGCATAGAGATAAAAATCATTCATATGTTGAACACCTGGTAACCGACGTTAACTTAATGCATAGAATATCCCCAAAATAGAACCTCTCGTCTGTATAATAATCTCGAAGTACTAAACCATCCATAACCTGAATGGGGGTTGTTAAGCCCAATAGATCTATCTTTAGGATTCGCGTCAATTAGGGGCCATTTCCCTAATTCTTAGGTTACCAGACTTGAAGGGCGATATTCGGTTTAATAATCCAACCATAGAATGTAGTTTTGCGTACTTGTGTCTATTTTGTAAAACATTTATAAAGCTGCATGTATTCTCATCCCAAAAAAAATATTAGATTGTAAAAGTGAGACTATAACTCACTTTCACAGATTTTTACTTTGCCGGAAGTAAGACTTGGCCACTGGTCGATTCACGAACCTATAACAAATATGTATATATATATATATATCTGATGTGTGCAGCGGTGTATACGAAATACTATTATTTTTACTACGAAATACTACGAAATATTACACAAGATTTATTAATTTACGGATGGGATATACCTAAACCTTGCTACAACACTATAGGCAGTGTACCTAATCGTAGAGTAGTGTAGTTTTTGGTAAGTCCGGTTCGTTCCACAGGGAGCTAGTTGAAAACGTACTATATTTTTATACAACTATATTTATATAAATATATATAATTATATATAGGTAGTATTATTATTATTATAAAGGGGGGAATTTTACCGTTTAATGACCGGTTTGTCGATTTTATATTTTTTTAGGCGTAAAGATAAATGACAATAATTAAAGTGCGTAAAATAAATAACGATAAATAAAATGCGATATATAAAATTGCGATTAATAAAATGACGGTAAATAAAAATACGATTAAATATGAAATAAAAGTATTATGCTTATTTAAACTTCCGTAATCATGATGTTCGACGTGTTGATTTTAATTTATTACCCGGGTTAATTGTCATTTGTCATGGATTATTTAATACCTATTTGGTTTTTATCCATAATAGTCCATCAGTCATAATTATAAAATGCTCGTCAAATTAACCTTATTCCCGAAGTCAAATATTCCAACTAGTTAGGGATTCGAACTGTAACAAGGTTTTAATACTTTGTTAATAATTGCACTAGGTTATCGACTGCGCGTAATCCATGATTTTAATACTTTGTTAAAAATTACACCAATTATCCTTGTATGTAATCCACCCCTATTTTAATGAGATATGTATATTAACTTACCCACTTGATCAGAATGAATAATCAATTACCCAACCCGAATAATTAATTAAATGATCGTAAAAGATGTCGTATAAACGTCACTAAATAGGACATACATAATCATTTTAATAATTATTAGATTAACTAATTTGAAGATAGGTTCGACAGGTTCCAATGAGTTGTCGCTCAATTAGACAATACCCCTTATCTATTAATAGTCATAGTCCAATATCCACAAGTGTCGGTCTTTTGTCCAAACCTTAATTATGGTACAAAATCTAATAACCCAATCTTAATTTTTAGTCTAACATCATGATTACTTCGGCTCAAATAAGCATAATAATAAATTAGTTACGAGACATTAATTTAAAAAGGAAGAACATAGCTTACAGTGGTGATTAATCGCGTAGCGTTAAACGGACAGAGTTCCGTCTTATAAAACCTTAAAACATTTCTTACAATAACCCAATTATTATTAAACTTAAATTAAACTTTAAATTATAATATATATATATATATATATATATATATATATATATATATATATATATATATATATATATATATATATATATATATATATATATTACTACAGAAAAGGAAAAGAAAAAGATATCCCCTAAACTCGTTCTTAAAATGCTGAATTTATAGAATGTGGCCTGCTACAGTAACTCATGCGGTCGCATGAGATTTTAGTGCAAATCTCATACACTCACATGGGCTCATGCACTCGCATGGGTTTTATGCCTATTTCTCATGCGATCGCATAGCCGTCAGATCCAGCTCACATATTTTTTTGTTTACTAGTTTGTCGACGTTATTTAATATAATATATAATATATAAATAATTTATATAATTATTTAAATATTATATTATATTCTTGTGCATAGTTGACTTGTAATTTTAGCTCCGTTGCGTCGCGCGTTGATAGTTAGCTCAGGTCCCGGTTCCGGTTTTTCGAACGTCCTTTCGTATAATTTAATATCTTGTACTTTGCGTTTTGCGGCTTGTACTCTTATCATTTTTGGACGTTTCTCATCAATAAATTGAATCACTTGGATTGTACTTTGTACTTTTTAGCTTTTTGGTCATTTGCGTCTTCAAATCGTAGTTTTCTTCTTTTGTCTTCGCACTTATTTATTTAAACGAATATTACATAAAAATAGAACAATTACAACTAAAAGCTTTACATATTGGAAGGATATTGTGCCTAAATATATGTTCATTTGGAGCACTATCAAATATTCCCAGACTTGAGCGTTGCTTGTCCTCAAGCAATACATAACTTTGAAATAAAATCACACTTCACTCGAATCACTTTTTTTATTCTCACACTTTATACATCAGTGATTTTGATACGGCGGTATAAACAATGATAGTAACGATGTGGTTTACAGTCCCACATGACTATTAAATATTTAGATCTTTTAATAAAATTGGATCTTTATGAAAATATTTGATCTTTTTGAAAATTCAATCTAGATTTTACCCAAGATAAGTTTTCCGAAATAACCCTTCACCGGTGTTTGAAAATATTTTTGTGGGTTGCGTGGGTTTCATATTTTTAAATTTTAGCTCAAAACTTACGGTTTTGTGTCACCCACTTGGTAACCTTGTATTAGGAAAGCACACGTCCAATATACTTGCTCCGTATATTACCTTTCGGTAAACTACCGTCTGGTTGTAAAGGAAAGCGTTGAACAAGCAACTGTTAAGGCAATATCTAATGACATGCAGAAGATCATGGTCTAAAACGTGTCGGATGCAATTACTATCCTTTGTAGGAGCAATAGTAAAGATCACCCTATAATATTTCGGTCTGGCACAAGGTCCTGTCTTCGACCATGCTATGCAACCACCGTTCTTATGGTTGACACCCGATTTGGTTCAGGTGACCTAATGAATTTCAGGTGAATTCTTAGGATTTTACGTTCAATGGTAATGAACGCATTGAAAATAGGTTTTCAGAAAACAAATCGGTTTTAATTTGATCAAAATATTTTCTCTTTTAAGCTTGAGTTTAGATATCATTGAATTTCATGAGTTTGTAATTCTCAATCTTTAAGGTCAATCTCAAGGATTGAGTAATATCAGGCTTAAAAGCTGATTTTTAATCTTTTAAGGAGATTATCCTTTCTGGGGGTCTGATTCATTAGTCTTATCAAGCTAATTTGCACGGCGCCCTCCCCATTTTACGAGACAGATCCTCTCATGGTTAGGATAAGTCTGACCACTTGGCGACCCTGTTTGATGCTGAGGTCCGTGGATTTCCTGCTGATTTTAGAGATGACTTTTCTAGATTTTTCGTCAACCTACAGCTGGTCTGGACGACAACTTCTTGACCTAAATCAAGAAGTGCGTGTCTTTTTTTGGAAGACTTTACTTCCTTTTAATGATGGAATTGATTCATCGTGTAGATCCATCTATTCTTTCAAAGGTATTACAATAAATTGGGTAAAACTGATTAGTTTAGTCCAAAGCAAAAGTACCTGCAATAATCTGTACCAAATATGTGATATGTGTTTTAAAGAACTTGGTAAATTCTTCCCACACTTAGCTTTTATTTATTCTTTTCTTTGCCTTTTTATTCTCTTCTATTCCATTTTAAATGAATTCTAACATTTTGGGTTGTTTCTCTATTTATGTTCTCTCGGAGGTAACAATAATTTCGGCATTAACACCTAGTTTTATCGTTCATAAATATGTGTAAACATGATTTTGAATTCATTTAGTTGAAATTTTTTCAAATTTTCACATAATTTGGCAATTAAACTAAGTGTAAACTCGAGAGAATTTATAACCCTTCCCCACACTTGAGATCATGCAATGCCCTCATTTGCATGAAATCAGACTATAATTATAAATTCATGAGGGTGATTAGTGTAGAAAAGTGATTAAAAATACCCAGTTTGTAATTACTAAGGTCGTCGAATGATAGATGGCGCGCCTCATCGTTCATTCCCTTTGTTATAATTTCACATATGTTTTGCGTCTTATCGTCAAAATTAGTAGCTTTTGCTGAACTTTAATGTCAGTCTTTGAAAATGCGCTGTTTTACCCTGTTTTGTACATAAGATAAACTACAAACATATATATATATATATATATATATATATATATATATATATATATATATATATATATATATATATATATATATATATATATATATATATATATATATATATATATATATATATATATATTATAAAAACCTTTATTTATTAAAACAATTTAAATGAATAATTTTTTTTTAAAATTTTGTTTCCTTTTCCTTTAGGTAGTTTCGGTACGTTTACCTAGTCCGTCCCTCGACAAAATTTAAAATTTTGTCGTTTTTAAAGCGATTGTTTTAAAAGCAAAGATTTTTGAGGTTTTTTTTAATTTTTTTTGGTATACTTTAGATCAATAATATTAAAAATAATGATAACAAAATTTTTCGCCCCGCCCTCGGGTAAAGCAATTTCGGTTCCATGAGCTAGTCTTCAACTTACGATGAATTTTAGAAATTATTTTTTAAACTTAATGAAATAAAGTAATTTTTATTTTTAAATTCACACAAAACTTAAATTTAAAAATGCATATAAATTTCATATAAAACCTATAAAACAAAAAATTTAGAATGGGGGGAGAAAACTAGTTCTTTAGTGTCTGCTAGTGGAAAAGACCAATCGGATTCCATTCTCGGAACTACACGAGAACAGAACAACTAACCCTAGACAGCGTTTTCTTTTTAGAGCATTTGAATCTCCCCACACTTAGGTAGCTGTGGTGTCGAATTTGTGATTAATTTCATTGTCAATTTCTTTTGGACCATAATCAACTTGCATATCTGTGACTTTTGCTTTAAGCCATTGGTCGGATTCCTGTGTAATATCCACAAATTCAACTAGTTTTGCCTTTTCTTTAGGCGATAGATTGGATACTAACCGGTTACATAACTTAAAGTTCCCCTTGGTTCTAGCATCACGAATCCGTATAATAAGTTTCTTCATTGAACTATTAATAACGGGGTCGTTTAATTTTGTATCAACAACGAGGTTCTTTGTTATCAGTTCATCATTAGGTGTTACTTCATCTTCCCCATACTTAGGCGTTTTATTATTGTTAAGCACTACCGTTGAAGTTGGTAAAACAACATGGTTCTTACCAATCATTTTTGTTGGTTCAACGGTTTTGGTTAGTGGAGATTTAGACTTTCGACTCACAAAGGTGATCGATTTTTCATCATTACTAAGTGTCATTCTACCCTCTCTTACATCAAATAACGCCCCGGTGGACGCTAAGAATGGTCGACCTAAAATTAGAGGAATGTTTGGGTCCTCTTCTATGTCAATGACAATAAATTCGACTAAAAAGGTTAAATTACCCACTTGAACGGGTAGGTTGTCAGTAATTCCAACTGGGTGCTTAATGGTTTGATCAAAGAGTCGAACACTCATTTTCGTCGGACTTAACTCACCTACTCCTAATCTCTTATATAATGAAAGATGCATAACACTCACACTCGCGCCTAAATCTGCTAGTGCATCATACATGACACAATCACTAAGTAGACAAGGAACAATAAATTCACCCGGATCACCCAACCTGGGTGGAGGTTTCGGTGGAACTGTCTTCACCGGGTTTATCTTGACGATTTTTGTTTCTTGTACTTTCTTATTCTTCTTCTTCTTTCCAGAGGTATCACAAACTTTATTACCTATTACTTGCTCATACTCAACTCCTTTTCTTGGAAACGGGATGGGTGGTCTGTATGGTGCCACCACTGGCTTTACATACTCGGGTGGAGGTGGTGTTGTTGTAACTTCTTCATTGTTACTCTCATCGAAAACCTTCCCATCTTCTGATGATGGTTTTTCAGAATTTGTTGATACCATATTAACATTCTCATTTCGAGGATTTACTTCAGTATTACACGGTAGTTTTCCTTGTTCCCTCTCACTCATCATGCTAGCAAGAGTACCTACGTGTTTTTCTAGATTCAAAATGAAAGCTTGTTGAGTTCTTAATGACTGATAAAACCTCTCATTTGTTTGGGTTTGAGATGTAATAAATTGTGTTTGAGATTCCATTAGCCTTGCCATCATTTCTTTCAGATTTGGCTTTTTCTCTTCGATTTGTTGTGGTGGTTTATACAAGCTAGGTCTTTGTTGATTGAAAGTGTTGTTTTGAGTTGGTTGGTTATTCGGACCTTGTTGGTTGTACGAGTTATTGTTAGGTCCATTTGGATTGTAAAGAATGTTTTGATTTCGATTAAAGGTTGCCCTTGGCGGTTGATAATTATTTTGATAATTATTTTGATAATTATTTCCCGGCCTTTGGTTCATGTAGGAAACATTCTCTCGTTGTTCCATCGTTTGTTCAATGTGTAAATCTTTTGTTAAGTGTGGTCCACCGCATTGCTCACAACTGATTCGTATTGCGTTAATATCTTTAGTCATCTTTTCCATTCGTCTCTCGAAAGCATCTATTTTTGCGGAAACGAAATCAAAGTCATGGCTAGAATTGGCTCTAGCTGCTTTAGATGAACGAAAGATATCTTTTTCTTGGTGCCACTCATGTGAGTGGGAGGCAGTGTTATCAATAATCTTGTGAGCTTCAGTTGCGATTTTCTTCATAATGGAACCACCAGCTGCTATGTCGATGTCTTTTCGTGTAGTAATATCGCAGGTTCGAAGATGTTCGTTTGGATCTTCTTTTGGCATACCACTATATTGGCATTGATTAGTTACCATGTGTAGGATGTGTCCTTTGATTTCATAATCTGGTGCATTAATACCTGGCTTAATAATGGCGTGACCTTGGCCCGTGAGTGTGGCTCTCATTCGATCTTCCATACTTAGAGGTTCCGTTACTTCCATAATTGAAATTTTTGAATACGAATCACTAGAGGATTCTGATTTAACGGTTTGTGGTTCAGGAGGAATGATTAGTGGTTCAGGATCTTGGAATTGTCCTTGAATATCCTCCGGGTTCTCAATTTTGAAGTCGGGTTCAAAAAATGGATTATCGGAAATTTGAATTGGAGTACTTGGTCGACTAGATGATGATTCTAAAGAAAAATCAACGGCGAAAATATTGGCTAGATGTCTTGATCGAGTTACAGGTGGTGAACGTATGAAAGGTGGTGAACGTTTTGCTCGGTGCATTCACTGAATATCCTATTAGTTATAAAAGATAAAAATTATATAAGTTATCAAATTAATAGACTTTTCTGATTTTTCCCACGTTTCGAATAGCCAATAGATGCAGCAGGTAGCCAGGACCCTTTAAATCGAAAGCCCACAACTCGCCACTAACAAATCCAACTATTACTACGATCCAGAAAATTTGGATGTCTATCAATTTAACCGCTTAAAATAATTTTTCGTTTTGAAATTTTAGAAAAGAAATAGAAAATTCTATGTCCTAAAAACTAGAGCGTCGAGAAATAAGAAAGAAAAGAGTGCGTAGAAAAATGTCGAAAAATAAATGGTCGAAAAATAATAAAAAGAACGTAGCGCGTCGAAACTTAAAAGTCTAAAAACTAAGAATTAAAAGTTGCGTCTAAAGGTATTAAAGCTTAAAAGGAATTCTATATCCAAAACGGCAATAACTTAAAAGGCACTAAAATTTTAAAACAGCGTCGCAAAATTCTAAAGCACCTAAATCTTAGTCTATAGAAAAAGCACTTAAGGGATTTTACGGCAAAACCAAAAAATCTAGAAATATAAAAATAACTACGGCAAAAACTAAGTTTAAAATTAATTACGAACGATAAAAATACAAATATTACGAATAAACGATTAAAATATACAATTTATAAAAAGAGACAAAAAAAATGATAAATTACTTATTTGTATAAAAATATTATTTTTATATTATTATTTTAAAAAAGTATTAATCTATATAAATAATAATAATGACACTTAATGTTACAAATTATAAATAAAACCAAATACAAATTAATAATATTTAAATTAAAACCCTAATTATTATTAAATTAATTATAATTATAATAATTAAACCCTAAACTGTGTCGGCAGAGGTTCAGACCTGTCACCTCACTCCATGCGATCGCATGGAGTGTAGGTTGTAATGCTATGCGGTCGCATGGATCCAGAAACCAGGCCAGATAGTTGGGCTGCTACAGTTGGTGGCCCGAATACTTTTCTAATTTTTTTTTCTGAGTTTTAAATTATAAAAATAATATATAAGTAATATTTATAATTATATTTTTAAGAACTAAAAAAAATACTTTTATACTTTTTATAAAATATATTTTTATATATATTTATATTTAAAACTTATAAATAATTATGTTTTTACAAAAATAGTTTAAAAATATAGTGTTCGCTTTCGGCGTCCCCGGTAGCGGCGCCAAAAACTTGATGTGTGCAGCGGTGTATACGAAATACTATTATTTTTACTACGAAATACTACGAAATATTACACAAATTTTATTAATTTATGGATGGGATATACCTAAACCTTGCTACAACACTATAGGCAGTGTACCTAATCGTAGAGTAGTGTAGTTTTTGGTAAGTCCGGTTCGTTCCACAGGGAGCTAGTTGAAAACGTACTATATTTTTATACAACTATATTTATATAATTATATATAATTATATATAGGTAGTATTATTATTATTATAAAGAGGGGGATTTTACCGTTTAATGACCGATTTGTCGATTTTATATTTTTTTAGGCGTAAAGATAAATGACAATAATTAAAGTGCGTAAAATAAATAATGATAAATAAAATGCGATATATAAAATTGCGAGTAATAAAATGACGGTAAATAAAAGTACGATTAAATATGAAATAAAAGTATTATGCTTATTTAAACTTCCGTAATCATGATGTTCGACGTGTTGATTTTAATTTATTACCCGGGTTAATTGTCATTTGTCCTGGATTATTTGATACCTATTTGGTTTTTTTTTATAATAGTCCATCGGTCATAATTATAAAATGCTCGTCAAATTAACCTTATTCCCGAAGTCAAATATTCTAACTAATTAGGGATTCGAACTGTAACAAGGTTTTAATACTTGTTAATAATTACACCAGGTTATCGGCTGCGCGTAATCCAAGATTTTAATACTTTGTTAACAATTACACCAATTATCCTTGTATGTAATCCACCCCTATTTTAATGAGATATGAATATTAATTTACCCACTTGATCAGAATGAATAATCAATTACCTAACCCGAATAATTAATTAAATGATCGTAAAAGATGTCGTATAAACGTTACTAAATAGGACATACATAATCATTTTCATAATTATTAGATTAACTAATTTGAAAATAGATTCAACAGGTTCCAATGAGTTGTCGCTCAATTAGACAATACCCTTTATCTATTAATAGTCATAGTCCAATATCCACAAGTGTCGGTCTTTTGTCCAAACCTTAATTATGGTACAAAATATAATAACCCAATCTTAATTTTTAGTCTAACATCATGATTACTTCGGCTCAAATAAGCATAATAATAACTTAGTTACGAGACATTAATTTAAAAAGGAAGAACATAGCTTACAGTGGTGATTAATCGCGTAGTGTTAAACGGACAGAGTTCCGTCTTATAAAACCTTAAAACATTTCTTACAATAACCCAATTATTATTAAACTTTAAATTATAAATATATATATATTATTATTACAGAGAAGGAAAAGAAAAAGATATCCCCTAAACTCGTCCGAAAAATGCTGAATTTATAGAATGTGGCCTGCTACAGTAACTCATACGGTCGCATGAGATTTTAGTGCAAATCTAATACACTCGCATGGGCTCATGCACTCGCATGGGTTTTATGCCTATTTCTTATGCGATCGCATGGCCGTCAGATCCAGCTCACATATTTTTTTGTTTGCTAGTTTGTCGACTTTATTTAATATAATATATAATATATAAATAATTTATATAATTATTTAAATATTATATTATATTCTTGTGCATAGTTGACTTGTAATTTTAGCTCCGTTGCGTCGCGCGTTGATAGTTGGCTCAGGTCCCAGTTCTGATTTTTCGAACGTCCTTTCGTATAATTTAATATCTTGTACTTTGCATTTTGCGGCTTGTACTCTTATCATTTTTGGACGTTTTTCATCAATAAATTGAACCACTTGGATTGTACTTTGTACTTTTTAGCTTTTTGGTCATTTGCATCTTCAAATAGTCGTTTTCTTCTTTTGTCTTCGCACTTATCTATTTAAACGAATAATACATAAAAATAGAACAATTACAACTAAAAGCTTTACATATCGGAAGGATATTGTGCCTAAATATATGTTCATTTGGAGCACTATCAATATCAAAGTATGTTCAAAATATATTTACAACATTTTTATTACGTTTTAATGATTTGAGTTTGTTAAGTCAGCAGTCCTCGTTAGTAACCTACAACTAGTTGTCCACAGTTAGATGTACAGAAATAAAGCAATATATATTATCTCGAATCAATCCACGACCCAGTGTCTACAAGTCTCAGACTCGATCACAACTCAAAGTATATATATTATTTTAGAATCAACCTCAACCCTGTATAGCTAACTCAAATTACTGCATTTAGAGTGTCTATGGTTGTTCCGAAATATATATATATATATATATATATATATATATATATATATATAGATGGGTCGATATGATATGTCAAAACATTGTATACGTGTCTATGGTATCCCAAGATTTCATAATATGTATAATACAATATAAATTAGTTAGGACATGTTTAGTCTAGATTTGTTACAAAATTTTCGTAGCTAAAACTAGCAAATTTATTCAATTTTGTTTTACCCGTCATTTCTTCGTTTCAAATCCGTTTTGAGTGATTAAAGTTGCTATGGTTTCATATTGAACTTAAGTTTATGAATCAAAATCGAAAAAGTATAAGTTTATAGTCAAAAATACATGTTACAAGTCAATATTATAAGAGGTAGTCATTTCAGTCGAAAGAACGACGTATTGATGACCATTTTGGAAAACATACTTCCACTTTGAGTTTAAACATGATTTTTGGATATAGTTTCATGTTCATAAGAAAAATCATTTTCCCAGAAGAACAACTTTTAAATCAAAGTTTATCATAGTTTTTAATTAACTAACCCAAAATAGCCCGCGGTGTTACTACGACGGCGTATGTCCGGTTTTACAGTATTCTTCGTGTTTCCAGGTTTTAAATCATTAAGTTAGCATATCATATAAATATAGAACATGTGTTTAGTTGATTTTAAAAGTCAAGTTAGAAGGGTTAACTTTATTTGCAAACAAGTTTAGAATTAACTAAACTATGTTCTAGTGATTACAAGTTTAAATCTTCGAATAAGATAGCTTTATATGTATGAATTGAATGATGTTATGAACAACATTACTACCTTAAGTTTAGTAGGTAAACCTAATAGAAGTGACAAGAAATGATCTAGCTTCAAAAGATTCTTGGATGGCTTGAGAGTTCTTGAAGTAGAATCATGACACGAAAACAAGTTCAAGTAAGATTTCTGCTCGAATTAAGATTGTTATAGTTATAGAAATTGAATCAAAGTTTGAATATGAGTATTACATTGAATTAGAGAGATAACCTACTGTAAGTAACAAAGATTTCTTGATCTTGGATGATTACTTGGAATGAAAGCTTGGAAGTAATCTTGCAAATTTGAAAGTGTTCTTGGTTTTATGAAACTAGAACTTATAGAATATATGAAGAACACTTAGAACTTGAAGATAGAACTTGAGAGAGATCAATTAGATGAAGAAAATTAAAGAATGAAAGTGTTTGTAGGTGTTTTTGGTCGTTGGTATATGGATTAGATATAAAGGATGTGTAAGTTTGTTTTCATGTAAATAATTCATGAATGATTTATAATATTTTTTGTAATTTTGTGAGATATTTCATGCTAGTTGCCAAATGATGGTTCCAACATGTTTAATGACTTACATGGGCTACTAAAGAGATGATCATTGAAGTGTATATACTAATAGTATATACATCTAGAAGCTGTGCATTGTACGAGTACTAATACGGGTGCATACGAGTAGAATTGTTGATGAAAATGAATGAGGATGTAATTGTAAGCATTTTTATTAAGTAGAAGTACTTTGATATGGGTCTTGAAGTCTTTCAAAAGTGTACTAATACATATTAATACACTACATGTATATACATTTTAACTGAGTCGTTAAGTCACCGTTAGTCGTTACATGAAAGTGTTGTTTTGAAACCTTTAAGTTAACGATCTTGTTAAATGTAACTAATCCATTGTTATAATACTTAAATAATATGTTAAATTTTTATGTTATCATAATAACATGGTGTATAAATATATTTTAACATTATATATATATGTTAAAATACTATTACAACGATAATCGTTACGTATATATATTGTTTCGAAATTCTTAAGTTAGTAGTCTTGTTTTACATATGTATTTCATTGTTAATATACTTAATGATATATATAATTATCATTTTATCATGTTAAATATAGTGTAACAATATCTTAATATGATACATATGTATTTAGTAAGACGTTGTTATAACGATAATTGTTATATATATCGTTTCGAGTTTCATAATTCAATATTCTCATTTTAATGTATATCACACATTGTTAATATACCTAGTGAGATTCTTACATAACATAATCTCATGTTAACCATATATATATCCATATATATAACATCATGTCATTTTTACAAGTTTTAACGTTCGTGAATCGCCGGTCAACTTAGGTGGTCAATTGTCTACATGAAACTCATAACAAATAATCAAGTCTTAACAAGTTTGATTGCTTAACATGTTGGAAATATTTAATCATGTTAATATTAGATATCATTTAATATATATAATTATGGAAAAGTTTGGGTCACTACAGGTAAATACCCGTGTGTAATGGGGTATTATATTTTAACACAATTATAGTGTAGATATCAGCTTCTTTCACCCATTTTCTAGATATTTCTCAATCAAGAATGCACCTAAACTTCATCCCTTCACAAACCCTAATCTAATCTAAGCTAGAAATTGAATCAAGAGGCTTTAGGAACTAAATCATATCATCCTTGTAAGCATTTATCCAGGTTGGCATGCTTGAATTCGTAGTTTAATTCTTAAGAATTGGGTTTGGGTGTAAAAATGGGTTTTATGTAATTTTGATCTTGAATCTTCATGTTTTGTGTTAGTTATGCTTAATTGATGTTAGATATAGCTTCTTTAAGGTTTATATGATGTTTTCCAAGTGATTTTGATGTTAGAACTTGCAAAAATCGAGTTTTTGGGCCAAAATGACAAAAAACAGCGTGCTGGAGCTGTTCTTCAGCTCCCACACGAGTGACAGGTCACTCGTACGAGTGACCACACGTTTGAGGGTCAACCACACGAGTGGAGTGAAGCATCCCGTCCTAATCCATAAGGACGAATACAATAACATATGGTTAAATTGCGAGGTATTTGACCTCTATATGATACATTTTACAAACATTGCATTCGTTTTTAAAAGACAACCTTTCATTACATCGAAAGTTGACAGGTATGCATACCATTTCATAAAATCCAAACTATAAATGACCTAATATGTCATTTACTTAATAATAATCCTTATTGAACTCAACGACTTGAATGCAACGTCTTTTGAAATATGTCATGAATGACTCCAAGTAATATCTCTAGAATGAGCAAATGCACAGCGGAATATTTCTTTAATACCTGAGAATAAACATGCTTTCAAGTGTCAACCAAAAGGTTGGTGAGTTCATTAGTTTATCATAATCATTCATTTTCATCATTTTAATAGACCACAAGATTTCCAAATATATAATTGTACACGTAACCCGAGTACAAAATAATACGCGTAACCCGCGAATTAAAAATCATTCATATGGTGAACACCTGGTAATCGACATTAACAAAACGCGTCTAGAATATCCCCATCATTCCGGGACTCTCATCGAACATGATAAAATCGAAGTACTAAAGCATCCGTAACCCGGATGGGGTTTGTTAGACCCAATAGATCTATCTTTAGGATTCGCGTCAATTATGGTGTCTGTTCCTTAATTCTTAGATTACCAGACTAAAAAGGGTGATATTCGATTCGATAATCCAACCATAGAATGTAGTTTCGATTAGTTGTGTCTATTTCGTAAAACATTTATAAAAGCTGCGCATGTATTCTCAGTCCCAAAAATATATATTGCAAAAGCATTTAAAAAGGGAGTAATGAAACTCACAATACTGTATTTTGTAGTAAAAATACATATGAAGACATTGAACAATGCAAGGTTGGCCTCGGATTCATGAACCTATATTAATTATATATATTTATATGTTAGTCAATATCTGTCTAACAATTTAGGTCAAGTTGTAGTGTATCACAATCCTAATGCTCGAGATTATCATGCAAAAGTTAACAAAAGTCAATCTGACTATAATGATTTCCAAAATCTATACATGATTAATATATAACTTAAATATAGTCATTTTATATATTTAAATATTTTTAACAGATTTTATTAGAGTAAAAATAATACAAGTCATTTATAAATAAAAATTTATATTTAAAATTTATACATGATAAAAATATACTTTTATATATCTTAAATAATAAAATTTATAAAGTTTACCTAAAATATAGTGGTATGTATTATTAATGTAATTATATTATGTGTGGTAAAAATATCTTTTTATCACATATTTATTTGATAAAATAATATCGATAATAACAATAATAAGTGAAAGTTGTATTATTTTGCAATAATAATTATTATTATTCTACTAATAAAAAAAACAATATTTATATTTACTAATGATTATAATAAAATGATAATTCTAATCATGACAATCTTAATAATAACAATACTTTTTAATATTAACCGTAATAATAATATTTAATATAAAAATAATATTTCTATTCAAAATGATAATTTTAAATAATAATAATACTAAAATGATAATAATAATGATATTTTATAATAACAATGATATTTCTATTAAAAATGATAATTTTAATAAAAATGATAGTTTTAATATTAGTGATACTTTTAATAATAATAATGACGATAAAAATAATAAATTGATAGTTTGATAAAAATATTAATTATTTTAATAATAATAATAATAATAATAATAATAATAATAATAATATTATTATTATTATTATTATTATTATTATTATTATTATTATTATTATTATTATTATTATTATTATTATTATTATTATTATTATTATTATTGATTATTAGATAATAATAATAATAATAACGATAATAACGACGATAACGATAACGATAATCATTTTAACAATAATACTTTAAAATTATAGATAATTCAATTGACGATATCTTTTAATCCGTTCATCAAAACCATACGATATCTAAATGAAAAGTTTATAGTTTTTCGCCAGCTTTCCAATGACATGCATATCCTATACCTTATCTCAGTAGCATATGTATCAAATTTATGATTTATCAAAACTATCTAACGACTAGATTAAACATACATGCATGCATAATCATATTTACTCTAGCACTAGTCAGGGATACACTATTAATATATAAAAGTTAAGTTATGAGTGCTCACGTATCAATATTGAGATTCAATATTGCAGGAAAGTACGTAGACGCAACGGAGACGATAAACACTAGGCTGACCTCACGAGCATACCCCCGAACAATACCCATAACCTCCATAGCTATAACCCATAATTTCCTTAGCTCTATCATATTCGAAAAATTCATTATAAAAACACGCGAGCAGAACCTCGTCGTAGTATTTTATGTGTAATAATAATAATACTACTACTAATAATAATATTCCTAATAATAATATTAATCGTAATAATAATAATAATAATAATAATAATAATAATAATAATAATAATAATCATAATAATAATAATTATTATTATTATAATAATATATATATGGAGATAGATGCGAGAGAGATAGATGAAGTGCTCGAGCAGAGAAATCGATCGATTTATACTCCCCCAACTGGTCCCGTTAGCTCTGCAATTGCGGCATATATCCCACACACATCTCCGCGATTGCGGAGGTGTGTGTTCCAGCTCATATCTCAAATGATTGAGGCTGCCGACGGTTTTTAATTTTTATTAATATATAATATATTTAATTTATATAATTAATTATATATAATATAATATTTACATGCAAAGTGACTTGTAAATTTTGTTCCAACGATTTGTTCGATGACACTCGACTCATGTTCCGCTTCCAGTTTTTCGAATGACATTTCGTATACTAAGAAAACTAGCATTTTACGTTTCGCGACGTGTACCTTCATCAAAATATAGACTTAAGTTATCAATAAACTATACGATTCAAAATGTAACTTGAACGTATAAGTGTTATGGTCATTTGCTTCTTTAAATCAAACTCTCCTTATTTATTTAAATATATTTCATATTATATTTAAAATATTTCTCAATCAAAATATTTTATAATTATATTAATATTACTTTATAATATATATATATATATATATATATATATATATATATATATATATATATATATATATATATATATTTGTTTTATAAAATTTAAACTCGTTTAAATAACAGAAGTTATTGTTTCATTTAATGAAAACTAAATAATTAATTTACCAAGGGATACGAGGCAATCACTGTAAAACATGCTTTTGAAAATTAATCGAGAATCTTCACTAACTTTTGACTATCACTCGTTAATGACACTTTATTCCCAATCATGTAAATTATTCACCAATTATTCCGAATACCGTTAAAGAAGAAAGGTTTCCTAAATCAAAGTGGACCTCTTAACAGAGACACGTAAATCATATTATAATGAATCTGATAATTCAATCTCTTGATATTATCTTCTAATTCCATCGATAAACATATTGAAACAAATACGTTCATGTAAAGTATTATACATTTAATACTTTTTACCATTATCAAGTTATAATATATATACACATATATATACATATATAATCATATTCATTTATATACTGGTTCGTGAATCGTCATAAATTTGGTTGTGGTTAAATGAATGTAGGAACACAGTTTAAAATTCTTGAGATTTAACTTAATAAACTTTGCTTATCGTGTCAGAATAATATAAAGATAAGGTTTAAATTTTTTCGGAAATTTCCGGGTTGTCACATGGGGGCTCACTCGTACGAGTGCCACGTGTGTGAGCACTGGTCAGCTTTGTCGAAACTTGTTTTGTTCATAACTTTCACACCGTAACTCCGTTTTTGATGAATCAAGTATCGTTGGAATCGTAATGAAAACTCCTTTCCAATGGTAAATTTTTTAGAAGCTATATCAAAATGTATTTGGGTCAGAAATAGAGGTATTAGCGTGTGTGTCTAGTGTGCATGTGTTAATATGTTATTATGGGTTGAATTCTTGATATAGGCTTATGAATGAATGAATATATGATGAATATAGGTTGGAAATTTTCATTAAATATTGCTATTGATGTTCCTTTTCACTCGCACGAGTGAGCCTTCACTCGCATGAGTGAGCTTGCACTCGTACGGTTGAGGCGGTCAACCGCATGGTGAACCGCACGAGTGAGTGGTTACTTGAACTGTTATATTTGCTAGTTGGATCGTACAATTGAGATGTGACTCATACGAGTCATATGTCACTCGTGTGGTCAACCGTACAGATCTACTGTTGTCTAATTAGATATTTGGCCCAGGACCAAACGTACGAGTGAGGTGTCAACCGCACGGTTGAGGTTTCTCAGACGTGCGGATGAGTGTCACTCATACGGTTAACATGTTAGATTGATTAAGTGTTCAAGTGTTTGTTTATTGATGCTATTGTCTTGTTGTTGGGATGATATCAAGACATGATTACTGACTTGATTATGTCTATTCTCAGGTGGAAAAGAGAAAGAGAAGACTCAAAAAGATTAGACCTCTGAGAATCTTCAGTTGCTGGTAATTGGTGAGTGGGTCTATCTTCGGATAGAGTTTAAGTAGCAAATCATGCTACTGTGGATTACTCTGATTACCCTGTGTAGTGTAGTGATTGCCATGCTAGGTGGATAGTTGCATGCTATGTGATTTATATATGTTGTATATGTACACTGTGTATGACACCAGCTATTCCTAGGGTGGTTGGGGATTTCAACCATTCCTAGGGCAGTTGAAGTCCGTGTGAGGTCGACCATTCCAAGGGAGGTTGAGTCCAAGTCCTACAGTCTGTCAGTATAGCATAGAAGAATGCATGTGTTGCATTTAGATAGTTATGCAGAGACTGGTAGGAAGGACTATCAGTAGATCCTAGTCCGATCAGCTAGGTCGTGTGCCCGTACAAGCCGCCGATCCTCATATTGTCGTTGTTTGTATGCTTGATGGTTGTAAGCATGTTAGTTGACTATTATATGATGGATTGCTTAAGATTAATCTGTAGATAGATTCCATTCACTTAACGGTGCGCTAATCCCCCATATTCCTTCCCCTGCAGGTTTAGCTACTGCTGATGGGATCGGGCAATGATGTAGAAGACATGTTTGACTTGCAACTCTGATGTGGACTTTTGTAACCGTGTTTGTAATAACGTAACACCATTTGATAAAGTAAACTTAATTAAGTGGTTTTTATACTAATGTAATTAAGGTTGTGATTTTACTAAATAAGACTTCCGCTGTGTTATAAAAAAATAAAAATAAAAAATGGCAGGTGTTACAAGTTGGTATCAGAGCATAGGTTTGACAGCAAGTACATGCGTGTATCTTATTCTCAAACCTTGAGTGGAGTCAAACATGTCAGTGTGTGGGGTTAAGTGAATGCAGGGATACATGTACATTTAGTTGTGTTGATCTAACCCGTTATC